>NC_140672.1:17892514-18390014 GCF_054131305.1 Coturnix japonica | reverse complement strand
TCCCCCTTCTCCTTCCCTCGTGACGGCGGGACCCACCGGGGATGCCCCCGGCCCTTCTGCGTCCGACTGCCAGCCGCCCGGCACGCCGGCCCGCGCCCTTTTCTTCCATCTGCCTGTCTGCCTGTCTGCCTGCCTTCCTCCCTCCCTCCTCGGAGCTCTTCCCAAGGCAGCGCGGGGAGACGCCTGCCCTTGCTCACTCTCTCGTGCCTTTCGCCCCGATTTTGGCGGGTTCCCCACTCGCGGAACGAGCGAACGCCAGAGTCCGGGGCCGAACTGCGACACGGGCAGCGAACATCCGACCGACGGAGGCCACCGGACCGAACGAACCAAGCGGCGCACAAGAAAGCCGCAACCGAAAAACTCCACAGCCTGGCGCTCAACCGTGCTCACCTGCGCCTGCTCGTTGCCGCCTCTGGAGACGAGCACGCGCTCGCTCCTGCAGACGAAAACGGAAGGCGTAAGAAAAAACTGCTTCGGAAAAGAACGGAGCCGACTACCGGCAGCGGCGCCGAGGGTAAGCGGCACTCTACGTCGACGTAGCGGTAGGTAAGAAACTACAGCGACCCCCCAGCAAGCTCCGGAGCTTTAGCGCCCCCCATCTCACAGGGCGGCAAAGCCTAGCTGAAAGCGGGTAGACCTGGCAGCTACACGCAAGCCGCACGGGCAGTGACCCCTAGCCGCCGCCGCCGAGCACCACGGCCCGGTCGGAGCCGGGTAGACCGTGCCGACCTTGTCGAGACGCTTAGGCAGCGACCCCTAGCCCCCACCGCCGAGCACCACGGCCCGCTCGGAGCCGGGTAGACCGTGCCGACCTAGCCGAGCCGCATAGGCAGCGACCCCTAGCCGCCACCGCCGAGCACCACGGCCCGCTCGGAGCCGGGTAGACCGTGCCGACCTAGACGAGCCGCATAGGCAGCGACCCCCAGCCGCCGCTGCCAAGCACCACGGCCTGCTCGGAGCCGGGTAGACCGTGCCGACCTAGTCGAGCCGCATGGGCAGCGACGCCTAGCCGACGACGCCGTGCCCCCCCCCCCCCCCCCGGAGACGCTCGGAGCCGGGTACACAGTGCCGGCGCAGCGGAGCAGCCACGAGAGCGGCACTTGGCCACTTCCGCGGAACGTCCGAGTCGAGCTGAGTCCGCCTGGAGAGGCTGGACCGTGCCGCTGCGGCTCAGATCGCCCGACTCATCCGAGGAGCGTCCGAGCCAAGCGGAACCCGCCGAGAGCGGTTGGACCGTGCCGGCACACTCGAGCCGCCGCGGCTCAGATCGCCGGACGCCACCGCGGAACGTCCGAACCGAACGGAGCCCGCCGGGAGGGGCTGTGCAGTGCCGGCGCACTCGAGCCGCCGCGGCTGAGACCCCCCGGACACCAGCGAGGAACGTCCGAACCGAACGGAGCCCACCGGGAGGGGCTGGACCGTGCTGGCGCACACGAGCCTCCACGCTGGCCAGCGGTCACTGCACGTCCGGCTCGAGTTGGTCGGCACGGTCTACCCGGCTCCGAGCGGACCGAAACTCATGCGGCTGCGGCCAGGGGTCGCTGAGTGGCGGCCGGTTCACGTCGGCACGGTCTACCCTGCTCCGCAGCGGACGCTAGAGGTCGCTGACGGACGGGCTGGCAGACGTGCAGCGACACCTAGCGACCGCCGCCGAGCCCTCGCGCACACACGGGGCAGGGTAGACCGTGCCGACCTAGTCGAGCCGCATAGGCAGCGACCTCTAGCAGCCGCCGCCAAGCACCACGGCCCGCTCGGAGCCAGGTAGACTGTGCCGACCTAGTCGAGCCGCATTGGACGCGACGCCTAGCTGCCGACGCCGAGCACCCTAGCCCGCTCGGAGCCGGGTAGACCGTGCCGACCTAGTCGAGCCGCATGGGACGCGACGCATAGCCGCCGACGCCGTGCCCCCCCCCCCCCCTTCCCCCCACCCTCCGGAGACGCTCGGAGCCGGGTAGACAGTGCCAGCGCAGAGGAGCCGCCACGAGAGCGACACTTGGCCACTTCCGCGGAACGTCCGAGCCGAGCGGAGCCTGCCGGGAGAGGCTGGACCGTACCGGCGCACTCGAGCCGCCGCGGCTGAGACCGCCGGACGCCACCGCGGAACGTCCGAACTGAACGGAGCCCGCTGGGAGACGTTGTACCGTGCCGGCGCACTCGAGCCGCGATGGCCAGGGGTCGAGCCGTGTTGACCGTGCCGGAGCACCGGAGGCGCCACGGAGACGCCACTCGGCCGCAGCCGCGGAACGACCAGGGTGCACGTATGAGCCGGCCGCTGTTCGGCGGGTCGGGGCGCACCCGGGCTTCTCGGTTCGGCCTTGCTTGAAGCTGGCCGTCCCGCCACCGCCACCGCGGTTTTGCCCTTTTGTCTGCGTGTTTGTTTGTTCGTCCGCTCATTCGTACTTTGGTCCGTTCGATTGTTTGTCCGTGCCCCCACGCGCCCTCTCGGTTTTATTATTTTCCATTTGTTTGTTTGTTTGTTTGTTTTTCTCGTGGGTTCTTCTTTACTTTCCCCTTTTTTAGTTTTTGAAAAAGCCGCCCCGCCCCCCCCCCGCCTCCCCGGCTCTGCAGGAAGAGCGTGGGCGCGTGCGCGGGCCCCGCCCACCGGGGTCCGTTCGGGCTGGATATCCGGACTGCGGGCAGGCCGCGTGGCGAGGTATGGCGAAAGAGCGGCGGGAAGACGGCAGCGGCGAGAGGTGGGCCGGCGGGAGGCGGCCGCGTCCCCCGCGGGGTTCGCGCCTAGCCTCTCTCCCAGCCGGCAGATGAGGTGGAACGGTACGTGGGATTTTCGGCGGGAGGAGGAGGTGGTGGCGGTGGTGGCGGTGGTGGCGGTGGTGGCGGTGGCGGCGGGGCTGGGGGGTGGCGAGGCGTTTTGGCGGGCTCCGGTCGCCGAGTCGAGCCGCCATTGGGCCGAGCTGTCAGGAGCACCCCGGCGGAAAAAGGAAAGAAAAGAAAAAAACCAAACAAACCAATCGGGTCCAAACAAATAACCGAGCGAGTGACCGACCAAACAACAAAAAAAACAAAAACAAAAACAAACAAACAAATAAAAAAACACGGTCGCGGGCCGGTCGGGCGAGATGCGTCCGGGAGAGGGCGGGTTGTGGGCGAGGGCCGGGGTGGGGGTAGGCGGAGGCGGGCCGCCGTCGGGTATGGGTCGGGTTCCCGCTCATACGGTGTGGACCGGGGGGGGGAAGGTGGAGGACGGACGCGGGGCCGGGAAGATCCGGCGCCGGCCGGTAGCCAGGTCTACCCGCATACCCGCAACCCTGTCGCGGACCCCCCCATCCCTCCTCGGCCACGCAAGCGACCCCCTTCTTCGTGACATAGGCCGTGCCGGTCCAGGCCGGGCTGGGCCTACTCACGCGCGGGCGACGAGGAGAAAGAGAAGGGAAGGGAAGGGAAGGGAAGGGAAGGGAAGGGAAGGGAAGGGAAGGGAAGGGAAGGGAAGGGAAGGGAAGGGAAGGGAAGGGAAGGGAAGGGAAGGGAAGGGAAGGGAAGGGAAGGGAAGGGAAGGGAAGCCAGAAGTCAAAGAAAAGTAGAAGAAGGTGTGAAAAAGTACAGATATATCGTAAAATGTCACGGTAAAATAAAATAAAATAAAACAAAATAAAAGTAATAAAAAGATGGGGGTGCGGAAGAGCGATATTAATAATTGCATGAATAACTAAAGAAATAATAAGGAAATATGGGGAAAAGAAAATTTTAAAAAAAAAGAAAGAAAAAAATATTTTAAAAAAGGGAAAAAAGGGAAAAAAAGGAAAAAATGGGGAAAAAAGGAGAAAAATAGGAAAAAAAAATAAAAGAAACAAAAATATTTAAAAAAAAAACAAAAACAAAAAAAAACCCACCACAATAATGGAGGAAGCAAGCGTGCCCGAGGGAGGACGAACGGCGGAGACGGTTGTGCGCGAGGACGCCCGAGCTCGAATGCCGGACCCCAGGTCTACCCTACCTATTTTTAATAAATTTAAATGAATTTTAATAAATTTAAATAACACCACAAGGGAGGGGAGGGGAGGATGCGGGCGGGCGCGAGGGAGGGTCAACGGCGGAAGCGGTCGGGTCGGGTCAGTTCGGGTCGGGTCGGGGGGCGGCTGGCCGTTCGTCGTACCCTTACCGCTTGACACAGCTGCGTGACGCGCGGCTACGGCCGACACGTCTACCCGTGGCACGGACGGGAAACTGCACCCGCCGATCGAGCGGGTGGATGGTCGCCCAGGTCTACCCCGCGCCGCCACGAAGCGGGAAGGTGGATGGATGGATGGATGGATGGATGGGGAAAAACCGGGCGAAAGGGGGCCTGGCACGCGTTCGCGCGCGACCAGCCGCACACCCCCTTTCCACGCGCCGGCGCACGGAACCCCCGGAACGGAAGACGGAAGCAACGCAGCGAGCGCCGGGTCTCGCGAATGATTTAGCACCGGGTTCCCCACGAACGTGCGGTACGCGGCGGGTGAGAGGGGCGCCGCTTCCGGCCGCGCTCCGCTACCGACCACTGACGGCGCTCCGCACCGGCCGGCCAGCGAGCCGGCCGGCTATCGCGAGCCCACCGAGGCGCATCGGCGCTGCGGTATCGCTCCGTTTAGGCGGGATTCTGACTTAGAGGCGTTCAGTCATAATCCCACAGATGGTAGCCTCAGCTGATTAATCAGAGGTTCAGGCTGTGATTACCAATCTCCCATACAGGCCCTATGGGTCCCAATGTTTCCCTATGGGTCTCTAGCTGTCCCTATAGGTCTCTATGGGGTTATTATGCCTCCCAGTTGGTCCCTATGTGTCTCTATGTCTCTCTATGGGGTCCCAATGTGTCCCACTGTCCACCTATGGATCTCTATGTATCCATATGGGTCTCAGTGACTCCCTTTGGGTCACTAATGAGTCACTATGTGTCCCAACGTCTCCCCTATGGGTTGCTATGTGCCTCTGTGGGGTCTCTTATGGGTATCTCTGGACCCAAATGTATTCCTAACGGTACCAATGGGTTTCAATGTGGTCCCTATGTGCCTCTATGGGGTCTCTTATGGGTCTCAGCAGAGTCTCTATGTGTCTCTACAGGTAACACTGTCCCCCACTGTAATCCATGGTGTCCCTGTGTGTCCCAATGTCCCCCCTATGGGTTGCTATGTGCCTCTATGGGTTCTCTATCGGGCTCTATGGGGTGCCTATGGAGCTCTATGGGGTTCTATGGGGCGTTCTGAGGTTTCTATGAGGTGTCTACGGAACGCTATGGTGTGTCTATGTGGCAAAATGAGTTTCTATGGGTGGCTATGGGAGCTATATGGGGCACAATGGGTTTCCTACGGGGCTCTATGGGATGTCTATGGGGCTCTATGGCGCGGCTATATGTCCTTATGTGGTGTCTATGTGGCACTATGTTGTGCTATGGGGTGCTGTGAGGCACTATGGGGTGCTATGGGGCTCTATGGAGCATTATAGGGTGTCTATGGGTCCCTATGGGGTACAATGGGGCGCTGTGGGGCACAAGGGAGTGTCTATGAGGCTCCATGGGCTGCTATGGGGCACTGTGGAGTAGCTATGGGATGATTTGGGGTCTCTTTGTGCCCCTATGGGGCTCTATGGGTCACTATGTGGTGTCTATGGGGCTCTATGTGGTGGCTATGCGGTGCTGTAGGGTGGCTATGGGGTGCTTTGGGGTATCCTTGGATTCCTATGGGGCGCTATGGGTGACTATGGGGTGCTATGGTTTGCTATGGGGCTCTATGCGGAAGAATGGGGTCTCTATGGGGCGCTATGAAGTCCCTATGGGGCTCTATGGGGAGTCTATGGGGTGTCTTTGGGGATCTATGGGTTGTCTGTGGGGCTCTATGGGGTCTGCATGGGGTCTGTATGGGGTTCAGTGGGTCTCTATGGGGCTCTATGGGGTGTCTACAGGCACTATGGGGCGATATGGGGTGTCTATGTGGTTCAATTGGGCTCTATGGTGTGGCTGTAGGGCCTTATGTGGTGTCTATGGGGCACTGTGGGCTGCTATGAGGTGCTGTGGGGAACTATGGGGTGTCTATGGGGCTCTATGGAGCAGTATGCTGTGTCTATGGGTCCCTATGGGGTGCAGTGGGGTGCTGTGGGGCACAATGGAGTGTCTATGAGGCTCCTTGGGCTGCTATGGGGCACTATGGAGTAGCTATAGGGTGCTATGGGGTCTCTTTGGGCCCCTATGGGTCACTATGTGGTGTCTATGGGGCTCTATGGGGTATCTTTGTGTTCCTATGGGGCGCTATGGGTGACTATGGGGTCGCTATGGGTTTCTTTGAGGCACTATGGGGCACTATGGGGTCTCTATGGGTCTCAATTTATCCTTATGGCTCCCAATGACTGTCTATGGGTCTCTATGTGTCCCTATGGGTCCCAGTGTCTCCCTATAGGTCACTATGTGTCCCCATGTGTCGCAGTGTCCCCCCTGTGGGTACCTCTGTGCGTCTATGGGGTCTCTATGGGGTCTCTTATGGGTATCTCTGGGCCCAAATGACTTCCAATGGGGATCTATGGGTTTCAGTGTGGTCCCTATGTGCCTCTATGGGGTCTCTTATGGGTCTCAGCGGGGTCCCTATGTATCTCTATGGGTCTCACTGTCCCCCACGGTAATCCATGGGATCCCTATGTGTCCCAATGTCCCCCTATGGGTCCCATTGTCTCCCTATGGGTCACTATGTGTTCCTATGTGTCCCAATGTCCCCCCTATGTGTTGCTATGTGCCTCTATGGGGTCTCTATGGGGTCTCTTATGGGTATCTCTGGGCCCGAATATCTTTCTATTGGACTCTATGTGTTTTAAAGTGGTCCTATGTGTCCCTATAGTTTTTAATGGCTCCTAATGTGTCCCTATGAGTCTATATGGGGTCTCTATTGGTCCCACTGTGTCTCTATGGAGTCTCTATGTGGTTTCTATGGGTCCCAACTTGTCTTAATGTGTCACTATGTGCCTCTATGGGGTCTCCATGGGTTTCTATGGGGTCTCTATATGGGTCCCTATTGGTCCCAATGGGTCCCTATGAGTCTCTATGATGTCTCCCTTTGTCCACATATGGGTCCCAGTGTTTTTCTATGGGTCTCTCTGGTACTCAGTGTGTCACTATGAGGTTTCAATGGGTCTCTATGGAATTACTATGGGTCCCAGTGTTCCCCTATGTGGTGTCTATTGGGTCCATATGTCTGTCTCTGGGTCTCTATGGGTCCCAGTGACCCCCTATGTTCCCCAGTATCTCCTAATGTGTGTCTATGTGCGTCTTTGGGGTCTCTATGGGGTGTCTATGAGGTGCTATGGGTCTTTATGGGTCCCTATGGGTTTCTATGGGATGCTATGGGTGTCTATGGTGCTCTATGGGGTAGTCTGGTGTGCTGTGGACTGGCTATGGGGCACTGTAGGGTGCCTATGGGGCTCTATGGGATGTCTATGGGCACTATGGGGTGTCTATGGGGCTCTATGACGTTCTATGGGGTCTCTATGGCGCGGCTATAGGTCCTTATGTGGTGTCTATGTGGCACTATGGTGTGCTATTGGGTGCTGTGAGGCACTATGGGGTGCTGTGAGGCTCTATGGACCAAATGTCTTCCAATGGGGATCTATGGGTTTCAGTGTGGTCCCTATGTGCCTCTATGGGGTCTCTTATGGGTCTCAGCGGGGTCCCTATATATCTCTATGGGTCTCACTGTCCCCCACGGTAATCCATGGGGTCCCTATGTGTCCCAATGTCCCCCTATGGGTCCCAATGTCTCCCTATGGGTCACTATGTGTTCCTATGTGTCCCAATGTCCCCCCTATGGGTTGCTATGTGCCTCTATGGGGTCTCTATGGGGTCTCTTATGGGTATCTCTGGGCCCGAATATCTTCCTATTGGACTCTATGTGTTTTAAAGTGGTCCTATGTGTCCCTATAGTTTTTAATGGCTCCTAATGTGTCCCTATGAGTCTATATGGGGTCTCTATTGGTCCCAATGTGTCTCTATGGAGTCTCTATGTGGTTTCTATGGGTCCCAACTTGTCTCAATGTGTCACTATGTGCCTCTATGGGGTCTCCATGGGTTTCTATGTGGTCTCTCTATGGGTCCCTATTGGTCCCAATGGGTCCCTATGAGTCTCAATGTGTCATGGTTTTGTAATTTTGTAATTTTGCTATCAGTATTCCACATCATAACATCATGTCAAGTATGGATACTTCTGTTGAATGTGCAGTCCACAGAAGAAGACTACATATCCCAGAGAACAACAGGAGTAACAATAAGTCACGGGACCAGGACTCTATATAATCTCGTTCCCAGGCTGGAGTGCTCTCCTTCTTCTCTCGAACTTCTCGGAGAGTGGGAAGTGTTCCAGCCGTGTCGCCTAGAGTTCACAGTAGGCCTCTCGGTTTTCGGAGACTCTCTCTCTCTGTTTCGTTCGATTTTGTTAGCCTTAATTATATTATATTGTGTTATCTTGTATTTCGATATCATATTTAGTAAAATAAGTTTTTCCTCCTTAGATTGTCGCTGTTTTATCCCACTCCCCTTTTCCCCCTCCTTTCCGGGCCCCAGGGGGGGGCGTGGGGTGGCTTCCCCTGTCACGGGCATAGGTAAATCTAAGTAGCCCGTGACAGATTATTTGGTGGAGAATGCGGGCACAGTGCACCCTAATGCCCTCCTGTCATGAAGGGACAGAATCAATCCATATTTCTGGAGTGACTGGGGGCTCTCAAGAATTGACTGTGCTGGAGGCTGAAATAAGCCTCACTGGCAAAGACTGGCAAAAACATCCTATTGTGACTGGCCCAGGGGCTCCATGTATACTGGGTATTGATTACCTCAGAAGGGGGCATTTCAAGGATGCTAAGGGGTATCGATGGGCCTTTGGGATAGCTGCTGTAGACATGGACAACATTAAGCAGCTGTCTGTTTTGCCTGGCCTGTCAGAGGACCCGTCTGTTGTGGGGCTGCTACGAGTAGAAGAGCAGCAGGTACCGATTGCTACAAAGACAGTGCACAGACGGCAGTATCGCACCAACAGGGATTCCTTGCTCCCCATTCATGATTTGATTCGCCAGTTGGAGAATCAGGGAGTGATCAGTAAAACTCACTCACCTTTTAACAGTCCCATATGGCCAGTGCGTAAAGCCAGTGGAGAATGGAGGCTGACAGTAGACTACCGTGGCCTGAATGAGGTCACACCCCCATTGAGCGCTGCTGTGCCGGACATGTTGGAACTCCAGTACGAGCTGGAGTCAAAAGCAGCCAAATGGTATGCCACCATTGACATTGCCAATGCCTTCTTTTCTATTCCTTTGGCCGCAGAATGCAAGCCCCAGTTTGCCTTCACCTGGAGGGGCATTCAGTATACTTGGAACCGTTTGCCCCAGGGGTGGAAACACAGCCCAACCATTTGCCATGGGTTGGTCCAAATTGTACTGGAACAGGGTGGTGCTCCTGAACACCTGCAGTACATTGATGACATTGTTGTGTGGGGCGATACAGCAGAAGAAGTTTTCACAAAAGGAGAGCAGATAATCCGGATTCTTCTACAAGCTGGCTTTGCTATTAAGCGAAGCAAAGTAAAAGGACCTGCCCAGGAAATTCAGTTCTTAGGTATAAAGTGGCAGGATGGACGTCGTCACATCCCAGCAGATGTGATCGACAAAATCACTGCCATGTCTCCACCAACTAGCAAGAAAGAGACACAATCTTTCCTGGGTGCAGTGGGCTTTTGGAGGATGCACATTCCAAACTACAGCCTCATTGTAAGCCCCCTTTATCAGGTAACGCGGAAGAAGAACGATTTTGCATGGGGCCCAGAGCAGCAGCAGGCTTTTGAACAGATTAAACAAGAGATAGCCCGTGCTGTAGCCCTGGGGCCAGTACGGACTGGACAGGATGTAAAGAACATCCTCTATACTGCTGCTGGAGAGAAAGGCCCCACTTGGAGTTTGTGGCAAAGAGCCTCAGGAGAGACCCGAGGCCGACCCCTGGGATTCTGGAGTCGATCATATAAGGGGTCTGAAGAGTGCTACACTCCAACTGAGAAGGAGATCTTAGCCGCGTATGAGGGGGTTCGAGCTGCTTCCGAAGTAGTCGGGACTGAAACACAGCTCCTTTTGGCACCTCGACTGCCAGTGCTGAACTGGATGTTCAAAGGACAGGTTCCCTCCACCCATCATGCTACCGATGTCACCTGGAGCAAGTGGATTACGCTGATTACACAGCGAGCGCGAATGGGAAACCTCAATCGTCCAGGAATCCTAGAGGTAATCATGGACTGGCCTGAAGATAAAAAGTTTGGAACATCACCAGCAGAAGAGGTATCACGTGCTAAAGAGGCCCCACCATACAACGAATTACCAGAAAATGAAAAGAAATATGCCCTATTCACTGACGGATCATGTCGCATTGTAGGGAAGCATCGCAAATGGAAAGCTGCTGTGTGGAGCCCCACACAACAGGTTGCAGAGGCCACCGAAGGTAAGGGAGAATCAAGTCAGTTTGCAGAGGTAAAAGCTGTCCAGCTGGCCTTAGATGTTGCTGAACGGGAGAGGTGGCCAATGCTGTATCTTTATACTGACTCATGGATGGTGGCAAATGCCTTATGGGGGTGGTTACAGAGGTGGGAACAAAACAACTGGCAACGGAAGGGTAAATCTGTTTGGGCCGCTGAATTATGGAAGGACATTGCTGCCCGAACAAAGAATATGGTTGTAAAGGTGCGTCATGTGGATGCACATGTGCCCAAAAGTCGGGCTACTGAAGAACAACAAAACAACCATCAGGTAGATAAAGCTGCTAGAATTGAGGTGGCTCAAATCGACTTGGATTGGCAGAATAAGGGCGAATTATTTCTAGCTCGATGGGCTCATGAGACCTCAGGCCATCAAGGAAGAGACGCAACATATAAGTGGGCCAGAGACCGAGGGGTGGACTTAACCATGGACGCTATTGCGCAGATTATTCATGATTGTGAAACATGTGCCATAATTAAACAAGCCAGAAGGATTAAACCTCTCTGGGAGGAAGGGCGATGGCAAAAGTATAAATATGGGGAGGCGTGGCAGGTTGATTATATCACCTTGCCACGATCTCGCAGTGGTAAGTGTTATGTACTCACTATGGTAGAGGCAACCACTGGGTGGCTTGAAACATACGCAGTACCCCATGCAACTGCTCAAAACACCATATTAGGTCTTGAGAAACAAGTCCTGTGGCGACATGGCACCCCAGAAAGAATTGAATCTGATAATGGGACACATTTCAAAAATTCTCTTATAAATACTTGGGCCAAAGATCATGGCATTGAGTGGATTTATCATATTCCCTACCATGCACCAGCTTCTGGTAAAATTGAATGATATAATGGGTTGTTGAAAACTATGTTGAAAGCAATGGGTGGTGGAACATTTAAGCACTGGGAGAAGAATCTGGCAGAAGCCACTTGGTTGGTCAATACTAGAGGATCTGTCAATCGTGATGGTCCTAGTCAATCTAGCCCCCTACACACTGTAGAAGGAGATAAGGTCCCTGTTATACATGTAAAGAACATGTTGGGAAAAGCTGTTTGGGTCCTTCCAGCTTCTGGAAAGGGCAAACCTATCCGTGGAACTGTCTTTGCCCAGGGACCTGGGTGCACTTGGTGGGTAATGCAGAAGGATGGGGATGTTCAATGTGTGCCACAAGGGAATTTGATGCTGGGGGAGTGCAGTCAATAATTTTATGTATCTATATATATATATATATGTTTGCATGTGTAGTGTATTTTAGTTATTATAGTTGTACATTTAGTTATGTTACATGCAATTCTACTATTTAGTTATCACAATTTTACTTACGTGTATATATATGTATATATATGTATATATTAACCATGATGTAATAATGTAGAATAAGGGGTGGAATGTCATGGTTTTGTAATTTTGTAATTTTGCTATCAGTATTCCACATCATAACATCATGTCAAGTATGGATACTTCTGTTGAATGTGCAGTCCACAGAAGAAGACTACATATCCCAGAGAACAACAGGAGTAACAATAAGTCACGGGACCAGGACTCTATATAATCTCGTTCCCAGGCTGGAGTGCTCTCCTTCTTCTCTCGAACTTCTCGGAGAGTGGGAAGTGTTCCAGCCGTGTCGCCTAGAGTTCACAGTAGGCCTCTCGGTTTTCGGAGACTCTCTCTCTCTGTTTCGTTCGATTTTGTTAGCCTTAATTATATTATATTGTGTTATCTTGTATTTCGATATCATATTTAGTAAAATAAGTTTTTCCTCCTTAGATTGTCGCTGTTTTATCCCACTCCCCTTTTCCCCCTCCTTTCCGGGCCCCAGGGGGGGGCGTGGGGTGGCTTCCCCTGTCACGGGCATAGGTAAATCTAAGTAACCCGTGACACTATGATGTCTCCCTTTGTCCACATATGGGTCCCAGTGTTTTTCTATGGGTCTCTCTGGTACTCAGTGTGTCACTATGAGGTTTCAATGGGTCTCTATGGAATCGCTCTATGGAGCGATATGGGGTCTCTATGGGGTCTCTATGAGGTCTGTATGGGGTTCAATGGGGCACTGTGTGGCACTATGAAGTGGCTCTATGTGATGTCTATGGGGCAGAATTGGGCACTATGGAGTGGCTATGGGGCACTATGAGGTGTCTATGGTGTGCTATGTGGTGCCTATTGGGCTCTATGGTGTTCAGTGGGTGGCTATGGGTTCTGTATGGGGATCTATGGGGTGTCTATGGAGCGCTACGGGGTCCCTATTGGGCTCTCTGGGGCATTATGGGGTGTCTATGGGGATCTATGGGTTGTCTGTGGGGCTCTATGGGGTCTGCATGGGGTCTGTATGGGGTTCAGTGGGTTTCTATGGGGCTCTATGGGGTGTCTACAGGCACTATGGGGCGATATGGGGTGTCTATGTGGATCAATTGGGCTCTATGGTGTGGCTGTAGGGCCTTATGTGGTGTCTATGTGGAACTATGGGGTGCTATGGGGTGCTGTGGGGAACTATGGGGTGTCTATGGGGCTCTATGGAGCAGTATGTTTTGTCTATGGGTCCCTATGGGGTGCAATGGGGTGCTGTGGGGCACAATGGAGTGTCTATGAGGCACCATGGGCCGCTATGGGGCACTATGGATTAGCTATGGGGTGCTATGGGGTCTCCTTGGGCCCCTATGGGTCACTATGGTGTGTCTATGGGCTCTATGGGGTATCTTTGTGTTCCTATGGGGCGCTATGGGTGACTATGGGGTCGCTATGGGTTTCTTTGGGGCACTATGGGTCTCAATGAGGTCTCTATGGGTCTCAATTTATCCTTATGGCTCCCAATGACTGTCTATGGGTCTCTATGTGTCCCTATGGGTCCCAGTGTCTCTCTATGTGTCCCTATGGGTCCCAGTGTCTCTCTATGGGTCCCAATGTCTTCCTCTGGATCTCTATGGGTCTCTATGGGTCCCAGTGTCTCTCTATGTCCCCCTGTCTAGGTGGTAACTATACAGATGGTAACAAAGATGGTAACAAATGGACAGAGGTTCTAAGCGAGAGAGAAACTCACCAGTGGTGATGCCTTCGCTGAGGAAGCTGGGGCGGTCTTCACTGCAGAGCGATGTCCAAGAGATGCTGCCTCACAGAATCACAGAATTCTCAAGGTTGGAAAAGGGCTGCCAGCTTTTGTAGGAGAATAGCATGGGAGACAGTTGTGAAGGCTTTGCTGAAGTCCAAGTAGAGCACATCAACAGCCTTTCTTTCTTTCCTTCATCCATCAGATGGGTCACAGGATCGTAGAAGGAGATCAGATTGGTCAAGCAGGAGCTGCCCTTCACGAACCCATGCTGGCTAGGTCTGATCTCCTGCTCATCCCACACCTGCCGCATCTGTCATCTCCCTCAAGACAATTCGTTCCATTCCCTTCCCTGGCACCGAGGTCAGGCTAACAGGCCTGGAGTTGCCCGGATCCTCCTGACAACCTTGCTTGGAAATGGGAGTCACGTTGGCAAGCCTCCAGTCTTCTGGGACCTCACCCGGTAACAGGGAGCTCGGAAAGATAATGGAAAGCGGCTCGAGTGAGGGTCAGCCCTTAAATGAGGTCTCAGAGGAGGTGGAGTCGAGCTCCAGCCCTCCCGGGAGCACAGCTCCATTACTCTCACCTGTGCTCCCGCAGCTGACCCCACACTTGCCTCAGCTGATTAATCAGAGGTTCAGGCTGTGATTACCAATCTCCCACACAGCCCCTATGGGTTCCAATGTTTACCTATGGGTCTCTGGGTGTCCCTATAGGACTCAGTGGGGTTATTATGCCTCTAAATGGGTCCCTATGTGTCTCTATGTCTCTCTATGGGGTCTCAACATGTCCCACTGTCCCCCTATGGACCTCTATGTCCCCCTATGGGTCCCAGTGTCTCCCTATTGGTCACTTTGTGTCCCTATGTGTCCCAATGTCCCCCTATGTGTCCCAGTGTCTCCCTATGGGTCACTATGTGTCCATATATGTCCACCCTGTGGGTTGCTATGTCCTTCTATGGGGTCACTTATGGGTCTCAGTGGGGTCCGTCCGTATGTGTCTCTATGGGTCTCACTGTCCCCCACTTTAATCCATGGGGTCCTTAAGTGTCCCAATGTCCCCCTATGGGTCCCAGTATCTCCCTATGGGTCACTATGTGTCCCTATGTGTCACAAAGTCTTTCCTACGGGTTGCTATGTGCCTCTGTGTGGTTTCTATGGGGTCTCTTATTGGTATCTATGGGCCCAAATGTCTTCCTATGGGTATCTATGGGTTCCAATGTGGTCCCCATGTGTTTCTATGGGTTCTCTTATGGGGCTCATCGAGGTCCCTATGTGTCTCCATAAGTCTCACTGTCCCCCACTCTAATCCATGCAGTCCCTATGTGTCCCAATGTCCCCCTTTTGGTCCCAGTATCTCCCTATGGGTCACTATTTTTTTCTATGTGTCCCAATGTCCACACTATGGGTTGCTATGTACCTCTATGGGGTCTCTATGTGGTCTCTTATGGGTATCTCTGGGCCCAAATGTCTTCCTATGGGAATCTATGGGTTACAATGTGGTCCCTATGTGCCACTATGGGGTCTCTTATGGGTCTCAGTGGGGTCCCTATGTGTCTCTATGGGTCTCAATGTCCACAACTGTAATCGATGTGGACCCTATGTGTCCCAATGTCCCCTTATTATTCCCTGTGTCTCCCTGATGGGTCACTCTGTGTCCTTAAGTGTCCCAATGTCCCCCCTGTGGGTTGCTATGTGCCTCTATGGGGTCTCAATTGGGTCTCTTATGGGTATCTCTGGGCCCAAATTTCTTCCTATGGTTATCTATGGGTTTCAATGTGGTCCCTATGTGCCTCTATGGGGTCTCTTATGCGTCTCAGCAGGGTCCCTATGTGTCTTTATGGGTCTCACTGTCCTTCACTGTAATCCATGGGGTCCCGATGTGTCCCAATGTCCCCCAATGGGTCCCTGTGTCTCCCTATGGGTCTCTATGTGTGGAGAATGTTTATGCAGAATGGCTTCATGAGAAAGGACATGAAGAGATTCCACTAGTTAAATTGTAAAAGAATGAACGTGACTGAAGACAACGACGGTCTATCCTAGGGCCGATCACGGGCTAGGCAGCTGAGAAGAAATCAGGATGTGATGGGGCTAGATCTATGGGGCTGGAGCTGCTGTGGGGGTGATGTGGGTCCGATCTATGGGGCAGGAGCTGCTGTTTGGCTGATGTGGGTCTGATCTATGGGGCAGGAGCTTCTTTGGGGCTGATGTGTGTCAGATCTTTGGGGCCGGAGCTGCTGTGCGTCTGATGTGGGTCAGATCTATGTGGAGAATGTTTATGCAGAATGGCTTCATGAGAAAGGACATGAAGAGATTCCACTAGTTACATTGTAAAAGAATGAACGTGATTAAAGACAAAGACGGTCTATCCTAGGGCCGATCACGGGCTAAGCAGCTATGGAGAAATCAGGATGTGAAAGGACAGGGTATGTAGCTAAAGACGAAATATGTATCTAGAGGCAAGGACGGCCTGAGGGAAAAGCAAGATGTGTAGCAAGGTGTAGACAGAGCTGCAAAGAAAAAGTATCCATAAGACTAACCACAAAGGTCAGATGAAGTAATGTGTAACCCACCACTCCTGAGCTTAACTTTTGCAATATGCATGAACTTATTACTGATTGTATAAATGAGATGCTGTAAAACCTAATAAACGAGACTTGTTGACCATGATAGCATGAGACTTGTCTCCCGCGGTTACTTCCAACAAAGCTGTGTTACAGAAAGGCAGAATTTCTATACGTCCTTATCAAACTAGTTTTTTCTTCTTTTAGTTTGACTCCTGACTTTAACTTTGAAATCAGACAAAGACCTTACAGTAGCAGACGTATCTGATGAAGAATTCACCATTTGTTTACTGTTACAGCATGAAATGATTTGTAAAATGAGTACAGAGCAGGTAAAGAACATCTACCATGTGAAATCAAGGATCATCCATTCCTGCCCTAAACACACACTTATTCACCAAAAAAATTCTCCCTCTACATATCCAAAAGCTGATTTTAACAGAAATCAGAGCATAGACAGAAACACACAATCAAAATTAAAATGTTTCTTTGTGAGTCATTATGAAGTTAATAAAACATTTAATAAACACAGTGAGTCCGAGCTTCAGAGATGCTTTGTGTTTTTATTTATTTATCTACCCGGAAGAATGTACACACACATTTCCTTGGACTGTGGTATTGAGAGATACACTTAAAGCAATCAAGCTGAAGTATAACAGAAGTATATCTAAAGCACCTTTCTTGAAGGACGGCAGGATCACTGAGGATAAGATAATACAGAGCCATAAATGAGAAGGATCAGAAGGACCAACCAACCTGTATAGCATTTCAGAGTGTAGCTGGTTCTTAGAAGAACGAATGACTCTATGGTCCTATGATTCTGTGACTTAAGGTTGGAAAAGACCACTGAAGGTCATCTAGTTCAACCATCAACCCACTCCCAGCATGCCCACTATGTCCCTCAGAGCCACATCTACACGTTTCTTGGACGTCTGCAGGGATGGTGATTCCACCATCACCCTGGGCAAACCTTTCCAATACCTAATGACTATTTTTGAGAAGTTGTTTCTCCGAACATCCAATAGAACCTCTCCTGGCACAACTCTAAGCCACTCCCTCTTGTCCTGTCACTAGTTACACACAAAAAGAGGTTGAACCTCACCTCACCACAACCCCCCTTCAGGAAGTTGTAGAGAGCAATGAGGTCTCCCCCCAAGCCTCCTCTTCGCCGGACTAAATACCCCCAGCTTCCTCAGCTGCTCCTCACAAGACTTATGCTCCAGACCCCACACCAGCCTCATTACCATTCTATGAACATGTGCCAGGGTCTTTCTTGTAATGAGGGGGCCCAAAAATGAACACAGTACTCAAGTCACAGCTTCACCAGTGCCAAGTACTGAGAGATTATCACCTCCCTGGTCCTGCTGGCAACACTATTTCTGATACAAGCCAGGCCTTCTAGGCTACCAGGCACACTGCTGGCTCACATTCATCTGGCTGTCAACTAACACCACCAGAATCTAGATTCTAGCCACAAGCCTGCAAAATGGAGTGGCATGATACTGTGATCAAAGTGCAGTAGCTGGCACTTGACTTTGTTGAAGCTTATACAATTGCCTTCAGCTCACTGATCCAGCCAATTCAGATCCCTCTGTAAGGCCTTCCTACTCTCAGGCAAATCAACACTTCCTTCCAGCGAGGAGTCATCTGCAAACTCACTGAGGATACACTCAATCCCCCCATCCAGATCATCAATAAAGATATTAAACAAGACCTACCCCTATACTGATGCCTGGGAAAAAAAAAAAAAGTCAATTAATGAAGCTGGGAAACAGCACAACATTAGGCACCTCTTTGTATTCTAAGTGAGACAAGAAAGAATATTTTCCACTTTAAATTCACAGTATGTAATTAGCAACAGGATAATAGTTATCTATAAATACCTACAAAATCCTTTTACTGAAGGCTTGTTTTGTTCTGGAGACAAACCATCTGTGCATTCCACTCAGAATCTGTATTTACAAATGCTCTGACTTATGTCATTGATATCAGATCAAAAGAACCACAAGCTAAAAACTGCTAACAAAGATAAGAACCAGCTTAAGTCGATCTGCATATACTAAAAGTTTAACTCTCACTGGGTTAGTAGAAAAAAACTACAGTACTGGAATGTAGAGGATTTTACAGACACTTTACACCTGTGTTTTTAACTGTGTATCTGAAGCCCAGGCTGCCTAGCAAAGCCACCAGGTGGCACGAACACATAGTACCAGAGGTGCTTTCTCTCACCATCCCTCAGCAAAGGCACTGCCCCAAAACAAACTGTGCGATCAACCCACCAAATGACAGAAGCACAAAATCATTTATCTGAAATGAATCTGAAAATATCTGGCAAACCAATACCCTTCATAAAAAGAGGAAGAGATGATTAACCAAAAAAATACATTCTATTTCCTCACAATTATTGGGTTCAACTTCAGGCATCTTTTTATTCACTCAACATATCCTTTAAAAATCAGGTCACAGTAGCAGCCCCTGTTTTGTTACACAAGATGAAGAGCAGTCATGCCCTGCCCAGCATTAGAGTTCTCATCACCTGTTAACTCATCTGTGAGCTCATATGCAGCAATAATGTATAGATCAATCAGGAAATTAAAAAACAAATAAAAAACCAGCAGGATGCCATAAATGTTGCAATGATTCAGCAACAGGAGATAGTATTTAACTATTTGTGGCATTCGACTCTCTAAGACAAGATCAAACCATTTCAGAAACAATAAATGTCAAAAACCCTCTCAAATCTGTATCAAAGAGCATCAAGACCTCCAAAACATTGTACCCTAGAGCTTAAACTCTCAGGAAAGAAGAAGACACATACATACAAGAAAATACTTTAAGGCTGTCAGAGAGAAGGCACCTACTACATTAAAGCATTGCAACTCGATCCTTGCAACACTGCAGTACTTGCAATCTTTACAGTTAGCTGAATTCCATTTCTAGACCATCAGAAGAGCAGTAGAACAGGTGCCATTTGTAAACAGTGAGCTCTTCAGGAGTAAAAGATGGATATTAACTCTACCCAGCAAATGCATGCCTTGGGCAACAAATACATGCCGCTCTACTTCACAGCGTCAATTGATGTGATATCTAAAGTATTCATAAATAATATCCACATATACTATTGGTTCCATTTAAATCTAATCAGAACTTGGTACAGTGTATATTAACAGTAATTGCAAAAACGGCTTTCAAGTTAAATTTTTCAATACATGGTCCTTCTACAAGGAATATACTGATTACACCCTAAAACTTCAAATAGCATATCCATGCATCACTTAGATTGCTAAGAGGGATTAATAACTCTTTTGACAAATGAAATGGTTGTGACAAAAGACAGAAATTACTAATCACAAAAGAACATTACGTGCGTGAAAACAGAGGACACTCAAAGTCCATGACGTGTTAAATCACCACTAAGATCATCACGTCCATCTATCAGAGACAAACATGAACTTTTATTGAATACTACACGCCATACGTGTTTTGCATGTGTGTAATGGCCAGGGAGACGTGAGGTGGATCATGGGATCACATGGCTGAGGCCCGGCTCTGGTAGGAAACACCCATGCCAAGCACATGAGATGTGGGGAAGGGAGAGGGCAGCGGCACTGGGAAAAGCCCAGAAACTTGAGCTGGGGCTGGAGCACGTGCTGCGGGTGAGGACGGCTCACTGTGATGACCCAGCAGAGGACTGCGGCATCGCTGTGAGACGGGCAGTGATGTACGCAAGCGAAGGTCAAGCGAAGGTGATGCCCAGCAGTTTGGCCAAGCCATGGTTGGAGACATCACCAGGCAACAACGGATTGTGACCCCATAGGCCACGCCAGCTTGGATGCGGGCGCAGCAGCTCAGCCCAGCAGTTCGTGCCTGGCCTCCGACCGAGCGTGTGTGCGAGGACTGGAGTGTGGACAGGGCGAGCTTTGGTGCTGGAAAGTGCTCTGGATGCTGTTAGCACAGCTCCCAGCGGCCTTCTCAGAGCCATTTGTTCTTTCCCCGAGCCTGCCGGGAGCAGGCAGACGGGATATCCTAGAGAAAAAAGCATGTGCAGCAGCACAGGTAGGCAGCACAGAGACTGGCAGCGGGGGGGCACAACTTGAGGGACCCTTCCCAGGCCGGAGTCTGACTAATGTCTCTTGTCCTCTTCCAGCGTGTCACCTGCTGCTGCTGCTGTAGCGTTAGTGCTGGGGAGCACGTTACCATCTCCCGCTCCCACTGGCCCACCGCAACTGGTGGAAGGATGGAGGCAGAGTTTGAGACCCGCTGCCCCGTGTGCCTGGAGAACTGGGACAGCACAGCATACGCCATGCCTTGCTGCCACCAGTTCTGCTTCCGCTGCATCCAGCGGTGGACAAGCACCAGGCCCCAGTGTCCGCTGTGCAAACGGGATGTGAAGACCATCATTCACTCCGTGCAAGCGGACGACAACTACAAGGAGGTGGAGGTCAGACCAGCTGCACAGGCATCCGTTGCTACACGGAGACCCGCACTCCACCACGCAGCCCGGCCATGGCCTGCAGTGCCCACGCATCCTCTGGGCGGCCTCTCCCCTGCCACCTGGGCTTCCCTCTTCAGGGAGCAGCCGGCCCTGCTGCGGCCCCTGCGGTCCTGGCTGCACCAGAACCTGCACCGCATCCTGGGCACCGAGGGGCCACAGGCAAATATCCTGGTTGACAGTGTCATCTGGGCCCTGCTCCTCGTAGGCTTGGCAGAGGGGATCCTGATAGAAATGCTGGATCCTGACCTGCACGGCCACACGGTGACCTTTGTGAGGCACTTCATCGCCTTTGCGGTGCGGAGGTGCAGCCGGGTGGCAGGCCGCTTCCTGGGCCTCAACATCCCCCCTGCTCCTGGGGCACAGGAGGCCACAGCAGCAGAGCCCAGAGCTGCCACACCAGAGGAGCCACCTGTCCCTGGCTCAGCACCCTCCTGCAGCCCTGCCAGCTCCAACAGGGACGAAATGCTGGGCAGGGCAACACAAGAGGTTCGTGGGCATCCCAGCCGCCCACACGGCAACCCTGCAACTGTCACCACTGAGCAGGCAGCGCCTCAGGAGGAGCCAGGAGAGCCTGTGGCAGGGCCCTCCGGCACCAGCCCACCCGAGGGTACCCGGCGAGCCCCGAAGAGGAAGGCCGGCAACTCACAGGCCTCAGAACCATCAAAGAAGAGGCCACCCCGCCGGCAGCAATAGAAGAGCCCATGGGGCAGCTGAGGAGGCTGGAGCCAGGCAGCACCTGGGACACACACTGGCCCCAACGGACCCTTGTCATCACCGTCCAATTCAACCTCAAATAGAAAACAGAAAGACTACAAACAATAAATTAACATTGAAAAAAACTGAAAAACAAAGTGTTGGTATTGAGTGTTGGTATTGATAACAGCACAGCTGTTGACGCTTCCCCATCCTTGACGCTCTCTCCCCTTTTTCCTACTGCCATGCAACTGCTGCCACTGTTGCATTCCAGACACGAACCCCACGGGCTTCAGAGAGGGCAATGGCAAATCTCTGCTCCTGGGGACCAACATCCACAGGCCGTGCTACAGCTGGGGTCAGCCAGCTGGAGCAGAACCACCAGTCCTGCTGGACACCAGGCTGAACCTGCAAGGAACCCACCCGGGCTGCCTTGCCGAACGCTGTCCTGGACTGCGTGAGGCCAGGTGCCACCCGTGGGTGAAGGGCGGTTATCCCGCCCTCTGCTCAGCCCTGAGGAGGTCACAGCTGGAGCGCTGGGACCGCAGCTGGGCTACCCAGCACAGGGGATAACAACACACTTCTTCCCATTACGAGTGGACCATTCGCTTCTACCACTCCAGATCCGCAGCCCATCCCTGTACAACCGCTCTTAAGTAGGGACCTATACACTTCCTTCTTTGCAGGCATTTGAAATGTCTCTACAGAAGACAAAACCAGGCAAAAATCTTTCCGTGCCTATTCACACCACGTTCCTAAGGCAACGCAGCTTGTTCTTAAACACGGTAGTACGTACCCTTGGTTTAGTGCACATCTGGTGAACAGAAAGTTCTCCAGCCTCACTACGGAATAAAGAACTCCACCGTCATTCCCATGCTCCCTATGAAGCATACTGAGCTCCAACACTCACTCAGTCCCTCACTCAATCTTCCCCCTGCTAATGTTCTTCCATCTAATTCCACCTCACATCACAACACAAGCTGTCACAGCCTGGTGTACAGTCTCATCAAAGGGAACGCTGCTTGATTGCCATCAGAATTCATTAAAAAAGGAAACAATTCAACAACCAACAACCACTACATCTCATATTACCTACAGGCAACAATGCCTGAAGAACTGGAGTGTCAGATGGCATGCAAAACATTAGAAGTTGGCTCGTAGGAATGAAAGAATTTCATGAGAGAACGGGGCTAATGACACAAGGAGCGCCATAGACATCAAAGTTAACCACTGGAAGAACCGATGGGATTAATAACTCTTGACAAATGAAATGGATGCGACAAAAGACAGAAATTACTAATCACAAAAGAACTTGACGTGCGTGAAAACAGAGGACACTCAAAGTCCATGACGTGTTAAATCACCACTAAGATCATCACGTCCATCTATCAGAGGCAAACAAGAACTTTTATTGAATACTACACGCCATACGTGTTTTGCATGTATGTAATGGCCAGGGGGACCTGTCAGATCTATGGGGCAGGAGCTACTGTGGGGCAGATGTGCATCAGATCTATGGGGCAGGAGATGCTGTGGGGATGATATGGCTCAGATCTATGGAGCAGGAGCAGATGTGGAGATGATAAGGGTCAGAACTATGTGGTAGGAGATGATGTGGGACAATGTGGGTCAGATCTATGGGGCAGTTGCATCTGTGGGGCTAATTGGGGTAAGATCTATGGGGCAGGAGCACTTGTGGGTCAGATCTACGGAGGAGGAGCTGCTTTGGGGCTGATGTTAGTCAGATCTATGGGGCAGGAGCTGCTGTGGGGCACATGTGTATCAGATTTATGGGGCATGAGCTGTTGTGGTGCACATGTGGGTCAGATCTATGGGGCAGGAGCTGCAGTGGGGCAGATGTAGGTCAGATCTATGGGGCAGGAGCTGCTGTGGGGCTGATTGGCGTCAGATCTATGGGGCAGGAGCTGCTCTGCGGCATATGTGGGTCAGATCTATGGGGCAGGAGCTGCTGTGGGGCAGATATGCTTCATATCTATGGGCAAGGAGCTGCTGTGGCACAGATCTATGGGGCAGAAGATGCAGTGGGGCAGATGTGCGTCAGATCTATGGGGCAGGAGCAGCTGTGTGGCTGATGTGGTTCAGATCTATGGGGCAGGAGCTCATGTGGGGCTGATATGGGTCAGATCTACGGAGCAGGAGCAGATTTGGTGCAGATGAGAGTCAGATCTATGGGGCAGTAGCTGCTGTGGGTCAGATCTATGGGGCAGGAGCAACTGTGGAGATGATGTGGGTCAGAACTATGTGGTAGGAGATGATGTGAGACAATGTGGGTCAGATCTATGTGGCAGGAGCTGCTGTGGAGCTGATGCGGGTCCGATCTATGGGGCAGCAGCTGCTGTAGGGCTGATTGTGGTCAGATCTATTGGGCAGGACGTGCTCTGGGGCATATGTGTGTCAGATCTATGGGGCAGGAGCTGCTGTGGGGCACATGTGGGTCAGATATACGAGGCAGGAGTTGCTGTGGGGTAGATGTGGGTCAGATCTATGGGGAGGGTGCTGCTGTGGGGATGTTGTGGCTCAGATCTATGGGGCAGGAGCTGCTATGGGGCATATATGGGTGAGATCTATGTGGCAGGAGCTGCTACGGGGATGATTGCGCTAAGATCAATAGGGCAGGAGCTGCTGTGAGGCAGATGTGGGTCAGATTTATTGGGAAGGATCTGCTGTGGGGTAGAGGTGGGTCAGATCAATGGGGCAGAAGCTGCTGTGGGGCAGAGGTGGGTCTGATCTATTGGGCAGGAGCTGCTGTGGGGCTGATGTGGATCAGATCTACGGAGCAGGAGCTGCTCTGGGGCACATGTGGTTCAGGTCTATGGGGCAGGTGCTGCTGTGGGGAAGATGTGGGTCAGATCTATGGGGCAGGAGCTGATGTGGGTCAGATCTGCGGGGCAGGAGCTGCTATGGGGCACATGTGTATCAGATCTATGGGGCAGGAGCTGCTCTGGATCACATGTGGGTCAGATATATGGGTCAGGAACTGCTGTGGAGCTGATGTGGGTCAGATCTATGGGGCAGGAGCTGCTGTGGTGCTGCTTGGCGTCAGATCTATGGACAGGAGCTTCTTTGGTGCACATGTGGGTCAGATCTATGGGGGAGGAGATGCTGTGTGGCTGATATGGGTCAGATCCATGTGGCACGCGCTGCTGTGGGGTAGATGTGGGTCAGATCTATGGGGCAGGAGCTGCTATGGGGCAGATGTGGGTCAGATCTATGGGGCAGGAGCTGCAGTGGGGATGATTGCGGTAAGATCTATAGGGCAGGAGCTGCTGTGAGGCAGATGTGGGTCAGATCTATTGGGAAGGATCTGCTGTAGGGTAGAGGTGGGTCACATCAATGAGGCAGGAGCTGCTGTGGTGCAGATGTGGGTCTGATCTATGGGGCAGAAGCTGCTGTGGGTCAGATCTATGAGGCAGGAGCTGCTGTGGGGCACATGTGGATCAGACCTATGGGGCAGGAGCTTCTGTGGGGCTGATGTGGGTCAGATCTATGGGGCAGGAGCTTCTATGGGGCTGATGTGGGTCAGATCTATGGGGCAGTAGCTGCTGTGGGGCTCATGTGGGTCAAATCGATGGGGCAGGAGCTACTGTGGAGATGATGTGGGTCAGATCTATGGGTCAGGTGCTGCTGTGGGGCTGATGTGTGTCAGATCTATGGGGCAGGAGCTGCTGTGGTGCTGATGTGGGTCAGAACTATGGGGCAGGAGCTGCTGTGGGGCTGATTTGGGTCAGATCTATGGGGCAGGAGTTGCTGTGGGGCTGATCAGGGAAAGATCTATGGGGCAGGAACTTCTGTGGGGCATATGTGGGTCAGATCTATTGGTCAGGAGCTGCTATGGGGCACATGTGGGTCAGATATATAAGGCAGGAGCTGCTGTGGAACTGATGTGGTTCAGTTCTATGGGGCAGGAGCTGCTGTGGGGCAGATGTGGGTCAGATCTATGGGGCAGGAGCTGCTGTGGGGCAGATGTAGGTCAGATCTATGGGGCAGGAGCTGCTGTGGGGCAGATGTGGGTCAGACCTATGGGGCTGGAGATGCTGTGGGTCAGATCTATGGGGCAGGTGATGCTGTGGGTCAGATCAATGGGGCAGGAGCTGCTGTGGGGCACATGTGGATCAGATCTATGTGGCAGGAGCTTCTATGGGGCTGATGTGGGCCAGATCTATGGGGCAGGATCTGCTGTCAGGTAGATATGGGTCAGATCTATGGGGCAGGAACTGCTGTGGGGGAGATGTGGATCTGATCTATTGGGCAGGAGCTGCTGTGGGGCTGATGTGGGTCAGATCTCTGAGGCAGGAGCTGCTGTGGGGCACATGTGAGTCAGATCTGTGGGGCAGGAGCTTCTTTGGGGCTGATGTGGGACATTTCTATGGAACAGGATATGCTGTGGGTCACATGTGCGTCAGATCTATGGGGCAGGAGCTGCTGTGGGGCAGATGTGGGTCAGATCTATGGGCAGTAGCTGCTGTGGGGCAGATGTGGGACTGATCTATGGGGCAGGAGCTGCTCTGGATCACATGTATGTCAGATATATGGGTCAGGAGCTGCTGTGGGTATGATTTGGGTCAGATCTATGGGGCAGGAGCTGCTATGGGGCAGATGTGGGTCAGATATATGGGGCAGGAGCTGCTGTGGGGCAGATGTGGGTCTGATCTATGGGGCAGGAGTTGCTGTGGGGCTGATGTGGGTCAGTTCTATGGGGCAGGAGCTGCTGTGTGGCTGATGAGGGTCAGATCTATGGGGCAGGAGCTGCTGTGTGGCTGATGATTTGGGTCAGATGTATGGGGCAGTCGCTGCTGTGGGGCTGATGTTGGTCAGATCTATGGGGCAGGAGCTGCTGTGGGGCAGATATGGGTCATCTTGATGGGCCAGGAGCTGCTGTGGTGCAGATGTGGGTCACATCTATGGGGCAGTAGCTGCTGTGGGGCTGATTTGGGTCAGATCTATGGGGCAGGAGCTGCTGTGGGGCAGATGTGGGTCAGATCTATGGGGCTGGAGATGCTGTGGGTCAGATCTATGGGGCAGGTGATGCTGTGGGTCAGATCTATGGGGCAGGAACTTCTGTGGGTCACATGTGGGTACGATGTATAGGGCAGGAGCTGCTGTGGGACTGATGTGGGTCAGATCTATGGGGCAGTAGCTGCTGTGGGGCTCATGTGGGTCAAATCTATGGGGCAGGAGCTACTGTGGAGATGATGTGGGTCAGATCTATGGGTCAGGTGCTGCTGTGGGGCTGATGTGTGTCAGATCTATGGGGCAGGAGCTGCTGTGGTGCTGATGTGGGTCAGAACTATGGGGCAGGAGCTGCTGTGGGGCTGATTTGGGTCAGATCTATGGGGCAGGAGTTGCTGTGGGGCTGATGAGGGAAAGATCTATGGGGCAGGAACTTCTGTGGGGCATATGTGGGTCAGATCTATTGGTCAGGAGCTGCTCTGGGGCACATGTGGGTCAGATATATAAGGCAGGAGCTGCTGTGGAACTGATGTGGTTCAGTTCTATGGGGCAGGAGCTGCTGTGGGGCAGATGTGGGTCAGATCTATGGGGCAGGAGCTGCTGTGGGGCAGATGTAGGTCAGATCTATGGGGCAGGAGCTGCTGTGGGGCAGATGTGGGTCAGAACAATGGGGCAGGAGCTGCTGTGGGGCAGATTTTCGTCACATCTATGTGGGAGAAGATGGTTTCGGGCTGATGGGGGTCTCATCTATGCGGCAGGAGCTGCTGTGGGGCAGATGTGGGTCAGACCTATGGGGCTGGAGATGCTGTGGGTCAGATCTATGGGGCAGGTGATGCTGTGGGTCAGATCAATGGGGCAGGAGCTGCTGTGGGGCACATGTGGATCAGATCTATGTGGCAGGAGCTTCTATGGGGCTGATGTGGGCCAGATCTATGGGGCAGGATCTGCTGTCAGGTAGATATGGGTCAGATCTATGGGGCAGGAACTGCTGTGGGGGAGATGTGGATCTGATCTATTGGGCAGGAGCTGCTGTGGGGCTGATGTGAGTCAGATCTCTGAGGCAGGAGCTGCTGTGGGGCACATGTGAGTCAGATCTATGGGGCAGGAGCTTCTTTGGGGCTGATGTGGGACATTTCTATGGAACAGGATATGCTGTGGGTCACATGTGCGTCAGATCTATGGGGCAGGAGCTGCTGTGGGGCAGATGTGGGTCAGATCTATGGGGCAGGAGCTGCTGTGGGGCAGATGTGGGTCTGATCTATGGGGCAGGAGTTGCTGTGGGGCTGATGTGGGTCAGTTCTATGGGGCAGGAGCTGCTGTGTGGCTGATGAGGGTCAGATCTATGGGGCAGGAGCTGCTGTGTGGCTGATGATTTGGGTCAGATCTATGGGGCAGTCGCTGCTGTGGGGCTGATGTTGGTCAGATCTATGGGGCAGGAGCTGCTGTGGGGCAGATATGGGTCATCTTGATGTGCCAGGAGCTGCTGTGGTGCAGATGTGGGTCACATCTATGGGGCAGTAGCTGCTGTGGGGCTGATTTGGGTCAGATCTATGGGGCAGGAGCTGCTGTGGGGCAGATGTAGGTCAGATCTATGGGGCAGGAGCTGCTGTGGGGCAGATGTGGGTCAGATCTATGGGGCTGGAGATGCTGTGGGTCAGATCTATGGGGCAGGTGATGCTGTGGGTCAGATCTATGGGGCAGGAACTTCTGTGGGTCACATGTGGGTACGATGTATAGGGCAGGAGCTGCTGTGGGACTGATGTGGGTCAGATCTATGGGGCAGTAGCTGCTGTGGGGCTCATGTGGGTCAAATCTATGGGGCAGGAGCTACTGTGGAGATGATGTGGGTCAGATCTATGGGTCAGGTGCTGCTGTGGGGCTGATGTGTGTCAGATCTATGGGGCAGGAGCTGCTGTGGTGCTGATGTGGGTCAGAACTATGGGGCAGGAGCTGCTGTGGGGCTGATTTGGGTCAGATCTATGGGGCAGGAGTTGCTGTGGGGCTGATGAGGGAAAGATCTATGGGGCAGGAACTTCTGTGGGGCATATGTGGGTCAGATCTATTGGTCAGGAGCTGCTCTGGGGCACATGTGGGTCAGATATATAAGGCAGGAGCTGCTGTGGAACTGATGTGGTTCAGTTCTATGGGGCAGGAGCTGCTGTGGGGCAGATGTGGGTCAGATCTATGGGGCAGGAGCTGCTGTGGGGCAGATGTAGGTCAGATCTATGGGGCAGGAGCTGCTGTGGGGCAGATGTGGGTCAGAACAATGGGGCAGGAGCTGCTGTGGGGCAGATTTTCGTCACATCTATGTTGGAGAAGATGGTTTCGGGCTGATGGGGGTCTCATCTATGCGGCAGGAGCTGCTGTGGGGCTGATATGGGTCGTATCTTTAGGGCAGGAGCTGCTGTGGGTCAGATCTATGGGGCAGGATATGCAGTGGGGTAGATGTGAATCAGATCTATGGGGCAGGCGCTGCTGTGTGTCTGATATGGGTCAGATATATGGGGCAGGAGCTGCCATGGGGCAGATCTATTGGGCAGGAGCTGCAGTGGGTCTCATGTTGTTCAGATCTATGGGGCAGGAGCTGCAGTGGGTCTCATGTTGTTCAGATCTATGGGGTAGGAGCTGCTGCGGGTACATGTGGGTCAGATCTATAGGGGACGAGCTGCTGTGGGGCTGATGTGGGTCAGATCTATGAGGCAGGAGCTTCTTTGGGAAAGATGTGGGTCTGATCTATGGGGCAGGAGTAGCTGTGGGGCAGATGAGGGTCAGAATTATGGGGAAGGAGCTGCTGTGGGGCTGAGGGGGGTCGGATCTATGGGGCAGGAGCTGTTGTGGGGCATATGTGTGTCAGATCTATGGGGCAGGAGCTGCTGTGGGGCTGATGTTGGTCTTATCAATGGGGCAGGAGATGCTGTGGGTGTAGGTCTATGGGGCAGAAGCTGCTGTCGGGCATATGTGAGCCAGATGTATCAGGCAGGAGCTGCTGTGGGTCAGATGTGGGTCACATCTTTGGGGCAGGAGCTGAGGTGGGGCAGAGGTGGGACTGATCTATTGGGCAGGAGCTACTGTGGGGCTAATGTGGGTCAGATCTATAGGGAAGGTGCTGCTGTGGGGCTGATGTGGGTCACATCTATGGAGCAGGAGCTGCTGTGAGGCACATGTGGGTCGGGTCTATGGGGCAGGTGCTGCTGTGGGGCTGATGTGGGTCGGATCTATGGGCCATGTGCTGCTATGGGGCACATATGTATCAGATCTATGGGGCAGAAGCTGTTGTGGGGCACATGTGGGTCAGATCTATGGGTCAGGAGGTGGTGTGAAGTTGATGTGGGTAAGATCTATGGAGCAGGAGCTGCTGTGGGGCTGATTGGCGACAGATCTATGGGGCAGGAGCTGCTGTGGCTCAGATCTATGGGGCAAGAGATGCAGTGCGGCTCATGTGGATCCGATCTATGGAGCAGGAGCTGCTGTGTGGCTGATGTGGTTCAGGTCTATGGGGCAGGAGCTAATGTGGGGCAGATGTGGGTCTGATCTATGGGGCAGTAGCTGCTGTGGGTCAGATCTATGGGGCAGGAGCTACTGTGGATATGATGTGGGTCATAACTATGTGGTAGGAGATTATGTGAGACAATGTGGGTCAGATCTATGGAACAGGATATGCTGTGGGTCACATGTGCGTCAGATCTATGGGGCAGGAGCTGCTGTGGGGCAGATGTGGGTCAGATCTATGGGCAGTAGCTGCTGTGGGGCAGATGTGGGTCTGATCTATGGGGCAGGAGCTGCTCTGGATCACATGTGGGTCAGATATATGGGTCAGGAGCTGCTGTGGGTATGATTTGGGTCAGATCTATGGGGCAGGAGCTGCTATGGGGCAGATGTGGGTCAGATATATGGGGCAGGAGCTGCTGTGGGGCAGATGTGGGTCTGATCTATGGGGCAGGAGTTGCTGTGGGGCTGATGTGGGTCAGTTCTATGGGGCAGGAGCTGCTGTGTGGCTGATGAGGGTCAGATCTATGGGGCAGGAGCTGCTGTGTGGCTGATGATTTGGGTCAGATCTATGGGGCAGACGCTGCTGTGGGGCTGATGTTGGTCAGATCTATGGGGCAGGAGCTGCTGTGGGGCAGATATGGGTCATCTTGATGGGCCAGGAGCTGCTGTGGTGCAGATGTGGGTCAGATCTATGGGGCAGTAGCTGCTGTGGGGCAGATGTGGGTCAGATCTATGGGGCTCGAGATGCTGTCGGTCAGATCTATGGGGCAGGTGATGCTGTGGGTCAGATCTATGGGGCAGGAGCTGCTGTGGGGCTGATGTGGGTCAGATCTATGGGGCAGTAGCTGCTGTGGGGCTGATGTGGGTCAGATCTCTGAGGCAGGAGCTGCTGTGGGGCACATGTGGGTCAGATCTATGGGGCAGGAGCTTCTTTGGGGCTGATGTGGGACATTTCTATGGAACAGGATATGCTGTGGGTCACATGTGCGTCAGATCTATGGGGCAGGAGCTGCTGTGGGGTAGATGTGGGTCAGATCTATGGGCAGTAGCTGCTGTGGGGCAGATGTGGGTCTGATCTATGGGGCAGGAGCTGCTCTGGATCACATGTATGTCAGATATATGGGTCAGGAGCTGCTGTGGGTATGATTTGGGTCATATCTATGGGGCAGGAGCTGCTATGGGGCAGATGTGGGTCATATATGGGGCAGGAGCTGCTGTGGGGCAGATGTGGGTCTGATCTATGGGGCAGGAGTTGCTGTGGGGCTGATGTGGGTCAGTTCTATGGGGCAGGAGCTGCTGTGTGGCTGATGAGGGTCAGATCTATGGGGCAGGAGCTGCTGTGTGGCTGATGATTTGGGTCAGATCTATGGGGCAGTCGCTGCTGTGGGGCTGATGTTGGTCAGATCTATGGGGCAGGAGCTGCTGTGGGGCAGATATGGGTCATCTTGATGGGCCAGGAGCTGCTGTGGTGCAGATGTGGGTCAGATCTATGGGGCAGTAGCTGCTGTGGGGCTGATTTGGGTCAGATCTATGGGGCAGGAGCTGCTGTGGGGCAGATGTAGGTCAGATCTATGGGGCAGGAGCTGCTGTGGGGCAGATGTGGGTCAGATCTATGGGGCTGGAGATGCTGTGGGTCAGATCTATGGGGCAGGTGATGCTGTGGGTCAGATCTATGGGGCAGGAACTGCTGTGGGGCACATGTGGGTACGATGTATAGGGCAGGAGCTGCTGTGGGACTGATGTGGGTCAGATCTATGGGGCAGTAGCTGCTCTGGGGCTCATGTGGGTCAAATCTATGGGGCAGGAGCTACTGTGGAGATGATGTGGGTCAGATCTATGGGTCAGGTGCTGCTGTGGGGCTGATGTGTGTCAGATCTATGGGGCAGGAGCTGCTGTGGTGCTGATGTGGGTCAGAACTATGGGGCAGGAGCTGCTGTGGGGCTGATTTGGGTCAGATCTATGGGGCAGGAGTTGCTGTGGGGCTGATCAGGGAAAGATCTATGGGGCAGGAACTTCTGTGGGGCATATGTGGGTCAGATCTATTGGTCAGGAGCTGCTCTGGGGCACATGTGGGTCAGATATATAAGGCAGGAGCTGCTGTGGAACTGATGTGGTTCAGTTCTATGGGGCAGGAGCTGCTGTGGGGCAGATGTGGGTCAGATCTATGGGGCAGGAGCTGCTGTGGGGCAGATGTAGGTCAGATCTATGGGGCAGGAGCTGCTGTGGGGCAGATGTGGGTCAGAACGATGGGGCAGGAGCTGCTGTGGGGCAGATTTTCGTCACATCTATGTGGGAGAAGATGGTTTCGGGCTGATGGGGGTCTCATCTATGCGGCAGGAGCTGCTGTGGGTCAGATCTATGGGGCAGGATATGCAGTGGGGTAGATGTGGATCAGATCTATGGGGCAGGCGCTGCTGTGTGTCTGATATGGGTCAGATATATGGGGCAGGAGCTGCCATGGGGCAGATCTACTGGGCAGGAGCTGCAGTGGGTCTCATGTTGTTCAGATCTATGGGGCAGGAGCTGCAGTGGGTCTCATGTTGTTCAGATCTATGGGGTAGGAGCTGCTGCGGGTACATGTGGGTCAGATCTATGGGGCAGGAGCTGATGTGGGGCAGATGTGGGTCTGATCTATGGGGCAGTAGCTGCTGTGGGTCAGATCTATGGGGCAGGAGCTACTGTGGATATGATGTGGGTCATAACTATGTGGTAGGAGATTATGTGAGACAATGTGGGTCAGATCTATGGAACAGGATATGCTGTGGGTCACATGTGCGTCAGATCTATGGGGCAGGAGCTGCTGTGGGGCAGATGTGGGTCAGATCTATGGGCAGTAGCTGCTGTGGGGCAGATGTGGGTCTGATCTATGGGGCAGGAGCTGCTCTGGATCACATGTGGGTCAGATATATGGGTCAGGAGCTGCTGTGGGTATGATTTGGGTCAGATCTATGGGGCAGGAGCTGCTATGGGGCAGATGTGGGTCAGATATATGGGGCAGGAGCTGCTGTGGGGCAGATGTGGGTCTGATCTATGGGGCACGAGATGCTGTGGAGATGATGTGGGTCAGTTCTATGGGGCAGGAGCTGCTGTGTGGCTGATGATGGTCAGATCTATGGGGCAGGAGCTGCTGTGTGGCTGATGATTTGGGTCAGATCTATGGGGCAGTCGCTGCTGTGGGGCTGATGTTGGTCAGATCTATGGGGCAGGAGCTGCTGTGGGGCAGATATGGGTCATCTTGATGGGCCAGGAGCTGCTGTGGTGCAGATGTGGGTCAGATCTATGGGGCAGTAGCTGCTGTGGGGCAGATGTGGGTAAGATCTATGGGGCTGGAGATGCTGTCGGTCAGATCTATGGGGCAGGTGATGCTGTGGGTCAGATCTATGAGGCAGGAGCTGCTGTGGGGCACATGTGGGTACGATGTATAGGGCAGGAGCTGCTGTGGGGCTGATGTGGGTCAGATCTATGGGGCAGTAGCTGCTGTGGGGCTCATGTGGGTCAGAACTATGGGGCAGGAGCTGCTGTGGGGCTGATTTGGGTCAGATCTATGGGGCAGGAGTTGCTGTGGGGCTGATGAGGGAAAGATCTATGGGGCAGGAACTTCTGTGGGGCATATGTGGGTCAGATCTATTGGTCAGGAGCTGCTCTGGGGCACATGTGGGTCAGATATATAAGGCAGGAGCTGCTGTGGAACTGATGTGGTTCAGTTCTATGGGGCAGGAGCTGCTGTGGGGCAGATGTAGGTCAGATCTATGGGGCAGGAGCTGCTGTGGGGCAGATGTGGGTCAGAACAATGGGGCAGGAGCTGCTGTGGGGCAGATTTTCGTCACATCTATGTGGGAGAAGATTGTTTCGGGCTGATGGGGGTCTCATCTATGCGGCAGGAGCTGCTGTGGGGCTGATGTGGGTCGTATCTTTAGGGCAGGAGCTGCTGTGGGTCAGATCTATGGGGCAGGATATGCAGTGGGGTAGATGTGGATCAGATCTATGGGGCAGGCGCTGCTGTGTGTCTGATATGGGTCAGATATATGGGGCCGGAGCTGCTGTGGGTACATGTGGGTCAGATCTATGGGGGACGAGCTGCTGTGGGGCTGATGTGGGTCAGATCTATGAGGCAGGAGCTGCTTTGGGAAAGATGTGGGTCTGATCTATGGGGCAGGAGTAGCTGTGGGGCAGATGAGGGTCAGAATTATGGGGAAGGAGCTGCTGTGGGGCTGAGGGGGGTCGGATCTATGGGGCAGGAGCTGTTGTGGGGCATATGTGTGTCAGATCTATGGGGCAGGAGCTGCTGTGGGGCTGATGTTGGTCTTATCAATGGGGCAGGAGATGCTGTGGGTGTAGGTCTATGGGGCAGAAGCTGCTGTCGGGCATATGTGAGCCAGATGTATCAGGCAGGAGCTGCTGTGGGTCAGATGTGGGTCACATCTTTGGGGCAGGAGCTGAGGTGGGGCAGAGGTGGGACTGATCTATTGGGCAGGAGCTACTGTGGGGCTAATGTGGGTCAGATCTATAGGGAAGGTGCTGCTGTGGGGCTGATGTGGGTCACATCTATGGAGCAGGAGCTGCTGTGAGGCACATGTGGGTCGGGTCTATGGGGCAGGTGCTGCTGTGGGGCTGATGTGGGTCGGATCTATGGGCCATGTGCTGCTATGGGGCACATATGTATCAGATCTATGGGGCAGAAGCTGTTGTGGGGCACATGTGGGTCAGATCTATGGGTCAGGAGGTGGTGTGAAGTTGATGTGGGTAAGATCTATGGAGCAGGAGCTGCTGTGGGGCTGATTGGCGACAGATCTATGGGGCAGGAGCTGCTGTGGCTCAGATCTATGGGGCAAGAGATGCAGTGCGGCTCATGTGGATCCGATCTATGGAGCAGGAGCTGCTGTGTGGCTGATGTGGTTCAGGTCTATGGGGCAGGAGCTGATGTGGGGCAGATGTGGGTCTGATCTATGGGGCAGTAGCTGCTGTGGGTCAGATCTATGGGGCAGGAGCTACTGTGGATATGATGTGGGTCATAACTATGTGGTAGGAGATTATGTGAGACAATGTGGGTCAGATCTATGGGCAGGAGCTGCTGTGGGGCACATGTGAGTCAGATCTCTGGGGCAGGAGTTGCTGTGGGGAAGATGTGGGTCTGATCAATGGGGAAGGATCTGCTATGGGGATGATGTGGGTCTGATCTATGGGGCAGGAGCTGCTGTGTGACTGATGAGGGTCAGATCTATGGGGCAGGAGCTGCTGTGGGTCAGATGTGGGTCAGAACTATGGGGCACGAGATGCTGTGGAGATGATGTGGGTCAGATCTATGGGGCAGGAGCTGCTGTGGGGCTGATGTAGGTCAGATCTATGGGGCAGGAGCTGCTGTGGTGCTTATGTGGGTCAGAACTATGGGGCAGGAGCTGCTGTGGGGCTGATTTGGGTCAGATCTATGGGGCAGGAGTTGCTGTGGGGCTGATGAGGGAAAGATCTATGGGGCAGGAACTTCTGTGGGGCATATGTGGGTCAGATCTATTGGTCAGGAGCTGCTCTGGGGCACATGTGGGTCAGATATATAAGGCAGGAGCTGCTGTGGAACTGATGTGGTTCAGTTCTATGGGGCAGGAGCTGCTGTGGGGCAGATGTGGGTCAGATCTATGGGGCAGGAGCTGCTGTGGGGCAGATGTAGGTCAGATCTATGGGGCAGGAGCTGCTGTGGGGCAGATGTGGGTCAGAACAATGGGGCAGGAGCTGCTGTGGGGCAGATTTTCGTCACATCTATGTTGGAGAAGATGGTTTCGGGCTGATGGGGGTCTCATCTATGCGGCAGGAGCTGCTGTGGGGCTGATATGGGTCGTATCTTTAGGGCAGGAGCTGCTGTGGGTCAGATCTATGGGGCAGGATATGCAGTGGGGTAGATGTGGATCAGATCTATGGGGCAGGCGCTGCTGTGTGTCTGATATGGGTCAGATATATGGGGCAGGAGCTGCCATGGGGCAGATCTATTGGGCAGGAGCTGCAGTGGGTCTCATGTTGTTCAGATCTATGGGGCAGGAGCTGCAGTGGGTCTCATGTTGTTCAGATCTATGGGGTAGGAGCTGCTGCGGGTACATGTGGGTCAGATCTATAGGGGACGAGCTGCTGTGGGGCTGATGTGGGTCAGATCTATGAGGCAGGAGCTTCTTTGGGAAAGATGTGGGTCTGATCTATGGGGCAGGAGTAGCTGTGGGGCAGATGAGGGTCAGAATTATGGGGAAGGAGCTGCTGTGGGGCTGAGGGGGGTCGGATCTATGGGGCAGGAGCTGTTGTGGGGCATATGTGTGTCAGATCTATGGGGCAGGAGCTGCTGTGGGGCTGATGTTGGTCTTATCAATGGGGCAGGAGATGCTGTGGGTGTAGGTCTATGGGGCAGAAGCTGCTGTCGGGCATATGTGAGCCAGATGTATCAGGCAGGAGCTGCTGTGGGTCAGATGTGGGTCACATCTTTGGGGCAGGAGCTGAGGTGGGGCAGAGGTGGGACTGATCTATTGGGCAGGAGCTACTGTGGGGCTAATGTGGGTCAGATCTATAGGGAAGGTGCTGCTGTGGGGCTGATGTGGGTCACATCTATGGAGCAGGAGCTGCTGTGAGGCACATGTGGGTCGGGTCTATGGGGCAGGTGCTGCTGTGGGGCTGATGTGGGTCGGATCTATGGGCCATGTGCTGCTATGGGGCACATATGTATCAGATCTATGGGGCAGAAGCTGTTGTGGGGCACATGTGGGTCAGATCTATGGGTCAGGAGGTGGTGTGAAGTTGATGTGGGTAAGATCTATGGAGCAGGAGCTGCTGTGGGGCTGATTGGCGACAGATCTATGGGGCAGGAGCTGCTGTGGCTCAGATCTATGGGGCAAGAGATGCAGTGCGGCTCATGTGGATCCGATCTATGGAGCAGGAGCTGCTGTGTGGCTGATGTGGTTCAGGTCTATGGGGCAGGAGCTAATGTGGGGCAGATGTGGGTCTGATCTATGGGGCAGTAGCTGCTGTGGGTCAGATCTATGGGGCAGGAGCTACTGTGGATATGATGTGGGTCATAACTATGTGGTAGGAGATTATGTGAGACAATGTGGGTCAGATCTATGGAACAGGATATGCTGTGGGTCACATGTGCGTCAGATCTATGGGGCAGGAGCTGCTGTGGGGCAGATGTGGGTCAGATCTATGGGCAGTAGCTGCTGTGGGGCAGATGTGGGTCTGATCTATGGGGCAGGAGCTGCTCTGGATCACATGTGGGTCAGATATATGGGTCAGGAGCTGCTGTGGGTATGATTTGGGTCAGATCTATGGGGCAGGAGCTGCTATGGGGCAGATGTGGGTCAGATATATGGGGCAGGAGCTGCTGTGGGGCAGATGTGGGTCTGATCTATGGGGCAGGAGTTGCTGTGGGGCTGATGTGGGTCAGTTCTATGGGGCAGGAGCTGCTGTGTGGCTGATGAGGGTCAGATCTATGGGGCAGGAGCTGCTGTGTGGCTGATGATTTGGGTCAGATCTATGGGGCAGACGCTGCTGTGGGGCTGATGTTGGTCAGATCTATGGGGCAGGAGCTGCTGTGGGGCAGATATGGGTCATCTTGATGGGCCAGGAGCTGCTGTGGTGCAGATGTGGGTCAGATCTATGGGGCAGTAGCTGCTGTGGGGCAGATGTGGGTCAGATCTATGGGGCTCGAGATGCTGTCGGTCAGATCTATGGGGCAGGTGATGCTGTGGGGCTGATTGGCGACAGATCTCTGAGGCAGGAGCTGCTCTGGATCACATGTATGTCAGATATATGGGTCAGGAGCTGCTGTGGGTATGATTTGGGTCATATCTATGGGGCAGGAGCTGCTATGGGGCAGATGTGGGTCATATATGGGGCAGGAGCTGCTGTGATGCAGATGTGGGTCTGATCTATGGGGCAGGAGTTGCTGTGGGGCTGATGTGGGTCAGTTCTATGGGGCAGGAGCTGCTGTGTGGCTGATGAGGGTCAGATCTATGGGGCAGGAGCTGCTGTGTGGCTGATGATTTGGGTCAGATCTATGGGGCAGTCGCTGCTGTGGGGCTGATGTTGGTCAGATCTATGGGGCAGGAGCTGCTGTGGGGCAGATATGGGTCATCTTGATGGGCCAGGAGCTGCTGTGGTGCAGATGTGGGTCAGATCTATGGGGCAGTAGCTGCTGTGGGGCTGATTTGGGTCAGATCTATGGGGCAGGAGCTGCTGTGGGGCAGATGTAGGTCAGATCTATGGGGCAGGAGCTGCTGTGGGGCAGATGTGGGTCAGATCTATGGGGCTGGAGATGCTGTGGGTCAGATCTATGGGGCAGGTGATGCTGTGGGTCAGATCTATGGGGCAGGAACTGCTGTGGGGCACATGTGGGTACGATGTATAGGGCAGGAGCTGCTGTGGGACTGATGTGGGTCAGATCTATGGGGCAGTAGCTGCTGTGGGGCTCATGTGGGTCAAATCTATGGGGCAGGAGCTACTGTGGAGATGATGTGGGTCAGATCTATGGGTCAGGTGCTGCTGTGGGGCTGATGTGTGTCAGATCTATGGGGCAGGAGCTGCTGTGGTGCTGATGTGGGTCAGAACTATGGGGCAGGAGCTGCTGTGGGGCTGATTTGGGTCAGATCTATGGGGCAGGAGTTGCTGTGGGGCTGATCAGGGAAAGATCTATGGGGCAGGAACTTCTGTGGGGCATATGTGGGTCAGATCTATTGGTCAGGAGCTGCTCTGGGGCACATGTGGGTCAGATATATAAGGCAGGAGCTGCTGTGGAACTGATGTGGTTCAGTTCTATGGGGCAGGAGCTGCTGTGGGGCAGATGTGGGTCAGATCTATGGGGCAGGAGCTGCTGTGGGGCAGATGTAGGTCAGATCTATGGGGCAGGAGCTGCTGTGGGGCAGATGTGGGTCAGAACGATGGGGCAGGAGCTGCTGTGGGGCAGATTTTCGTCACATCTATGTGGGAGAAGATGGTTTCGGGCTGATGGGGGTCTCATCTATGCGGCAGGAGCTGCTGTGGGTCAGATCTATGGGGCAGGATATGCAGTGGGGTAGATGTGGATCAGATCTATGGGGCAGGCGCTGCTGTGTGTCTGATATGGGTCAGATATATGGGGCAGGAGCTGCCATGGGGCAGATCTACTGGGCAGGAGCTGCAGTGGGTCTCATGTTGTTCAGATCTATGGGGCAGGAGCTGCAGTGGGTCTCATGTTGTTCAGATCTATGGGGTAGGAGCTGCTGCGGGTACATGTGGGTCAGATCTATGGGGCAGGAGCTGATGTGGGGCAGATGTGGGTCTGATCTATGGGGCAGTAGCTGCTGTGGGTCAGATCTATGGGGCAGGAGCTACTGTGGATATGATGTGGGTCATAACTATGTGGTAGGAGATTATGTGAGACAATGTGGGTCAGATCTATGGAACAGGATATGCTGTGGGTCACATGTGCGTCAGATCTATGGGGCAGGAGCTGCTGTGGGGCAGATGTGGGTCAGATCTATGGGCAGTAGCTGCTGTGGGGCAGATGTGGGTCTGATCTATGGGGCAGGAGCTGCTCTGGATCACATGTGGGTCAGATATATGGGTCAGGAGCTGCTGTGGGTATGATTTGGGTCAGATCTATGGGGCAGGAGCTGCTATGGGGCAGATGTGGGTCAGATATATGGGGCAGGAGCTGCTGTGGGGCAGATGTGGGTCTGATCTATGGGGCACGAGATGCTGTGGAGATGATGTGGGTCAGTTCTATGGGGCAGGAGCTGCTGTGTGGCTGATGAGGGTCAGATCTATGGGGCAGGAGCTGCTGTGTGGCTGATGATTTGGGTCAGATCTATGGGGCAGTCGCTGCTGTGGGGCTGATGTTGGTCAGATCTATGGGGCAGGAGCTGCTGTGGGGCAGATATGGGTCATCTTGATGGGCCAGGAGCTGCTGTGGTGCAGATGTGGGTCAGATCTATGGGGCAGTAGCTGCTGTGGGGCAGATGTGGGTAAGATCTATGGGGCTGGAGATGCTGTCGGTCAGATCTATGGGGCAGGTGATGCTGTGGGTCAGATCTATGAGGCAGGAGCTGCTGTGGGGCACATGTGGGTACGATGTATAGGGCAGGAGCTGCTGTGGGGCTGATGTGGGTCAGATCTATGGGGCAGTAGCTGCTGTGGGGCTCATGTGGGTCAGAACTATGGGGCAGGAGCTGCTGTGGGGCTGATTTGGGTCAGATCTATGGGGCAGGAGTTGCTGTGGGGCTGATGAGGGAAAGATCTATGGGGCAGGAACTTCTGTGGGGCATATGTGGGTCAGATCTATTGGTCAGGAGCTGCTCTGGGGCACATGTGGGTCAGATATATAAGGCAGGAGCTGCTGTGGAACTGATGTGGTTCAGTTCTATGGGGCAGGAGCTGCTGTGGGGCAGATGTAGGTCAGATCTATGGGGCAGGAGCTGCTGTGGGGCAGATGTGGGTCAGAACAATGGGGCAGGAGCTGCTGTGGGGCAGATTTTCGTCACATCTATGTGGGAGAAGATTGTTTCGGGCTGATGGGGGTCTCATCTATGCGGCAGGAGCTGCTGTGGGGCTGATGTGGGTCGTATCTTTAGGGCAGGAGCTGCTGTGGGTCAGATCTATGGGGCAGGATATGCAGTGGGGTAGATGTGGATCAGATCTATGGGGCAGGCGCTGCTGTGTGTCTGATATGGGTCAGATATATGGGGCCGGAGCTGCTGTGGGTACATGTGGGTCAGATCTATGGGGGACGAGCTGCTGTGGGGCTGATGTGGGTCAGATCTATGAGGCAGGAGCTGCTTTGGGAAAGATGTGGGTCTGATCTATGGGGCAGGAGTAGCTGTGGGGCAGATGAGGGTCAGAATTATGGGGAAGGAGCTGCTGTGGGGCTGAGGGGGGTCGGATCTATGGGGCAGGAGCTGTTGTGGGGCATATGTGTGTCAGATCTATGGGGCAGGAGCTGCTGTGGGGCTGATGTTGGTCTTATCAATGGGGCAGGAGATGCTGTGGGTGTAGGTCTATGGGGCAGAAGCTGCTGTCGGGCATATGTGAGCCAGATGTATCAGGCAGGAGCTGCTGTGGGTCAGATGTGGGTCACATCTTTGGGGCAGGAGCTGAGGTGGGGCAGAGGTGGGACTGATCTATTGGGCAGGAGCTACTGTGGGGCTAATGTGGGTCAGATCTATAGGGAAGGTGCTGCTGTGGGGCTGATGTGGGTCACATCTATTGAGCAGGAGCTGCTGTGAGGCACATGTGGGTCGGGTCTATGGGGCAGGTGCTGCTGTGGGGCTGATATGGGTCGGATCTATGGGCCATGTGCTGCTATGGGGCACATATGTATCAGATCTATGGGGCAGAAGCTGTTGTGGGGCACATGTGGGTCAGATCTATGGGTCAGGAGGTGGTGTGAAGTTGATGTGGGTAAGATCTATGGAGCAGGAGCTGCTGTGGGGCTGATTGGCGACAGATCTATGGGGCAGGAGCTGCTGTGGCTCAGATCTATGGGGCAAGAGATGCAGTGCGGCTCATGTGGATCCGATCTATGGAGCAGGAGCTGCTGTGTGGCTGATGTGGTTCAGGTCTATGGGGCAGGAGCTGATGTGGGGCAGATGTGGGTCTGATCTATGGGGCAGTAGCTGCTGTGGGTCAGATCTATGGGGCAGGAGCTACTGTGGATATGATGTGGGTAATAACTATGTGGTAGGAGATTATGTGAGACAATGTGGGTCAGATCTATGGGCAGGAGCTGCTGTGGGGCACATGTGAGTCAGATCTCTGGGGCAGGAGTTGCTGTGGGGAAGATGTGGGTCTGATCAATGGGGAAGGATCTGCTATGGGGATGATGTGGGTCTGATCTATGGGGCAGGAGCTGCTGTGTGACTGATGAGGGTCAGATCTATGGGGCAGGAGCTGCTGTGGGTCAGATGTGGGTCAGAACTATGGGGCACGAGATGCTGTGGAGATGATGTGGGTCAGATCTATGGGGCAGGAGCTGCTGTGGGGCTGATGTGTGTCAGATCTATGGGGCAGGAGCTGCTGTGGTGCTGATGTGGGTCAGAACTATGGGGCAGGAGCTGCTGTGGGGCTGATTTGGGTCAGATCTATGGGGCAGGAGTTGCTGTGGGGCTGATGAGGGAAAGATCTATGGGGCAGGAACTTCTGTGGGGCATATGTGGGTCAGATCTATTGGTCAGGAGCTGCTCTGGGGCACATGTGGGTCAGATATATAAGGCAGGAGCTGCTGTGGAACTGATGTGGTTCAGTTCTATGGGGCAGGAGCTGCTGTGGGGCAGATGTGGGTCAGATCTATGGGGCAGGAGCTGCTGTGGGGCAGATGTAGGTCAGATCTATGGGGCAGGAGCTGCTGTGGGGCAGATGTGGGTCAGAACAATGGGGCAGGAGCTGCTGTGGGGCAGATTTTCGTCACATCTATGTTGGAGAAGATGGTTTCGGGCTGATGGGGGTCTCATCTATGCGGCAGGAGCTGCTGTGGGGCTGATATGGGTCGTATCTTTAGGGCAGGAGCTGCTGTGGGTCAGATCTATGGGGCAGGATATGCAGTGGGGTAGATGTGGATCAGATCTATGGGGCAGGCGCTGCTGTGTGTCTGATATGGGTCAGATATATGGGGCAGGAGCTGCCATGGGGCAGATCTATTGGGCAGGAGCTGCAGTGGGTCTCATGTTGTTCAGATCTATGGGGCAGGAGCTGCAGTGGGTCTCATGTTGTTCAGATCTATGGGGTAGGAGCTGCTGCGGGTACATGTGGGTCAGATCTATAGGGGACGAGCTGCTGTGGGGCTGATGTGGGTCAGATCTATGAGGCAGGAGCTTCTTTGGGAAAGATGTGGGTCTGATCTATGGGGCAGGAGTAGCTGTGGGGCAGATGAGGGTCAGAATTATGGGGAAGGAGCTGCTGTGGGGCTGAGGGGGGTCGGATCTATGGGGCAGGAGCTGTTGTGGGGCATATGTGTGTCAGATCTATGGGGCAGGAGCTGCTGTGGGGCTGATGTTGGTCTTATCAATGGGGCAGGAGATGCTGTGGGTGTAGGTCTATGGGGCAGAAGCTGCTGTCGGGCATATGTGAGCCAGATGTATCAGGCAGGAGCTGCTGTGGGTCAGATGTGGGTCACATCTTTGGGGCAGGAGCTGAGGTGGGGCAGAGGTGGGACTGATCTATTGGGCAGGAGCTACTGTGGGGCTAATGTGGGTCAGATCTATAGGGAAGGTGCTGCTGTGGGGCTGATGTGGGTCACATCTATGGAGCAGGAGCTGCTGTGAGGCACATGTGGGTCGGGTCTATGGGGCAGGTGCTGCTGTGGGGCTGATGTGGGTCGGATCTATGGGCCATGTGCTGCTATGGGGCACATATGTATCAGATCTATGGGGCAGAAGCTGTTGTGGGGCACATGTGGGTCAGATCTATGGGTCAGGAGGTGGTGTGAAGTTGATGTGGGTAAGATCTATGGAGCAGGAGCTGCTGTGGGGCTGATTGGCGACAGATCTATGGGGCAGGAGCTGCTGTGGCTCAGATCTATGGGGCAAGAGATGCAGTGCGGCTCATGTGGATCCGATCTATGGAGCAGGAGCTGCTGTGTGGCTGATGTGGTTCAGGTCTATGGGGCAGGAGCTAATGTGGGGCAGATGTGGGTCTGATCTATGGGGCAGTAGCTGCTGTGGGTCAGATCTATGGGGCAGGAGCTACTGTGGATATGATGTGGGTCATAACTATGTGGTAGGAGATTATGTGAGACAATGTGGGTCAGATCTATGGAACAGGATATGCTGTGGGTCACATGTGCGTCAGATCTATGGGGCAGGAGCTGCTGTGGGGCAGATGTGGGTCAGATCTATGGGCAGTAGCTGCTGTGGGGCAGATGTGGGTCTGATCTATGGGGCAGGAGCTGCTCTGGATCACATGTGGGTCAGATATATGGGTCAGGAGCTGCTGTGGGTATGATTTGGGTCAGATCTATGGGGCAGGAGCTGCTATGGGGCAGATGTGGGTCAGATATATGGGGCAGGAGCTGCTGTGGGGCAGATGTGGGTCTGATCTATGGGGCAGGAGTTGCTGTGGGGCTGATGTGGGTCAGTTCTATGGGGCAGGAGCTGCTGTGTGGCTGATGAGGGTCAGATCTATGGGGCAGGAGCTGCTGTGTGGCTGATGATTTGGGTCAGATCTATGGGGCAGACGCTGCTGTGGGGCTGATGTTGGTCAGATCTATGGGGCAGGAGCTGCTGTGGGGCAGATATGGGTCATCTTGATGGGCCAGGAGCTGCTGTGGTGCAGATGTGGGTCAGATCTATGGGGCAGTAGCTGCTGTGGGGCAGATGTGGGTCAGATCTATGGGGCTCGAGATGCTGTCGGTCAGATCTATGGGGCAGGTGATGCTGTGGGGCTGATTGGCGACAGATCTATGGGGCAGGAGCTGCTGTGGCTCAGATCTATGGGGCAAGAGATGCAGTGCGGCTCATGTGGATCCGATCTATGGAGCAGGAGCTGCTGTGTGGCTGATGTGGTTCAGGTCTATGGGGCAGGAGCTGATGTGGGGCAGATGTGGGTCTGATCTATGGGGCAGTAGCTGCTGTGGGTCAGATCTATGGGGCAGGAGCTACTGTGGATATGATGTGGGTCATAACTATGTGGTAGGAGATTATGTGAGACAATGTGGGTCAGATCTATGGGCAGGAGCTGCTGTGGGGCACATGTGAGTCAAATCTCTGGGGCAGGAGTTGCTGTGGGGAAGATGTGGGTCTGATCAATGGGGAAGGATCTGCTATGGGGATGATGTGGGTCTGATCTATGGGGCAGGAGCTGCTGTGTGACTGATGAGGGTCAGATCTATGGGGCAGGAGCTGCTGTGGGTCAGATGTGGGTCAGAACTATGGGGCACGAGATGCTGTGGAGATGATGTGGGTCAGATCTATGGGGCAGGAGCTGCTGTGGGGCTGATGTAGGTCAGATCTATGGGGCAGGAGCTGCTGTGGTGCTGATGTGGGTCAGAACTATGGGGCAGGAGCTGCTGTGGGGCTGATTTGGGTCAGATCTATGGGGCAGGAGTTGCTGTGGGGCTGATGAGGGAAAGATCTATGGGGCAGGAACTTCTGTGGGGCATATGTGGGTCAGATCTATTGGTCAGGAGCTGCTCTGGGGCACATGTGGGTCAGATATATAAGGCAGGAGCTGCTGTGGAACTGATGTGGTTCAGTTCTATGGGGCAGGAGCTGCTGTGGGGCAGATGTGGGTCAGATCTATGGGGCAGGAGCTGCTGTGGGGCAGATGTAGGTCAGATCTATGGGGCAGGAGCTGCTGTGGGGCAGATGTGGGTCAGAACAATGGGGCAGGAGCTGCTGTGGGGCAGATTTTCGTCACATCTATGTTGGAGAAGATGGTTTCGGGCTGATGGGGGTCTCATCTATGCGGCAGGAGCTGCTGTGGGGCTGATATGGGTCGTATCTTTAGGGCAGGAGCTGCTGTGGGTCAGATCTATGGGGCAGGATATGCAGTGGGGTAGATGTGGATCAGATCTATGGGGCAGGCGCTGCTGTGTGTCTGATATGGGTCAGATATATGGGGCAGGAGCTGCCATGGGGCAGATCTATTGGGCAGGAGCTGCAGTGGGTCTCATGTTGTTCAGATCTATGGGGCAGGAGCTGCAGTGGGTCTCATGTTGTTCAGATCTATGGGGTAGGAGCTGCTGCGGGTACATGTGGGTCAGATCTATAGGGGACGAGCTGCTGTGGGGCTGATGTGGGTCAGATCTATGAGGCAGGAGCTTCTTTGGGAAAGATGTGGGTCTGATCTATGGGGCAGGAGTAGCTGTGGGGCAGATGAGGGTCAGAATTATGGGGAAGGAGCTGCTGTGGGGCTGAGGGGGGTCGGATCTATGGGGCAGGAGCTGTTGTGGGGCATATGTGTGTCAGATCTATGGGGCAGGAGCTGCTGTGGGGCTGATGTTGGTCTTATCAATGGGGCAGGAGATGCTGTGGGTGTAGGTCTATGGGGCAGAAGCTGCTGTCGGGCATATGTGAGCCAGATGTATCAGGCAGGAGCTGCTGTGGGTCAGATGTGGGTCACATCTTTGGGGCAGGAGCTGAGGTGGGGCAGAGGTGGGACTGATCTATTGGGCAGGAGCTACTGTGGGGCTAATGTGGGTCAGATCTATAGGGAAGGTGCTGCTGTGGGGCTGATGTGGGTCACATCTATGGAGCAGGAGCTGCTGTGAGGCACATGTGGGTCGGGTCTATGGGGCAGGTGCTGCTGTGGGGCTGATGTGGGTCGGATCTATGGGCCATGTGCTGCTATGGGGCACATATGTATCAGATCTATGGGGCAGAAGCTGTTGTGGGGCACATGTGGGTCAGATCTATGGGTCAGGAGGTGGTGTGAAGTTGATGTGGGTAAGATCTATGGAGCAGGAGCTGCTGTGGGGCTGATTGGCGACAGATCTATGGGGCAGGAGCTGCTGTGGCTCAGATCTATGGGGCAAGAGATGCAGTGCGGCTCATGTGGATCCGATCTATGGAGCAGGAGCTGCTGTGTGGCTGATGTGGTTCAGGTCTATGGGGCAGGAGCTAATGTGGGGCAGATGTGGGTCTGATCTATGGGGCAGTAGCTGCTGTGGGTCAGATCTATGGGGCAGGAGCTACTGTGGATATGATGTGGGTCATAACTATGTGGTAGGAGATTATGTGAGACAATGTGGGTCAGATCTATGGAACAGGATATGCTGTGGGTCACATGTGCGTCAGATCTATGGGGCAGGAGCTGCTGTGGGGCAGATGTGGGTCAGATCTATGGGCAGTAGCTGCTGTGGGGCAGATGTGGGTCTGATCTATGGGGCAGGAGCTGCTCTGGATCACATGTGGGTCAGATATATGGGTCAGGAGCTGCTGTGGGTATGATTTGGGTCAGATCTATGGGGCAGGAGCTGCTATGGGGCAGATGTGGGTCAGATATATGGGGCAGGAGCTGCTGTGGGGCAGATGTGGGTCTGATCTATGGGGCAGGAGTTGCTGTGGGGCTGATGTGGGTCAGTTCTATGGGGCAGGAGCTGCTGTGTGGCTGATGAGGGTCAGATCTATGGGGCAGGAGCTGCTGTGTGGCTGATGATTTGGGTCAGATCTATGGGGCAGACGCTGCTGTGGGGCTGATGTTGGTCAGATCTATGGGGCAGGAGCTGCTGTGGGGCAGATATGGGTCATCTTGATGGGCCAGGAGCTGCTGTGGTGCAGATGTGGGTCAGATCTATGGGGCAGTAGCTGCTGTGGGGCAGATGTGGGTCAGATCTATGGGGCTCGAGATGCTGTCGGTCAGATCTATGGGGCAGGTGATGCTGTGGGTCAGATCTATGGGGCAGGAGCTGCTGTGGGGCTGATGTGGGTCAGATCTATGGGGCAGTAGCTGCTGTGGGGCTGATGTGGGTCAGATCTCTGAGGCAGGAGCTGCTGTGGGGCACATGTGGGTCAGATCTATGGGGCAGGAGCTTCTTTGGGGCTGATGTGGGACATTTCTATGGAACAGGATATGCTGTGGGTCACATGTGCGTCAGATCTATGGGGCAGGAGCTGCTGTGGGGTAGATGTGGGTCAGATCTATGGGCAGTAGCTGCTGTGGGGCAGATGTGGGTCTGATCTATGGGGCAGGAGCTGCTCTGGATCACATGTATGTCAGATATATGGGTCAGGAGCTGCTGTGGGTATGATTTGGGTCATATCTATGGGGCAGGAGCTGCTATGGGGCAGATGTGGGTCATATATGGGGCAGGAGCTGCTGTGGGGCAGATGTGGGTCTGATCTATGGGGCAGGAGTTGCTGTGGGGCTGATGTGGGTCAGTTCTATGGGGCAGGAGCTGCTGTGTGGCTGATGAGGGTCAGATCTATGGGGCAGGAGCTGCTGTGTGGCTGATGATTTGGGTCAGATCTATGGGGCAGTCGCTGCTGTGGGGCTGATGTTGGTCAGATCTATGGGGCAGGAGCTGCTGTGGGGCAGATATGGGTCATCTTGATGGGCCAGGAGCTGCTGTGGTGCAGATGTGGGTCAGATCTATGGGGCAGTAGCTGCTGTGGGGCTGATTTGGGTCAGATCTATGGGGCAGGAGCTGCTGTGGGGCAGATGTAGGTCAGATCTATGGGGCAGGAGCTGCTGTGGGGCAGATGTGGGTCAGATCTATGGGGCTGGAGATGCTGTGGGTCAGATCTATGGGGCAGGTGATGCTGTGGGTCAGATCTATGGGGCAGGAACTGCTGTGGGGCACATGTGGGTACGATGTATAGGGCAGGAGCTGCTGTGGGACTGATGTGGGTCAGATCTATGGGGCAGTAGCTGCTGTGGGGCTCATGTGGGTCAAATCTATGGGGCAGGAGCTACTGTGGAGATGATGTGGGTCAGATCTATGGGTCAGGTGCTGCTGTGGGGCTGATGTGTGTCAGATCTATGGGGCAGGAGCTGCTGTGGTGCTGATGTGGGTCAGAACTATGGGGCAGGAGCTGCTGTGGGGCTGATTTGGGTCAGATCTATGGGGCAGGAGTTGCTGTGGGGCTGATCAGGGAAAGATCTATGGGGCAGGAACTTCTGTGGGGCATATGTGGGTCAGATCTATTGGTCAGGAGCTGCTCTGGGGCACATGTGGGTCAGATATATAAGGCAGGAGCTGCTGTGGAACTGATGTGGTTCAGTTCTATGGGGCAGGAGCTGCTGTGGGGCAGATGTGGGTCAGATCTATGGGGCAGGAGCTGCTGTGGGGCAGATGTAGGTCAGATCTATGGGGCAGGAGCTGCTGTGGGGCAGATGTGGGTCAGAACGATGGGGCAGGAGCTGCTGTGGGGCAGATTTTCGTCACATCTATGTGGGAGAAGATGGTTTCGGGCTGATGGGGGTCTCATCTATGCGGCAGGAGCTGCTGTGGGTCAGATCTATGGGGCAGGATATGCAGTGGGGTAGATGTGGATCAGATCTATGGGGCAGGCGCTGCTGTGTGTCTGATATGGGTCAGATATATGGGGCAGGAGCTGCCATGGGGCAGATCTACTGGGCAGGAGCTGCAGTGGGTCTCATGTTGTTCAGATCTATGGGGCAGGAGCTGCAGTGGGTCTCATGTTGTTCAGATCTATGGGGTAGGAGCTGCTGCGGGTACATGTGGGTCAGATCTATGGGGCAGGAGCTGATGTGGGGCAGATGTGGGTCTGATCTATGGGGCAGTAGCTGCTGTGGGTCAGATCTATGGGGCAGGAGCTACTGTGGATATGATGTGGGTCATAACTATGTGGTAGGAGATTATGCGAGACAATGTGGGTCAGATCTATGGAACAGGATATGCTGTGGGTCACATGTGCGTCAGATCTATGGGGCAGGAGCTGCTGTGGGGCAGATGTGGGTCAGATCTATGGGCAGTAGCTGCTGTGGGGCAGATGTGGGTCTGATCTATGGGGCAGGAGCTGCTCTGGATCACATGTGGGTCAGATATATGGGTCAGGAGCTGCTGTGGGTATGATTTGGGTCAGATCTATGGGGCAGGAGCTGCTATGGGGCAGATGTGGGTCAGATATATGGGGCAGGAGCTGCTGTGGGGCAGATGTGGGTCTGATCTATGGGGCACGAGATGCTGTGGAGATGATGTGGGTCAGTTCTATGGGGCAGGAGCTGCTGTGTGGCTGATGAGGGTCAGATCTATGGGGCAGGAGCTGCTGTGTGGCTGATGATTTGGGTCAGATCTATGGGGCAGTCGCTGCTGTGGGGCTGATGTTGGTCAGATCTATGGGGCAGGAGCTGCTGTGGGGCAGATATGGGTCATCTTGATGGGCCAGGAGCTGCTGTGGTGCAGATGTGGGTCAGATCTATGGGGCAGTAGCTGCTGTGGGGCAGATGTGGGTAAGATCTATGGGGCTGGAGATGCTGTCGGTCAGATCTATGGGGCAGGTGATGCTGTGGGTCAGATCTATGAGGCAGGAGCTGCTGTGGGGCACATGTGGGTACGATGTATAGGGCAGGAGCTGCTGTGGGGCTGATGTGGGTCAGATCTATGGGGCAGTAGCTGCTGTGGGGCTCATGTGGGTCAGAACTATGGGGCAGGAGCTGCTGTGGGGCTGATTTGGGTCAGATCTATGGGGCAGGAGTTGCTGTGGGGCTGATGAGGGAAAGATCTATGGGGCAGGAACTTCTGTGGGGCATATGTGGGTCAGATCTATTGGTCAGGAGCTGCTCTGGGGCACATGTGGGTCAGATATATAAGGCAGGAGCTGCTGTGGAACTGATGTGGTTCAGTTCAATGGGGCAGGAGCTGCTGTGGGGCAGATGTAGGTCAGATCTATGGGGCAGGAGCTGCTGTGGGGCAGATGTGGGTCAGAACAATGGGGCAGGAGCTGCTGTGGGGCAGATTTTCGTCACATCTATGTGGGAGAAGATTGTTTCGGGCTGATGGGGGTCTCATCTATGCGGCAGGAGCTGCTGTGGGGCTGATGTGGGTCGTATCTTTAGGGCAGGAGCTGCTGTGGGTCAGATCTATGGGGCAGGATATGCAGTGGGGTAGATGTGGATCAGATCTATGGGGCAGGCGCTGCTGTGTGTCTGATATGGGTCAGATATATGGGGCCGGAGCTGCTGTGGGTACATGTGGGTCAGATCTATGGGGGACGAGCTGCTGTGGGGCTGATGTGGGTCAGATCTATGAGGCAGGAGCTGCTTTGGGAAAGATGTGGGTCTGATCTATGGGGCAGGAGTAGCTGTGGGGCAGATGAGGGTCAGAATTATGGGGAAGGAGCTGCTGTGGGGCTGAGGGGGGTCGGATCTATGGGGCAGGAGCTGTTGTGGGGCATATGTGTGTCAGATCTATGGGGCAGGAGCTGCTGTGGGGCTGATGTTGGTCTTATCAATGGGGCAGGAGATGCTGTGGGTGTAGGTCTATGGGGCAGAAGCTGCTGTCGGGCATATGTGAGCCAGATGTATCAGGCAGGAGCTGCTGTGGGTCAGATGTGGGTCACATCTTTGGGGCAGGAGCTGAGGTGGGGCAGAGGTGGGACTGATCTATTGGGCAGGAGCTACTGTGGGGCTAATGTGGGTCAGATCTATAGGGAAGGTGCTGCTGTGGGGCTGATGTGGGTCACATCTATGGAGCAGGAGCTGCTGTGAGGCACATGTGGGTCGGGTCTATGGGGCAGGTGCTGCTGTGGGGCTGATGTGGGTCGGATCTATGGGCCATGTGCTGCTATGGGGCACATATGTATCAGATCTATGGGGCAGAAGCTGTTGTGGGGCACATGTGGGTCAGATCTATGGGTCAGGAGGTGGTGTGAAGTTGATGTGGGTAAGATCTATGGAGCAGGAGCTGCTGTGGGGCTGATTGGCGACAGATCTATGGGGCAGGAGCTGCTGTGGCTCAGATCTATGGGGCAAGAGATGCAGTGCGGCTCATGTGGATCCGATCTATGGAGCAGGAGCTGCTGTGTGGCTGATGTGGTTCAGGTCTATGGGGCAGGAGCTGATGTGGGGCAGATGTGGGTCTGATCTATGGGGCAGTAGCTGCTGTGGGTCAGATCTATGGGGCAGGAGCTACTGTGGATATGATGTGGGTCATAACTATGTGGTAGGAGATTATGTGAGACAATGTGGGTCAGATCTATGGGCAGGAGCTGCTGTGGGGCACATGTGAGTCAGATCTCTGGGGCAGGAGTTGCTGTGGGGAAGATGTGGGTCTGATCAATGGGGAAGGATCTGCTATGGGGATGATGTGGGTCTGATCTATGGGGCAGGAGCTGCTGTGTGACTGATGAGGGTCAGATCTATGGGGCAGGAGCTGCTGTGGGTCAGATGTGGGTCAGAACTATGGGGCACGAGATGCTGTGGAGATGATGTGGGTCAGATCTATGGGGCAGGAGCTGCTGTGGGGCTGATGTAGGTCAGATCTATGGGGCAGGAGCTGCTGTGGGGCAGATGTGGGTCAGATATTTGGGGCAAGAGATGCTGTGGTTCAAATCTTGGGCAGGAGATGTTGTGGAGATGATGTGGGCCAGATGTATAGGGCAGGAGCTGCTGTGGAACTGATGTGGGTCAGTTCTATGGGGCAGGAGCTGCTGTGGGGCAGATGTGGGTCAGATCTATGGGGCAGGAGCTGCTGTGGGGCAGATGTGGGTCAGAACTATGGGGCACGAGATGCTGTGGAGATGATGTGGGTCAGATCTATGGGGCAGGAGCTGCTGTGGGGCTGATGTAGGTCAGATCTATGGGGCAGGAGCTGCTGTGGGGCAGATGTGGGTCAGAACAATGGGGCAGGAGCTGCTGTGGGGCAGATTTTCGTCACATCTATGTGGGAGAAGATGGTTTCGGGCTGATGGGGGTCTCATCTATGCGGCAGGAGCTGCTGTGGGGCTGATGTGGGTCGTATCTTTAGGGCAGGAGCTGCTGTGGGTCAGATCTATGGGGCAGGATATGCAGTGGGGTAGATGTGGATCAGTTCTATGGGGCAGGCGCTGCTGTGTGTCTGATATGGGTCAGATATATGGGGCAGGAGCTGCCATGGGGCAGATCTATTGGGCAGGAGCTGCAGTGGGTCTCATGTTGTTCAGATCTATGGGGCAGGAGCTGCTGTGGGTACATGTGGATCAGATCTATGGGGGACGAGCTGCTGTGGGGTTGATGTGGGTCAGATCTATAGGGAAGGTGCCGCTGTGGGGCTGATGTAGGTCACATCTATGGAGCAGGAGCTGCTGTGAGGCACATGTGGGTCGGGTCTATGGGGCAGGTGCTGCTGTGGGGCTGATGTGGGTCGGATCTATGGGCCATGTGCTGCTATGGGGCACATATGTATCAGATCTATGGGGCAGAAGCTGTTGAGGGGCACATGTGGGTCAGATCTATGGGTCAGGAGGTGGTGTGAAGTTGATGTGGGTCAGTTCTATGGGGCAGGAACTGCTGTGGGGCTGATTGGCGACAGATCTATGGGGCAGGAGATGTTGTGGCTCAGATCTATGGGGCAAGAGATGCAGTACGGCTCATGTGGATCCGATCTATGGGGCAGGAGCTGCTGTGTGACTGATGAAAGTCAGATCTATGGGGCAGGAGCTGCTGTGGGTCAGATGTGGGTCAGAACTATGGGGCACGAGATGCTGTGGAGATGATGTGGGTCAGATCTATGGGGCAGGAGCTGCTGTGGGGCTGATGTAGGTCAGATCTATGGGGCAGTAGCTGCTGTGGGGCAGATGTGGGTCAGATATTTGGGGCAGGAGATGTTGTGGTTCAAATCTTGGGCAGGAGATGTTGTGGAGATGATGTGGGCCAGATGTATAGGGCAGGAGCTGCTGTGGAACTGATGTGGGTCAGTTCTATGGGGCCGGAGCTGCTGTGGGGCAGATGTGGGTCAGATCTATGGGGCAGGAGCTGCTGTGGGGCTGATGTGTGTCAGATCTATGGGGCAGGAGCTGCTGTGGTGCTGATGTGGGTCAGAACTATGGGGCAGGAGCTGCTGTGGGGCTGATTTGGGTCAGATCTATGGGGCAGGAGTTGCTGTGGGGCTGATGAGGGAAAGATCTATGGGGCAGGAACTTCTGTGGGGCATATGTGGGTCAGATCTATTGGTCAGGAGCTGCTCTGGGGCACATGTGGGTCAGATATATAAGGCAGGAGCTGCTGTGGAACTGATGTGGTTCAGTTCTATGGGGCAGGAGCTGCTGTGGGGCAGATGTGGGTCAGATCTATGGGGCAGGAGCTGCTGTGGGGCAGATGTAGGTCAGATCTATGGGGCAGGAGCTGCTGTGGGGCAGATGTGGGTCAGAACAATGGGGCAGGAGCTGCTGTGGGGCAGATTTTCGTCACATCTATGTGGGAGAAGATGGTTTCGGGCTGATGGGGGTCTCATCTATGCGGCAGGAGCCGCTGTGGGGCTGATATGGGTCGTATCTTTAGGGCAGGAGCTGCTGTGGGTCAGATCAATGGGGCAGGATATGCAGTGGGGTAGATGTGGATCAGATCTATGGGGCAGGCGCTGCTGTGTGTCTGATATGGGTCAGATATATGGGGCAGGAGCTGCCATGGGGCAGATCTATTGGGCAGGAGCTGCAGTGGGTCTCATGTTGTTCAGATCTATGGGGCAGGAGCTGCTGCGGGTACATGTGGGTCAGATCTATGGGGGACGAGCTGCTGTGGGGCTGATGTGGGTCAGATCTATGAGGCAGGAGCTGCTTTGGGAAAGATGTGGGTCTGATCTATGGGGCAGGAGTAGCTGTGGGGCAGATGAGGGTCAGAATTATGGGGAAGGAGCTGCTGTGGGGCTGAGGGGGGTCGGATCTATGGGGCAGGAGCTGTTGTGGGGCATATGTGTGTCAGATCTATGGGGCAGGAGCTGCTGTGGGGCTGATGTTGGTCTTATCAATGGGGCAGGAGATGCTGTGGGTGTAGGTCTATGGGGCAGAAGCTGCTGTCGGGCATATGTGAGCCAGATGTATCAGGCAGGAGCTGCTGTGGGTCAGATGTGGGTCACATCTTTGGGGCAGGAGCTGAGGTGGGGCAGAGGTGGGACTGATCTATTGGGCAGGAGCTACTGTGGGGCTAATGTGGGTCAGATCTATAGGGAAGGTGCTGCTGTGGGGCTGATGTGGGTCACATCTATGGAGCAGGAGCTGCTGTGAGGCACATGTGGGTCGGGTCTATGGGGCAGGTGCTGCTGTGGGGCTGATGTGGGTCGGATCTATGGGCCATGTGCTGCTATGGGGCACATATGTATCAGATCTATGGGGCAGAAGCTGTTGTGGGGCACATGTGGGTCAGATCTATGGGTCAGGAGGTGGTGTGAAGTTGATGTGGGTAAGATCTATGGAGCAGGAGCTGCTGTGGGGCTGATTGGCGACAGATCTATGGGGCAGGAGCTGCTGTGGCTCAGATCTATGGGGCAAGAGATGCAGTGCGGCTCATGTGGATCCGATCTATGGAGCAGGAGCTGCTGTGTGGCTGATGTGGTTCAGGTCTATGGGGCAGGAGCTGATGTGGGGCAGATGTGGGTCTGATCTATGGGGCAGTAGCTGCTGTGGGTCAGATCTATGGGGCAGGAGCTACTGTGGATATGATGTGGGTCATAACTATGTGGTAGGAGATTATGTGAGACAATGTGGGTCAGATCTATGGAACAGGATATGCTGTGGGTCACATGTGAGTCAGATCTATGGGGCAGGAGCTGCTGTGGGGCAGATGTGGGTCAGATCTATGGGCAGTAGCTGCTGTGGGGCAGATGTGGGTCTGATCTATGGGGCAGGAGCTGCTCTGGATCACATGTGGGTCAGATATATGGGTCAGGAGCTGCTGTGGGTATGATTTGGGTCAGATCTATGGGGCAGGAGCTGCTATGGGGCAGATGTGGGTCAGATATATGGGGCAGGAGCTGCTGTGGGGCAGATGTGGGTCTGATCTATGGGGCAGGAGTTGCTGTGGGGCTGATGTGGGTCAGTTCTATGGGGCAGGAGCTGCTGTGTGGCTGATGAGGGTCAGATCTATGGGGCAGGAGCTGCTGTGTGGCTGATGATTTGGGTCAGATCTATGGGGCATACGCTGCTGTGGGGCTGATGTTGGTCAGATCTATGGGGCAGGAGCTGCTGTGGGGCAGATATGGGACATCTTGATGGGCCAGGAGCTGCTGTGGTGCAGATGTGGGTCAGATCTATGGGGCAGTAGCTGCTGTGGGGCAGATGTGGGTCAGATCTATGGGGCTGGAGATGCTGTCGGTCAGATCTATGGGGCAGGTGATGCTGTGGGTCAGATCTATGGGGCAGGAGCTGCTGTGGGGCACATGTGGGTACGATGTATAGGGCAGGAGCTGCTGTGGGGCTGATGTGGGTCAGATCTATGGGGCAGTAGCTGCTCTGGGGCTCATGTGGGTCAAATCTATGGGGCAGGAGCTACTGTGGAGATAATGTGGGTCAGATCTATGGGTCAGGTGCTGCTGTGGGGCTGATGTGTGTCAGATCTATGGGGCAGGAGCTGCTGTGGTGCTGATGTTGGTCAGAACTATGGGGCAGGAGCTGCTGTGGGGCTGATTTGGGTCAGATCTATGGGGCAGGAGTTGCTGTGTGGCTGATAAGGGAAAGATCTATGGGGCAGGAACTTCTGTGGGGCATATGTGGGTCAGATCTATTGGTCAGGAGCTGCTCTGGGGCACATGTGGGTCAGATATATAAGGCAGGAGCTGCTGTGGAACTGATATGGGTCTGTTCTATGGGGCAGGAGCTGCTGTGGGGCAGATGTGGGTCAGATCTATGGGGCAGGAGCTGCTGTGGGGCAGATGTAGGTCAGATCTATGGGGCAGGAGCTGCTGTGGGGCAGATGTGGGTCAGAACAATGGGGCAGGAGCTGCTGTGGGGCAGATTTTCGTCACATCTATGTGGGAGAAGATGGTTTCGGGCTGATGGGGGTCTCATCTATGCGGCAGGAGCTGCTGTGGGGCTGATGTGGGTCGTATCTTTAGGGCAGGAGCTGCTGTGGGTCAGATCTATGGGGCAGGATATGCAGTGGGGTAGATGTGGATCAGATCTATGGGGCAGGCGCTGCTGTGTGTCTGATATGGGTCAGATATATGGGGCAGGAGCTGCCATGGGGCAGATCTATTGGGCAGGAGCTGCAGTGGGTCTCATGTTGTTCAGATCTATGGGGCAGGAGCTGCAGTGGGTCTCATGTTGTTCAGATCTATGGGGCAGGAGCTGCTGTGGGTACATGTGGGTCAGATCTATGGGGGACGAGCTGCTGTGGGGCTGATGTGGGTCAGATCTATGAGGCAGGAGCTGCTTTGGGAAAGATGTGGGTCTGATCTATGGGGCAGGAGTAGCTGTGGGGCAGATGAGGGTCAGAATTATGGGGAAGGAGCTGCTGTGGGGCTGAGGGGGGTCGGATCTATGGGGCAGGAGCTGTTGTGGGGCATATGTGTGTCAGATCTATGGGGCAGGAGCTGCTGTGGGGCTGATGTTGGTCTTATCAATGGGGCAGGAGATGCTGTGGGTGTAGGTCTATGGGGCAGAAGCTGCTGTCAGGCATATGTGAGCCAGATGTATCAGGCAGGAGCTGCTGTGGGTCAGATGTGGGTCACATCTTTGGGGCAGGAGCTGAGGTGGGGCAGAGGTGGGACTGATCTATTGGGCAGGAGCTGCTGTGGGGCTAATGTGGGTCAGATCTATAGGGAAGGTGCTGCTGTGGGGCTGATGTGGGTCACATCTATGGAGCAGGAGCTGCTGTGAGGCACATGTGGGTCGGGTCTATGGGGCAGGTGCTGCTGTGGGGCTGATGTGGGTCGGATCTATGGGCCATGTGCTGCTATGGGGCACATATGTATCAGATCCTTGGGGCAGAATCTGTTGAGGGGCACATGTGGGTCAGATCTATGGGTCAGGAGGTGGTGTGAAGTTGATGTGGGTCAGTTCTATGGAGCAGGAGCTGCTGTGGGGCTGAATGGCGAAAGATCTATGGGGCAGGAGATGTTGTGGCTCAGATCTATGGGACAAGAGATGCAGTGCGGCTCATGTGGATCCGATCTATGGGGCAGGAGCTGCTGTGTGACTGATGAGGGTCAGATCTTTGGGGCAGGAGCTGCTGTGGGTCAGATGTGGGTCAGAACTATGGGGCACGAGATGCTGTGGAGATGATGTGGGTCAGATCTATGGGGCAGGAGCTGCTGTGGGGCTGATGTAGGTCAGATCTATGGGGCAGTAGCTGCTGTGGGGCAGATGTGGGTCAGATATTTGGGGCAGGAGATGCTGTGGTTCAAATCTTGGGCAGGAGATGTTGTGGAGATGATGTGGGCCAGATGTATAGGAGCTGCTGTGGAACTGATGTGGGTCAGTTCTATGGGGCCGGAGCTGCTGTGGTGCAGATGTGGGTCAGATCTATGGGGCAGGAGCTGCTGTGGGGCAGATGTGGGTCAGAACTATGGGGCACGAGATGCTGTGGAGATGATGTGGGTCAGATCTATGGGGCAGGAGCTGCTGTGGGGCAGATGTGGGTCAGATCTATGGGGCAGGAGCTGCTGTGGGGCAGATGTAGGTCAGATCTATGGGGCAGGAGCTGCTGTGGGGCAGATGTGGGTCAGAACAATGGGGCAGGAGCTGCTGTGGGGCAGATTTTCGTCACATCTATGTGGGAGAAGATGGTTTCGGGCTGATGGGGGTCTCATCTATGTGGCAGGAGCTGCTGTGGGGCTGATGTGGGTCGTATCTTTAGGGCAGGAGCTGCTGTGGGTCAGATCTATGGGGCAGGATATGCAGTGGGGTAGATGTGGATCAGATCTATGGGGCAGGCGCTGCTGTGTGTCTGATATGGGTCAGGTATATGGGGCAGGAGCTGCCATGGGCAGATCTATTGGGCAGGAGCTGCAGTGGGTCTCATGTTGTTCAGATCTATGGGGCAGGAGCTGCAGTGGGTCTCATGTTGTTCAGATCTATGGGGCAGGAGCTGCTGTGGGTACATGTGGGTCAGATCTATGGGGGACGAGCTGCTGTGGGGCTGATGTGGGTCAGATCTATGAGGCAGGAGCTGCTTTGGGAAAGATGTGGGTCTGATCTATGGGGCAGGAGTAGCTGTGGGGCAGATGAGGGTCAGAATTATGGGGAAGGAGCTGCTGTGGGGCTGAGGGGGGTCGGATCTATGGGGCAGGAGCTGTTGTGGGGCATATGTGTGTCAGATCTATGGGGCAGGAGCTGCTGTGGGGCTGATGTTGGTCTTATCAATGGGGCAGGAGATGCTGTGGGTGTAGGTCTATGGGGCAGAAGCTGCTGTCGGGCATATGTGAGCCAGATGTATCAGGCAGGAGCTGCTGTGGGTCAGATGTGGGTCACATCTTTGGGGCAGGAGCTGAGGTGGGGCAGAGGTGGGACTGATCTATTGGGCAGGAGCTACTGTGGGGCTAATGTGGGTCAGATCTATAGGGAAGGTGCTGCTGTGGGGCTGATGTGGGTCACATCTATGGAGCAGGAGCTGCTGTGAGGCACATGTGGGTCGGGTCTATGGGGCAGGTGCTGCTGTGGGGCTGATGTGGGTCGGATCTATGGGCCATGTGCTGCTATGGGGCACATATGTATCAGATCTATGGGGCAGAAGCTGTTGTGGGGCACATGTGGGTCAGATCTATGGGTCAGGAGGTGGTGTGAAGTTGATGTGGGTAAGATCTATGGAGCAGGAGCTGCTGTGGGGCTGATTGGCGACAGATCTATGGGGCAGGAGCTGCTGTGGCTCAGATCTATGGGGCAAGAGATGCAGTGCGGCTCATGTGGATCCGATCTATGGAGCAGGAGCTGCTGTGTGGCTGATGTGGTTCAGGTCTATGGGGCAGGAGCTGATGTGGGGCAGATGTGGGTCTGATCTATGGGGCAGTAGCTGCTGTGGGTCAGATCTATGGGGCAGGAGCTACTGTGGATATGATGTGGGTCATAACTATGTGGTAGGAGATTATGTGAGACAATGTGGGTCAGATCTATGGGCAGGAGCTGCTGTGGGGCACATGTGAGTCAGATCTCTGGGGCAGGAGTTGCTGTGGGGAAGATGTGGGTCTGATCAATGGGGAAGGATCTGCTATGGGGATGATGTGGGTCTGATCTATGGGGCAGGAGCTGCTGTGTGACTGATGAGGGTCAGATCTATGGGGCAGGAGCTGCTGTGGGTCAGATGTGGGTCAGAACTATGGGGCACGAGATGCTGTGGAGATGATGTGGGTCAGATCTATGGGGCAGGAGCTGCTGTGGGGCTGATGTAGGTCAGATCTATGGGGCAGGAGCTGCTGTGGGGCAGATGTGGGTCAGATATTTGGGGCAAGAGATGCTGTGGTTCAAATCTTGGGCAGGAGATGTTGTGGAGATGATGTGGGCCAGATGTATAGGGCAGGAGCTGCTGTGGGGCTGATGTAGGTCAGATCTATGGGGCAGGAGCTGCTGTGGGGCAGATGTGGGTCAGAACAATGGGGCAGGAGCTGCTGTGGGGCAGATTTTCGTCACATCTATGTGGGAGAAGATGGTTTCGGGCTGATGGGGGTCTCATCTATGCGGCAGGAGCTGCTGTGGGGCTGATGTGGGTCGTATCTTTAGGGCAGGAGCTGCTGTGGGTCAGATCTATGGGGCAGGATATGCAGTGGGGTAGATGTGGATCAGTTCTATGGGGCAGGCGCTGCTGTGTGTCTGATATGGGTCAGATATATGGGGCAGGAGCTGCCATGGGGCAGATCTATTGGGCAGGAGCTGCAGTGGGTCTCATGTTGTTCAGATCTATGGGGCAGGAGCTGCTGTGGGTACATGTGGATCAGATCTATGGGGGACGAGCTGCTGTGGGGTTGATGTGGGTCAGATCTATAGGGAAGGTGCCGCTGTGGGGCTGATGTAGGTCACATCTATGGAGCAGGAGCTGCTGTGAGGCACATGTGGGTCGGGTCTATGGGGCAGGTGCTGCTGTGGGGCTGATGTGGGTCGGATCTATGGGCCATGTGCTGCTATGGGGCACATATGTATCAGATCTATGGGGCAGAAGCTGTTGAGGGGCACATGTGGGTCAGATCTATGGGTCAGGAGGTGGTGTGAAGTTGATGTGGGTCAGTTCTATGGGGCAGGAACTGCTGTGGGGCTGATTGGCGACAGATCTATGGGGCAGGAGATGTTGTGGCTCAGATCTATGGGGCAAGAGATGCAGTACGGCTCATGTGGATCCGATCTATGGGGCAGGAGCTGCTGTGTGACTGATGAAAGTCAGATCTATGGGGCAGGAGCTGCTGTGGGTCAGATGTGGGTCAGAACTATGGGGCACGAGATGCTGTGGAGATGATGTGGGTCAGATCTATGGGGCAGGAGCTGCTGTGGGGCTGATGTAGGTCAGATCTATGGGGCAGTAGCTGCTGTGGGGCAGATGTGGGTCAGATATTTGGGGCAGGAGATGTTGTGGTTCAAATCTTGGGCAGGAGATGTTGTGGAGATGATGTGGGCCAGATGTATAGGGCAGGAGCTGCTGTGGAACTGATGTGGGTCAGTTCTATGGGGCCGGAGCTGCTGTGGGGCAGATGTGGGTCAGATCTATGGGGCAGGAGCTGCTGTGGGGCTGATGTGTGTCAGATCTATGGGGCAGGAGCTGCTGTGGTGCTGATGTGGGTCAGAACTATGGGGCAGGAGCTGCTGTGGGGCTGATTTGGGTCAGATCTATGGGGCAGGAGTTGCTGTGGGGCTGATGAGGGAAAGATCTATGGGGCAGGAACTTCTGTGGGGCATATGTGGGTCAGATCTATTGGTCAGGAGCTGCTCTGGGGCACATGTGGGTCAGATATATAAGGCAGGAGCTGCTGTGGAACTGATGTGGTTCAGTTCTATGGGGCAGGAGCTGCTGTGGGGCAGATGTGGGTCAGATCTATGGGGCAGGAGCTGCTGTGGGGCAGATGTAGGTCAGATCTATGGGGCAGGAGCTGCTGTGGGGCAGATGTGGGTCAGAACAATGGGGCAGGAGCTGCTGTGGGGCAGATTTTCGTCACATCTATGTGGGAGAAGATGGTTTCGGGCTGATGGGGGTCTCATCTATGCGGCAGGAGCCGCTGTGGGGCTGATATGGGTCGTATCTTTAGGGCAGGAGCTGCTGTGGGTCAGATCAATGGGGCAGGATATGCAGTGGGGTAGATGTGGATCAGATCTATGGGGCAGGCGCTGCTGTGTGTCTGATATGGGTCAGATATATGGGGCAGGAGCTGCCATGGGGCAGATCTATTGGGCAGGAGCTGCAGTGGGTCTCATGTTGTTCAGATCTATGGGGCAGGAGCTGCTGCGGGTACATGTGGGTCAGATCTATGGGGGACGAGCTGCTGTGGGGCTGATGTGGGTCAGATCTATGAGGCAGGAGCTGCTTTGGGAAAGATGTGGGTCTGATCTATGGGGCAGGAGTAGCTGTGGGGCAGATGAGGGTCAGAATTATGGGGAAGGAGCTGCTGTGGGGCTGAGGGGGGTCGGATCTATGGGGCAGGAGCTGTTGTGGGGCATATGTGTGTCAGATCTATGGGGCAGGAGCTGCTGTGGGGCTGATGTTGGTCTTATCAATGGGGCAGGAGATGCTGTGGGTGTAGGTCTATGGGGCAGAAGCTGCTGTCGGGCATATGTGAGCCAGATGTATCAGGCAGGAGCTGCTGTGGGTCAGATGTGGGTCACATCTTTGGGGCAGGAGCTGAGGTGGGGCAGAGGTGGGACTGATCTATTGGGCAGGAGCTACTGTGGGGCTAATGTGGGTCAGATCTATAGGGAAGGTGCTGCTGTGGGGCTGATGTGGGTCACATCTATGGAGCAGGAGCTGCTGTGAGGCACATGTGGGTCGGGTCTATGGGGCAGGTGCTGCTGTGGGGCTGATGTGGGTCGGATCTATGGGCCATGTGCTGCTATGGGGCACATATGTATCAGATCTATGGGGCAGAAGCTGTTGTGGGGCACATGTGGGTCAGATCTATGGGTCAGGAGGTGGTGTGAAGTTGATGTGGGTAAGATCTATGGAGCAGGAGCTGCTGTGGGGCTGATTGGCGACAGATCTATGGGGCAGGAGCTGCTGTGGCTCAGATCTATGGGGCAAGAGATGCAGTGCGGCTCATGTGGATCCGATCTATGGAGCAGGAGCTGCTGTGTGGCTGATGTGGTTCAGGTCTATGGGGCAGGAGCTGATGTGGGGCAGATGTGGGTCTGATCTATGGGGCAGTAGCTGCTGTGGGTCAGATCTATGGGGCAGGAGCTACTGTGGATATGATGTGGGTCATAACTATGTGGTAGGAGATTATGTGAGACAATGTGGGTCAGATCTATGGAACAGGATATGCTGTGGGTCACATGTGCGTCAGATCTATGGGGCAGGAGCTGCTGTGGGGCAGATGTGGGTCAGATCTATGGGCAGTAGCTGCTGTGGGGCAGATGTGGGTCTGATCTATGGGGCAGGAGCTGCTCTGGATCACATGTGGGTCAGATATATGGGTCAGGAGCTGCTGTGGGTATGATTTGGGTCAGATCTATGGGGCAGGAGCTGCTATGGGGCAGATGTGGGTCAGATATATGGGGCAGGAGCTGCTGTGGGGCAGATGTGGGTCTGATCTATGGGGCAGGAGTTGCTGTGGGGCTGATGTGGGTCAGTTCTATGGGGCAGGAGCTGCTGTGTGGCTGATGAGGGTCAGATCTATGGGGCAGGAGCTGCTGTGTGGCTGATGATTTGGGTCAGATCTATGGGGCATACGCTGCTGTGGGGCTGATGTTGGTCAGATCTATGGGGCAGGAGCTGCTGTGGGGCAGATATGGGACATCTTGATGGGCCAGGAGCTGCTGTGGTGCAGATGTGGGTCAGATCTATGGGGCAGTAGCTGCTGTGGGGCAGATGTGGGTCAGATCTATGGGGCTGGAGATGCTGTCGGTCAGATCTATGGGGCAGGTGATGCTGTGGGTCAGATCTATGGGGCAGGAGCTGCTGTGGGGCACATGTGGGTACGATGTATAGGGCAGGAGCTGCTGTGGGGCTGATGTGGGTCAGATCTATGGGGCAGTAGCTGCTCTGGGGCTCATGTGGGTCAAATCTATGGGGCAGGAGCTACTGTGGAGATAATGTGGGTCAGATCTATGGGTCAGGTGCTGCTGTGGGGCTGATGTGTGTCAGATCTATGGGGCAGGAGCTGCTGTGGTGCTGATGTTGGTCAGAACTATGGGGCAGGAGCTGCTGTGGGGCTGATTTGGGTCAGATCTATGGGGCAGGAGTTGCTGTGTGGCTGATAAGGGAAAGATCTATGGGGCAGGAACTTCTGTGGGGCATATGTGGGTCAGATCTATTGGTCAGGAGCTGCTCTGGGGCACATGTGGGTCAGATATATAAGGCAGGAGCTGCTGTGGAACTGATATGGGTCTGTTCTATGGGGCAGGAGCTGCTGTGGGGCAGATGTGGGTCAGATCTATGGGGCAGGAGCTGCTGTGGGGCAGATGTAGGTCAGATCTATGGGGCAGGAGCTGCTGTGGGGCAGATGTGGGTCAGAACAATGGGGCAGGAGCTGCTGTGGGGCAGATTTTCGTCACATCTATGTGGGAGAAGATGGTTTCGGGCTGATGGGGGTCTCATCTATGCGGCAGGAGCTGCTGTGGGGCTGATGTGGGTCGTATCTTTAGGGCAGGAGCTGCTGTGGGTCAGATCTATGGGGCAGGATATGCAGTGGGGTAGATGTGGATCAGATCTATGGGGCAGGCGCTGCTGTGTGTCTGATATGGGTCAGATATATGGGGCAGGAGCTGCCATGGGGCAGATCTATTGGGCAGGAGCTGCAGTGGGTCTCATGTTGTTCAGATCTATGGGGCAGGAGCTGCAGTGGGTCTCATGTTGTTCAGATCTATGGGGCAGGAGCTGCTGTGGGTACATGTGGGTCAGATCTATGGGGGACGAGCTGCTGTGGGGCTGATGTGGGTCAGATCTATGAGGCAGGAGCTGCTTTGGGAAAGATGTGGGTCTGATCTATGGGGCAGGAGTAGCTGTGGGGCAGATGAGGGTCAGAATTATGGGGAAGGAGCTGCTGTGGGGCTGAGGGGGGTCGGATCTATGGGGCAGGAGCTGTTGTGGGGCATATGTGTGTCAGATCTATGGGGCAGGAGCTGCTGTGGGGCTGATGTTGGTCTTATCAATGGGGCAGGAGATGCTGTGGGTGTAGGTCTATGGGGCAGAAGCTGCTGTCAGGCATATGTGAGCCAGATGTATCAGGCAGGAGCTGCTGTGGGTCAGATGTGGGTCACATCTTTGGGGCAGGAGCTGAGGTGGGGCAGAGGTGGGACTGATCTATTGGGCAGGAGCTACTGTGGGGCTAATGTGGGTCAGATCTATAGGGAAGGTGCTGCTGTGGGGCTGATGTGGGTCACATCTATGGAGCAGGAGCTGCTGTGAGGCACATGTGGGTCGGGTCTATGGGGCAGGTGCTGCTGTGGGGCTGATGTGGGTCGGATCTATGGGCCATGTGCTGCTATGGGGCACATATGTATCAGATCCTTGGGGCAGAATCTGTTGAGGGGCACATGTGGGTCAGATCTATGGGTCAGGAGGTGGTGTGAAGTTGATGTGGGTCAGTTCTATGGAGCAGGAGCTGCTGTGGGGCTGAATGGCGAAAGATCTATGGGGCAGGAGATGTTGTGGCTCAGATCTATGGGACAAGAGATGCAGTGCGGCTCATGTGGATCCGATCTATGGGGCAGGAGCTGCTGTGTGACTGATGAGGGTCAGATCTTTGGGGCAGGAGCTGCTGTGGGTCAGATGTGGGTCAGAACTATGGGGCACGAGATGCTGTGGAGATGATGTGGGTCAGATCTATGGGGCAGGAGCTGCTGTGGGGCTGATGTAGGTCAGATCTATGGGGCAGTAGCTGCTGTGGGGCAGATGTGGGTCAGATATTTGGGGCAGGAGATGCTGTGGTTCAAATCTTGGGCAGGAGATGTTGTGGAGATGATGTGGGCCAGATGTATAGGAGCTGCTGTGGAACTGATGTGGGTCAGTTCTATGGGGCCGGAGCTGCTGTGGTGCAGATGTGGGTCAGATCTATGGGGCAGGAGCTGCTGTGGGGCAGATGTGGGTCAGAACTATGGGGCACGAGATGCTGTGGAGATGATGTGGGTCAGATCTATGGGGCAGGAGCTGCTGTGGGGCAGATGTGGGTCAGATCTATGGGGCAGGAGCTGCTGTGGGGCAGATGTAGGTCAGATCTATGGGGCAGGAGCTGCTGTGGGGCAGATGTGGGTCAGAACAATGGGGCAGGAGCTGCTGTGGGGCAGATTTTCGTCACATCTATGTGGGAGAAGATGGTTTCGGGCTGATGGGGGTCTCATCTATGTGGCAGGAGCTGCTGTGGGGCTGATGTGGGTCGTATCTTTAGGGCAGGAGCTGCTGTGGGTCAGATCTATGGGGCAGGATATGCAGTGGGGTAGATGTGGATCAGATCTATGGGGCAGGCGCTGCTGTGTGTCTGATATGGGTCAGGTATATGGGGCAGGAGCTGCCATGGGCAGATCTATTGGGCAGGAGCTGCAGTGGGTCTCATGTTGTTCAGATCTATGGGGCAGGAGCTGCAGTGGGTCTCATGTTGTTCAGATCTATGGGGCAGGAGCTGCTGTGGGTACATGTGGGTCAGATCTATGGGGGACGAGCTGCTGTGGGGCTGATGTGGGTCAGATCTATGAGGCAGGAGCTGCTTTGGGAAAGATGTGGGTCTGATCTATGGGGCAGGAGTAGCTGTGGGGCAGATGAGGGTCAGAATTATGGGGAAGGAGCTGCTGTGGGGCTGAGGGGGGTCGGATCTATGGGGCAGGAGCTGTTGTGGGGCATATGTGTGTCAGATCTATGGGGCAGGAGCTGCTGTGGGGCTGATGTTGGTCTTATCAATGGGGCAGGAGATGCTGTGGGTGTAGGTCTATGGGGCAGAAGCTGCTGTCGGGCATATGTGAGCCAGATGTATCAGGCAGGAGCTGCTGTGGGTCAGATGTGGGTCACATCTTTGGGGCAGGAGCTGAGGTGGGGCAGAGGTGGGACTGATCTATTGGGCAGGAGCTACTGTGGGGCTAATGTGGGTCAGATCTATAGGGAAGGTGCTGCTGTGGGGCTGATGTGGGTCACATCTATGGAGCAGGAGCTGCTGTGAGGCACATGTGGGTCGGGTCTATGGGGCAGGTGCTGCTGTGGGGCTGATGTGGGTCGGATCTATGGGCCATGTGCTGCTATGGGGCACATATGTATCAGATCTATGGGGCAGAAGCTGTTGTGGGGCACATGTGGGTCAGATCTATGGGTCAGGAGGTGGTGTGAAGTTGATGTGGGTAAGATCTATGGAGCAGGAGCTGCTGTGGGGCTGATTGGCGACAGATCTATGGGGCAGGAGCTGCTGTGGCTCAGATCTATGGGGCAAGAGATGCAGTGCGGCTCATGTGGATCCGATCTATGGAGCAGGAGCTGCTGTGTGGCTGATGTGGTTCAGGTCTATGGGGCAGGAGCTGATGTGGGGCAGATGTGGGTCTGATCTATGGGGCAGTAGCTGCTGTGGGTCAGATCTATGGGGCAGGAGCTACTGTGGATATGATGTGGGTCATAACTATGTGGTAGGAGATTATGTGAGACAATGTGGGTCAGATCTATGGGCAGGAGCTGCTGTGGGGCACATGTGAGTCAGATCTCTGGGGCAGGAGTTGCTGTGGGGAAGATGTGGGTCTGATCAATGGGGAAGGATCTGCTATGGGGATGATGTGGGTCTGATCTATGGGGCAGGAGCTGCTGTGTGACTGATGAGGGTCAGATCTATGGGGCAGGAGCTGCTGTGGGTCAGATGTGGGTCAGAACTATGGGGCACGAGATGCTGTGGAGATGATGTGGGTCAGATCTATGGGGCAGGAGCTGCTGTGGGGCTGATGTAGGTCAGATCTATGGGGCAGGAGCTGCTGTGGGGCAGATGTGGGTCAGATATTTGGGGCAAGAGATGCTGTGGTTCAAATCTTGGGCAGGAGATGTTGTGGAGATGATGTGGGCCAGATGTATAGGGCAGGAGCTGCTGTGGGGCTGATGTAGGTCAGATCTATGGGGCAGGAGCTGCTGTGGGGCAGATGTGGGTCAGAACAATGGGGCAGGAGCTGCTGTGGGGCAGATTTTCGTCACATCTATGTGGGAGAAGATGGTTTCGGGCTGATGGGGGTCTCATCTATGCGGCAGGAGCTGCTGTGGGGCTGATGTGGGTCGTATCTTTAGGGCAGGAGCTGCTGTGGGTCAGATCTATGGGGCAGGATATGCAGTGGGGTAGATGTGGATCAGTTCTATGGGGCAGGCGCTGCTGTGTGTCTGATATGGGTCAGATATATGGGGCAGGAGCTGCCATGGGGCAGATCTATTGGGCAGGAGCTGCAGTGGGTCTCATGTTGTTCAGATCTATGGGGCAGGAGCTGCTGTGGGTACATGTGGATCAGATCTATGGGGGACGAGCTGCTGTGGGGTTGATGTGGGTCAGATCTATAGGGAAGGTGCCGCTGTGGGGCTGATGTAGGTCACATCTATGGAGCAGGAGCTGCTGTGAGGCACATGTGGGTCGGGTCTATGGGGCAGGTGCTGCTGTGGGGCTGATGTGGGTCGGATCTATGGGCCATGTGCTGCTATGGGGCACATATGTATCAGATCTATGGGGCAGAAGCTGTTGAGGGGCACATGTGGGTCAGATCTATGGGTCAGGAGGTGGTGTGAAGTTGATGTGGGTCAGTTCTATGGGGCAGGAACTGCTGTGGGGCTGATTGGCGACAGATCTATGGGGCAGGAGATGTTGTGGCTCAGATCTATGGGGCAAGAGATGCAGTACGGCTCATGTGGATCCGATCTATGGGGCAGGAGCTGCTGTGTGACTGATGAAAGTCAGATCTATGGGGCAGGAGCTGCTGTGGGTCAGATGTGGGTCAGAACTATGGGGCACGAGATGCTGTGGAGATGATGTGGGTCAGATCTATGGGGCAGGAGCTGCTGTGGGGCTGATGTAGGTCAGATCTATGGGGCAGTAGCTGCTGTGGGGCAGATGTGGGTCAGATATTTGGGGCAGGAGATGTTGTGGTTCAAATCTTGGGCAGGAGATGTTGTGGAGATGATGTGGGCCAGATGTATAGGGCAGGAGCTGCTGTGGAACTGATGTGGGTCAGTTCTATGGGGCCGGAGCTGCTGTGGGGCAGATGTGGGTCAGATCTATGGGGCAGGAGCTGCTGTGGGGCTGATGTGTGTCAGATCTATGGGGCAGGAGCTGCTGTGGTGCTGATGTGGGTCAGAACTATGGGGCAGGAGCTGCTGTGGGGCTGATTTGGGTCAGATCTATGGGGCAGGAGTTGCTGTGGGGCTGATGAGGGAAAGATCTATGGGGCAGGAACTTCTGTGGGGCATATGTGGGTCAGATCTATTGGTCAGGAGCTGCTCTGGGGCACATGTGGGTCAGATATATAAGGCAGGAGCTGCTGTGGAACTGATGTGGTTCAGTTCTATGGGGCAGGAGCTGCTGTGGGGCAGATGTGGGTCAGATCTATGGGGCAGGAGCTGCTGTGGGGCAGATGTAGGTCAGATCTATGGGGCAGGAGCTGCTGTGGGGCAGATGTGGGTCAGAACAATGGGGCAGGAGCTGCTGTGGGGCAGATTTTCGTCACATCTATGTGGGAGAAGATGGTTTCGGGCTGATGGGGGTCTCATCTATGCGGCAGGAGCCGCTGTGGGGCTGATATGGGTCGTATCTTTAGGGCAGGAGCTGCTGTGGGTCAGATCAATGGGGCAGGATATGCAGTGGGGTAGATGTGGATCAGATCTATGGGGCAGGCGCTGCTGTGTGTCTGATATGGGTCAGATATATGGGGCAGGAGCTGCCATGGGGCAGATCTATTGGGCAGGAGCTGCAGTGGGTCTCATGTTGTTCAGATCTATGGGGCAGGAGCTGCTGCGGGTACATGTGGGTCAGATCTATGGGGGACGAGCTGCTGTGGGGCTGATGTGGGTCAGATCTATGAGGCAGGAGCTGCTTTGGGAAAGATGTGGGTCTGATCTATGGGGCAGGAGTAGCTGTGGGGCAGATGAGGGTCAGAATTATGGGGAAGGAGCTGCTGTGGGGCTGAGGGGGGTCGGATCTATGGGGCAGGAGCTGTTGTGGGGCATATGTGTGTCAGATCTATGGGGCAGGAGCTGCTGTGGGGCTGATGTTGGTCTTATCAATGGGGCAGGAGATGCTGTGGGTGTAGGTCTATGGGGCAGAAGCTGCTGTCGGGCATATGTGAGCCAGATGTATCAGGCAGGAGCTGCTGTGGGTCAGATGTGGGTCACATCTTTGGGGCAGGAGCTGAGGTGGGGCAGAGGTGGGACTGATCTATTGGGCAGGAGCTACTGTGGGGCTAATGTGGGTCAGATCTATAGGGAAGGTGCTGCTGTGGGGCTGATGTGGGTCACATCTATGGAGCAGGAGCTGCTGTGAGGCACATGTGGGTCGGGTCTATGGGGCAGGTGCTGCTGTGGGGCTGATGTGGGTCGGATCTATGGGCCATGTGCTGCTATGGGGCACATATGTATCAGATCTATGGGGCAGAAGCTGTTGTGGGGCACATGTGGGTCAGATCTATGGGTCAGGAGGTGGTGTGAAGTTGATGTGGGTAAGATCTATGGAGCAGGAGCTGCTGTGGGGCTGATTGGCGACAGATCTATGGGGCAGGAGCTGCTGTGGCTCAGATCTATGGGGCAAGAGATGCAGTGCGGCTCATGTGGATCCGATCTATGGAGCAGGAGCTGCTGTGTGGCTGATGTGGTTCAGGTCTATGGGGCAGGAGCTGATGTGGGGCAGATGTGGGTCTGATCTATGGGGCAGTAGCTGCTGTGGGTCAGATCTATGGGGCAGGAGCTACTGTGGATATGATGTGGGTCATAACTATGTGGTAGGAGATTATGTGAGACAATGTGGGTCAGATCTATGGAACAGGATATGCTGTGGGTCACATGTGCGTCAGATCTATGGGGCAGGAGCTGCTGTGGGGCAGATGTGGGTCAGATCTATGGGCAGTAGCTGCTGTGGGGCAGATGTGGGTCTGATCTATGGGGCAGGAGCTGCTCTGGATCACATGTGGGTCAGATATATGGGTCAGGAGCTGCTGTGGGTATGATTTGGGTCAGATCTATGGGGCAGGAGCTGCTATGGGGCAGATGTGGGTCAGATATATGGGGCAGGAGCTGCTGTGGGGCAGATGTGGGTCTGATCTATGGGGCAGGAGTTGCTGTGGGGCTGATGTGGGTCAGTTCTATGGGGCAGGAGCTGCTGTGTGGCTGATGAGGGTCAGATCTATGGGGCAGGAGCTGCTGTGTGGCTGATGATTTGGGTCAGATCTATGGGGCATACGCTGCTGTGGGGCTGATGTTGGTCAGATCTATGGGGCAGGAGCTGCTGTGGGGCAGATATGGGACATCTTGATGGGCCAGGAGCTGCTGTGGTGCAGATGTGGGTCAGATCTATGGGGCAGTAGCTGCTGTGGGGCAGATGTGGGTCAGATCTATGGGGCTGGAGATGCTGTCGGTCAGATCTATGGGGCAGGTGATGCTGTGGGTCAGATCTATGGGGCAGGAGCTGCTGTGGGGCACATGTGGGTACGATGTATAGGGCAGGAGCTGCTGTGGGGCTGATGTGGGTCAGATCTATGGGGCAGTAGCTGCTCTGGGGCTCATGTGGGTCAAATCTATGGGGCAGGAGCTACTGTGGAGATAATGTGGGTCAGATCTATGGGTCAGGTGCTGCTGTGGGGCTGATGTGTGTCAGATCTATGGGGCAGGAGCTGCTGTGGTGCTGATGTTGGTCAGAACTATGGGGCAGGAGCTGCTGTGGGGCTGATTTGGGTCAGATCTATGGGGCAGGAGTTGCTGTGTGGCTGATAAGGGAAAGATCTATGGGGCAGGAACTTCTGTGGGGCATATGTGGGTCAGATCTATTGGTCAGGAGCTGCTCTGGGGCACATGTGGGTCAGATATATAAGGCAGGAGCTGCTGTGGAACTGATATGGGTCTGTTCTATGGGGCAGGAGCTGCTGTGGGGCAGATGTGGGTCAGATCTATGGGGCAGGAGCTGCTGTGGGGCAGATGTAGGTCAGATCTATGGGGCAGGAGCTGCTGTGGGGCAGATGTGGGTCAGAACAATGGGGCAGGAGCTGCTGTGGGGCAGATTTTCGTCACATCTATGTGGGAGAAGATGGTTTCGGGCTGATGGGGGTCTCATCTATGCGGCAGGAGCTGCTGTGGGGCTGATGTGGGTCGTATCTTTAGGGCAGGAGCTGCTGTGGGTCAGATCTATGGGGCAGGATATGCAGTGGGGTAGATGTGGATCAGATCTATGGGGCAGGCGCTGCTGTGTGTCTGATATGGGTCAGATATATGGGGCAGGAGCTGCCATGGGGCAGATCTATTGGGCAGGAGCTGCAGTGGGTCTCATGTTGTTCAGATCTATGGGGCAGGAGCTGCAGTGGGTCTCATGTTGTTCAGATCTATGGGGCAGGAGCTGCTGTGGGTACATGTGGGTCAGATCTATGGGGGACGAGCTGCTGTGGGGCTGATGTGGGTCAGATCTATGAGGCAGGAGCTGCTTTGGGAAAGATGTGGGTCTGATCTATGGGGCAGGAGTAGCTGTGGGGCAGATGAGGGTCAGAATTATGGGGAAGGAGCTGCTGTGGGGCTGAGGGGGGTCGGATCTATGGGGCAGGAGCTGTTGTGGGGCATATGTGTGTCAGATCTATGGGGCAGGAGCTGCTGTGGGGCTGATGTTGGTCTTATCAATGGGGCAGGAGATGCTGTGGGTGTAGGTCTATGGGGCAGAAGCTGCTGTCAGGCATATGTGAGCCAGATGTATCAGGCAGGAGCTGCTGTGGGTCAGATGTGGGTCACATCTTTGGGGCAGGAGCTGAGGTGGGGCAGAGGTGGGACTGATCTATTGGGCAGGAGCTGCTGTGGGGCTAATGTGGGTCAGATCTATAGGGAAGGTGCTGCTGTGGGGCTGATGTGGGTCACATCTATGGAGCAGGAGCTGCTGTGAGGCACATGTGGGTCGGGTCTATGGGGCAGGTGCTGCTGTGGGGCTGATGTGGGTCGGATCTATGGGCCATGTGCTGCTATGGGGCACATATGTATCAGATCCTTGGGGCAGAATCTGTTGAGGGGCACATGTGGGTCAGATCTATGGGTCAGGAGGTGGTGTGAAGTTGATGTGGGTCAGTTCTATGGAGCAGGAGCTGCTGTGGGGCTGAATGGCGAAAGATCTATGGGGCAGGAGATGTTGTGGCTCAGATCTATGGGACAAGAGATGCAGTGCGGCTCATGTGGATCCGATCTATGGGGCAGGAGCTGCTGTGTGACTGATGAGGGTCAGATCTTTGGGGCAGGAGCTGCTGTGGGTCAGATGTGGGTCAGAACTATGGGGCACGAGATGCTGTGGAGATGATGTGGGTCAGATCTATGGGGCAGGAGCTGCTGTGGGGCTGATGTAGGTCAGATCTATGGGGCAGTAGCTGCTGTGGGGCAGATGTGGGTCAGATATTTGGGGCAGGAGATGCTGTGGTTCAAATCTTGGGCAGGAGATGTTGTGGAGATGATGTGGGCCAGATGTATAGGAGCTGCTGTGGAACTGATGTGGGTCAGTTCTATGGGGCCGGAGCTGCTGTGGTGCAGATGTGGGTCAGATCTATGGGGCAGGAGCTGCTGTGGGGCAGATGTGGGTCAGAACTATGGGGCACGAGATGCTGTGGAGATGATGTGGGTCAGATCTATGGGGCAGGAGCTGCTGTGGGGCAGATGTGGGTCAGATCTATGGGGCAGGAGCTGCTGTGGGGCAGATGTAGGTCAGATCTATGGGGCAGGAGCTGCTGTGGGGCAGATGTGGGTCAGAACAATGGGGCAGGAGCTGCTGTGGGGCAGATTTTCGTCACATCTATGTGGGAGAAGATGGTTTCGGGCTGATGGGGGTCTCATCTATGTGGCAGGAGCTGCTGTGGGGCTGATGTGGGTCGTATCTTTAGGGCAGGAGCTGCTGTGGGTCAGATCTATGGGGCAGGATATGCAGTGGGGTAGATGTGGATCAGATCTATGGGGCAGGCGCTGCTGTGTGTCTGATATGGGTCAGGTATATGGGGCAGGAGCTGCCATGGGCAGATCTATTGGGCAGGAGCTGCAGTGGGTCTCATGTTGTTCAGATCTATGGGGCAGGAGCTGCAGTGGGTCTCATGTTGTTCAGATCTATGGGGCAGGAGCTGCTGTGGGTACATGTGGGTCAGATCTATGGGGGACGAGCTGCTGTGGGGCTGATGTGGGTCAGATCTATGAGGCAGGAGCTGCTTTGGGAAAGATGTGGGTCTGATCTATGGGGCAGGAGTAGCTGTGGGGCAGATGAGGGTCAGAATTATGGGGAAGGAGCTGCTGTGGGGCTGAGGGGGGTCGGATCTATGGGGCAGGAGCTGTTGTGGGGCATATGTGTGTCAGATCTATGGGGCAGGAGCTGCTGTGGGGCTGATGTTGGTCTTATCAATGGGGCAGGAGATGCTGTGGGTGTAGGTCTATGGGGCAGAAGCTGCTGTCGGGCATATGTGAGCCAGATGTATCAGGCAGGAGCTGCTGTGGGTCAGATGTGGGTCACATCTTTGGGGCAGGAGCTGAGGTGGGGCAGAGGTGGGACTGATCTATTGGGCAGGAGCTACTGTGGGGCTAATGTGGGTCAGATCTATAGGGAAGGTGCTGCTGTGGGGCTGATGTGGGTCACATCTATGGAGCAGGAGCTGCTGTGAGGCACATGTGGGTCGGGTCTATGGGGCAGGTGCTGCTGTGGGGCTGATGTGGGTCGGATCTATGGGCCATGTGCTGCTATGGGGCACATATGTATCAGATCTATGGGGCAGAAGCTGTTGTGGGGCACATGTGGGTCAGATCTATGGGTCAGGAGGTGGTGTGAAGTTGATGTGGGTAAGATCTATGGAGCAGGAGCTGCTGTGGGGCTGATTGGCGACAGATCTATGGGGCAGGAGCTGCTGTGGCTCAGATCTATGGGGCAAGAGATGCAGTGCGGCTCATGTGGATCCGATCTATGGAGCAGGAGCTGCTGTGTGGCTGATGTGGTTCAGGTCTATGGGGCAGGAGCTGATGTGGGGCAGATGTGGGTCTGATCTATGGGGCAGTAGCTGCTGTGGGTCAGATCTATGGGGCAGGAGCTACTGTGGATATGATGTGGGTCATAACTATGTGGTAGGAGATTATGTGAGACAATGTGGGTCAGATCTATGGGCAGGAGCTGCTGTGGGGCACATGTGAGTCAGATCTCTGGGGCAGGAGTTGCTGTGGGGAAGATGTGGGTCTGATCAATGGGGAAGGATCTGCTGTGGGGATGATGTGGGTCAGATCTATGGGGCAGTAGCTGCTGTGTGACTGTTGAGGGTCAGATCTATGGGGCAGGAGCTGCTGTGGGTCAGATGTGGGTCAGAACTATGGGGCACGAGATGCTGTGGAGATGATGTGGGTCAGATCTATGGGGCAGGAGCTGCTGTGGGGCTGATGTAGGTCAGATCTATGGGGCAGTAGCTGCTGTGGGGCAGATGTGGGTCAGATATTTAGGGCAGGAGATGCTGTGGTTCAAATCTTGGGCAGGAGATGTTGTGGAGATGATGTGGGCCAGATGTATAGGGCAGGAGCTGCTGTGGAACTGATGTGGGTCAGTTCTATGGGGCAGGAGCTGCTGTGGGGCAGATGTGGGTCAGATCTATGGGGCAGGAGCTGCTGTGGGGCAGATGTGGGTCAGAACTATGGGGCACAAGATGCTGTGGAGATGATGTGGGTCAGATCTATGGGGCAGGAGCTGCTGTGGGGCTGATATGGGTCAGATCTATGGGCAGTAGCTGCTGTGGGGCAGATGTGGGTCTGATCTATGGGGCAGGAGCTGCTCTGGATCACATGTGGGTCAGATATATGGGGCAGGAGCTGCTGTGGGTATGATTTGGGTCTGATCTATGGGGCAGGAGCTGCTATGGGGCAGATGTGGGTCAGATATATAGGGCAGGAGCTGCTGTGGGGCAGATGTGGGTCTGATCTATGGGGCAGGAGTTGCTGTGGGGCTGATGTGGGTCAGTTCTATGGGGCAGGAGCTGCTGTGTGGCAGATGAGGGTCAGATCTATGGGGCAGGAGCTGCTGTGTGGCTGATTATTTGGGTCAGATCTATGGGGCAGTCGCTGCTGTGGGGCTGATGTTGGTCAGATCTATGGGGCAGGAGCTGCTGTGGGGCAGATATGGGTCATCTTGATGGGCCAGGAGCTGCTGTGGTGCTGATGTGGGTCAGATCTATGGGGCAGTAGCTGCTGTGGGGCAGATGTGGGTCAGATCTATGGGGCTGGAGATGCTGTGGGTCAGATCTATGGGGCAGGTGATGCTGTGGGTCAGATCTATGGGGCAGGAGCTGCTGTGGGGCACATGTGGGTACGATGTATAGGGCAGGAGCTACTGTGGGGCTGATGTGGGTCAGATCTATGGGGCAGTAGCTGCTGTGGATCTCATGTGGGTCACATCTATGGGACAGGAGCTACTGTGGAGATGATGTGGGTCAGATCTATGGGTCAGGTGCTGCTGTGGGGCTGATGTGTGTCAGATCTATGGGGCAGGAGCTGCTGTGGGGCTGATGAGGGAAAGATCTATGGGGCAGGAACTTCTGTGGGGCATATGTGGGTCAGATCTATTGGTCAGGAGCTGCTCTGGGGCACATGTGGGTCAGATATATAGGGCAGGAGCTGCTGTGGAACTGATATGGGTCTGTTCTATGGGGCAGGAGCTGCTGTGGGGCAGATGTGGGTCAGATCTATGGGGCAGGAGCTGCTGTGGGGCAGATGTAGGTCAGATCTATGGGGCAGGAGCTGCTGTGGGGCAGATGTGGGTCAGAACAATGGGGCAGGAGCTGCTGTGGGGCAGATTTTCGTCACATCTATGTGGGAGAAGATGGTTTCGGGCTGATGGGGGTCTCATCTACGCGGCAGGAGCTGCTTTGGGGCTGATGTGGGTCGTATCTTTAGGGCAGGAGCTGCTGTGGGTCAGATCTATGGGGCAGGATATGCAGTGGGGTAGATGTGGATCAGATCTATGGGGCAGGCGCTGCTGTGTGTCTGATATGGGTCAGATATATGGGGCAGGAGCTGCCATGGGGCAGATCTATTGGGCAGGAGCTGCAGTGGGTCTCATGTTGTTCAGATCTATGGGGCAGGAGCTGCAGTGGGTCTCATGTTGTTCAGATCTATGGGGCAGGAGCTGCTGTGGGGCTGATGTAGGTCAGATCTATGGGGCAGTAGCTGCTGTGGGGCAGATGTGGGTCAGATATTTGGGGCAGGAGATGCTGTGGTTCAAATCTTGGGCAGGAGATGTTGTGGAGATGATGTGGGCCAGATGTATAGGAGCTGCTGTGGAACTGATGTGGGTCAGTTCTATGGGGCCGGAGCTGCTGTGGTGCAGATGTGGGTCAGATCTATGGGGCAGGAGCTGCTGTGGGGCAGATGTGGGTCAGAACTATGGGGCACGAGATGCTGTGGAGATGATGTGGGTCAGATCTATGGGGCAGGAGCTGCTGTGGGGCAGATGTGGGTCAGATCTATGGGGCAGGAGCTGCTGTGGGGCAGATGTAGGTCAGATCTATGGGGCAGGAGCTGCTGTGGGGCAGATGTGGGTCAGAACAATGGGGCAGGAGCTGCTGTGGGGCAGATTTTCGTCACATCTATGTGGGAGAAGATGGTTTCGGGCTGATGGGGGTCTCATCTATGTGGCAGGAGCTGCTGTGGGGCTGATGTGGGTCGTATCTTTAGGGCAGGAGCTGCTGTGGGTCAGATCTATGGGGCAGGATATGCAGTGGGGTAGATGTGGATCAGATCTATGGGGCAGGCGCTGCTGTGTGTCTGATATGGGTCAGGTATATGGGGCAGGAGCTGCCATGGGCAGATCTATTGGGCAGGAGCTGCAGTGGGTCTCATGTTGTTCAGATCTATGGGGCAGGAGCTGCAGTGGGTCTCATGTTGTTCAGATCTATGGGGCAGGAGCTGCTGTGGGTACATGTGGGTCAGATCTATGGGGGACGAGCTGCTGTGGGGCTGATGTGGGTCAGATCTATGAGGCAGGAGCTGCTTTGGGAAAGATGTGGGTCTGATCTATGGGGCAGGAGTAGCTGTGGGGCAGATGAGGGTCAGAATTATGGGGAAGGAGCTGCTGTGGGGCTGAGGGGGGTCGGATCTATGGGGCAGGAGCTGTTGTGGGGCATATGTGTGTCAGATCTATGGGGCAGGAGCTGCTGTGAGGCACATGTGGGTCGGGTCTATGGGGCAGGTGCTGCTGTGGGGCTGATGTGGGTCGGATCTATGGGCCATGTGCTGCTATGGGGCACATATGTATCAGATCTATGGGGCAGAAGCTGTTGTGGGGCACATGTGGGTCAGATCTATGGGTCAGGAGGTGGTGTGAAGTTGATGTGGGTAAGATCTATGGAGCAGGAGCTGCTGTGGGGCTGATTGGCGACAGATCTATGGGGCAGGAGCTGCTGTGGCTCAGATCTATGGGGCAAGAGATGCAGTGCGGCTCATGTGGATCCGATCTATGGAGCAGGAGCTGCTGTGTGGCTGATGTGGTTCAGGTCTATGGGGCAGGAGCTGATGTGGGGCAGATGTGGGTCTGATCTATGGGGCAGTAGCTGCTGTGGGTCAGATCTATGGGGCAGGAGCTACTGTGGATATGATGTGGGTCATAACTATGTGGTAGGAGATTATGTGAGACAATGTGGGTCAGATCTATGGGCAGGAGCTGCTGTGGGGCACATGTGAGTCAGATCTGTGGGGCAGGAGTTGCTGTGGGGAAGATGTGGGTCTGATCAATGGGGAAGGATCTGCTGTGGGGATGATGTGGGTCAGATCTATGGGGCAGGAGCTGCTGTGTGACTGATGAGGGTCAGATCTATGGGGCAGGAGCTGCTGTGGGTCAGATGTGGGTCAGAACTATGGGGCACGAGATGCTGTGGAGATGATGTGGGTCAGATCTATGGGGCAGGAGCTGCTGTGGGGCTGATGTAGGTCAGATCTATGGGGCAGTAGCTGCTGTGGGGCAGATGTGGGTCAGATATTTGGGGCAGGAGATGCTGTGGTTCAAATCTTGGGCAGGAGATGTTGTGGAGATGATGTGGGCCAGATGTATAGGAGCTGCTGTGGAACTGATGTGGGTCAGTTCTATGGGGCCGGAGCTGCTGTGGTGCAGATGTGGGTCAGATCTATGGGGCAGGAGCTGCTGTGGGGCAGATGTGGGTCAGAACTATGGGGCACGAGATGCTGTGGAGATGATGTGGGTCAGATCTATGGGGCAGGAGCTGCTGTGGGGCAGATGTGGGTCAGATCTATGGGGCAGGAGCTGCTGTGGGGCAGATGTAGGTCAGATCTATGGGGCAGGAGCTGCTGTGGGGCAGATGTGGGTCAGAACAATGGGGCAGGAGCTGCTGTGGGGCAGATTTTCGTCACATCTATGTGGGAGAAGATGGTTTCGGGCTGATGGGGGTCTCATCTATGTGGCAGGAGCTGCTGTGGGGCTGATGTGGGTCGTATCTTTAGGGCAGGAGCTGCTGTGGGTCAGATCTATGGGGCAGGATATGCAGTGGGGTAGATGTGGATCAGATCTATGGGGCAGGCGCTGCTGTGTGTCTGATATGGGTCAGATATATGGGGCAGGAGCTGCCATGGGGCAGATCTATTGGGCAGGAGCTGCAGTGGGTCTCATGTTGTTCAGATCTATGGGGCAGGAGCTGCAGTGGGTCTCATGTTGTTCAGATCTATGGGGCAGGAGCTGCTGTGGGTACATGTGGGTCAGATCTATGGGGGACGAGCTGCTGTGGGGCTGATGTGGGTCAGATCTATGAGGCAGGAGCTGCTTTGGGAAAGATGTGGGTCTGATCTATGGGGCAGGAGTAGCTGTGGGGCAGATGAGGGTCAGAATTATGGGGAAGGAGCTGCTGTGGGGCTGAGGGGGGTCGGATCTATGGGGCAGGAGCTGTTGTGGGGCATATGTGTGTCAGATCTATGGGGCAGGAGCTGCTGTGGGGCTGATGTTGGTCGTATCAATGGGGCAGGAGATGCTGTGGGTGTAGGTCTATGGGGCAGAAGCTGCTGTCGGGCATATGTGAGCCAGATGTATCAGGCAGGAGCTGCTGTGGGTCAGATGTGGGTCACATCTTTGGGGCAGGAGCTGAGGTGGGGCAGAGGTCGGACTGATCTATTGGGCAGGAGCTGCTGTGGGGCTAATGTGGGTCAGATCTATAGGGAAGGTGCTGCTGTGGGGCTGATGTGGGTCACATCTATGGAGCAGGAGCTGCTGTGAGGCACATGTGGGTCGGGTCTATGGGGCAGGTGCTGCTGTGGGGCTGATGTGGGTCGGATCTATGGGCCATGTGCTGCTATGGGGCACATATGTATCAGATCTATGGGCAGGAGCTGCTGTGGGGCACATGTGAGTCAGATCTCTGGGGCAGGAGTTGCTGTGGGGAAGATGTGGGTCTGATCAATGGGGAAGGATCTGCTGTGGGGATGATGTGGGTCAGATCTATGGGGCAGGAGCTGCTGTGTGACTGATGAGGGTCAGATCTATGGGGCAGGAGCTGCTGTGGGTCAGATGTGGGTCAGAACTATGGGGCACGAGATGCTGTGGAGATGATGTGGGTCAGATCTATGGGGCAGGAGCTGCTGTGGGGCTGATGTAGGTCAGATCTATGGGGCAGTAGCTGCTGTGGGGCAGATGTGGGTCAGATATTTGGGGCAGGAGATGCTGTGGTTCAAATCTATGGGGCAGGAGATGCTGTGGAGATGATGTGGGTCAGATATTTGGGGCAGGAGATGCTGTGGTTCAGATCTATGGGGCAGGAGCTGCTGTGGGGCTGATCCTGCCCAATTGATCTATCCCCCATCATCCCCACAGCAGCTCCAGCACCATAGATCTGACCCACATCTGCCCCACAGCAGCTCCTGCCCCATAGATCTGACCCCCCTCAGCCCCACAGCATCTCCTGCCCCATAGATCTGATCCACATCTACCCACCTTTGAAGTACTTTGGCCGCAGCATCTGGTTGTCTCCTGCTCAACACTCTGTCCTACATCCCTCCTACACAGGCCAGAAACCAAGGCACAGAAAGTATAAGGGATCCACAAGGGTCTGGGGCGTCTTCCCTGCTGGAACAGCAACGGAGGACACAAGACCACAAGAAGCCAGATTCAGGCAGAGAAGCTTGAGGGTGCAGCCATCTGCATTAAGGTTGCTATGGTTTGGTGTTGCAAATACTACTCTGCCTGACTGGGGCAGGGCAGGCTTACGCAAGTGTTTAAGCAGACGTCTTTCTGGTCCTGTAGGAAGCAGCAGGTCTGAATTAAAAGGAGCAATGAGGCAAGGAGTGCCCTGAGCTTGTTTCCTAAATAGAAGGCAGTGTGGGACAATTTGAGGAACAGGAATTCAACTACTGTAATGCAGAGCACTATTTTTGTCGCCTTCCAGCAGTCACCGATTAATGGAAGATTCTTGTCCTTCCCAGACTCCACTGTTGGTAACTCACATCTACAGCCTCTCTGGGCAGCCTGTGCCATTGCCTCACCACCCTCTGTCTGAAAAAGTTTCCCCCTAGTATCTAACCTAACATGTAGCCTAATTCTCCTCTCTTTATTCACAGGAGATGTGCTCTAGACCTCTAATTATCATTCTGACCTTCCTCTGGAGCTAATCCAGAAGCTCTGCACCTTTCTTGTGCTGTGGGCTCCAGATCTGGACACAGTACTGCAGATGGGGACTCATGAAGGCAGAGTGGAGGGGAGCAAGAGCCTACTTCTCCATGCTGCCACTTCTCTGTGGATACAGTTGGTCTTCCAGACTGCAAGCACACACTGCTGGTTCATGTCTATCTTTTTGTCCACCAGAACCTCCAAATCGTTCTCCACATTTCTTCCATGAGGAACAGCTCCATGATCTTCCCAGGCACAGAGGTAAGGCTCACTGGCCTGTAGTTTCCCATGTGATTTCCTTCCTGCCTTTCTAAAAACTGGGAGTGATGTTTCCCTTTTCCAGACCCCAGGGACTTCTCCTGCCTTCTTCTGACAGCCATGACTTTTCAAATACGGTGGAGAATGGCTGGGTGAGCGTATCAACCAGCTCCCTCATGACTCTGGGAAGCACGTCATCCTGCCCCATGGACTTGGACATATCCAGTCTTATGAGGAGGTCTTGGACTTGCTCGTCTCTTACAGTAGGAAGGATTTTGCTCCCCTGGTGTCCACCTAAATGTTCAGAGACATGAATGTCATTCACTTTCTAGGCTCTTCTTGTGGCTCCTTAAAGTCCAAGAAGTCTCATTTTCAGCTCTCCTTACGCTTTTACCACACAAAGTAACCTGTTCCAGTTGCTTTCTCTTGTGGAAGGACAAATAAGATTGACAGTGCACCATAAGTCAGAATATAAACTGCTGCTATGCAGAAAATATTTCTGATTTCTTCAGTATTTGTCTGGAAGACAAAGCTCATAGAAAAATGTTCTAAAGTGTGAAGAACGAGCCCCTTTCAGGACTGAAAATGACTTCTGCTTTAGATGAATAACATGAATGTCTTACAGGCAAAAAATACTAATCTGGAAAATATAAAATAGGAGTCAGAAAAGTTCCTGATGAGCTGCACATGAAGAGTATGGCAGAGTTTCCTTAGGGTAACCATCTTCTTTATTACCCTACAGGAATGGGTAACAAGGGCAGGAGTATGGTTCATCATTCCCTTCTTAGTTTGATGGCAGCTCCCTCTTTGTGCTGGGAAGGTAAATAATGATGGGAGAGACCCCTGGGTTTTGGTGGGACATGAAATATCTGTGGTCACAGCAGGTATGTGTCAGCTGTCACAAGGCAGACATACACAGGTAATGCAGGGTAAATTAAACGAGAGCCTGTACAATGAATATGATTAAAAACTGTGTAATAACAGCTCAACAAGAAAACCACTTGAAAGAAAGCAGGGGATCTGGCAGTGTGAATATATGCTAATTATAGAATGGATATTTGGCTGACGTCAGTAAGAATGTGCAATGTGTAATTTTTATGTGTCAGATAAGTACAATAGGCTGTTTTCTATGTTTAAGAAACCCTGACACTTGGGTCTCCAGGCTGTCTCCCCAAGTTATTCCCTAGTGTGCTTCACAACACTAAGAATGTGGAACTGGATCATTCTCTTAGCCCTCTTGCGTTGCTAAGTGTGAGATCCTCTGTTCAGAATTGGATTAGCTATCAATGAGTGATGCACAGATGCTATGGCAGACCCACAGTCCTTCCACTTCTGCCCTCCTACTGCTGACCTGTGAGCGCAGATGTACTGTTCTATAAGATGCTTTAGAGAGCTCAGGCTTAGCCAGTTGCTGCACCCACAGAAAGGCAGAGGGAAGGGCTGAAAGTCTGTGGTGACAAAGCTGGGCTGCTGAGGGGCTGATTTTCAGTTCTGTCACAGAAATCCCAGGGCCATTTGCAGTCCTTCAGGCAACTGCCCATTTGTAATAGGCTGACAAACTTGTCTTGTGCGTCACATCTGTTCAGGCTGCAGAATTCTTGGAGCAGGGTTCATTTCCTATGGAGAAAACCTCACTCTGTTTGGGTCTCTCCCTTTCTACAAAGAAAGGAAAATGACAGCAATCAAAATGATAAACACAAACATAGGACATTGCTTAGTTAGGATGTGTTTAACAGTCAACAGCAGTGTAACACTTATTCCTCAGGCAAAGCAAATAAGAAAACGAGCCATCTGGGCTTGTCTCTTCCCAGTTTTGAATGAGGCAACAGCATTAATCTTTTATTCCCTCCATTTTGGGCCTGGTAAACTTGGAGTTCTGAGAGATGTGGTTTTTGGTGAATAGATGTGGCCTTCAGTATTCTCCTTTTACTCCAAAGTCTGAATCTCTGCATTCCCCCATATCACATTAATGCTTTCTTTCCCCCTCCCCCCTCCCAATAAATAAATAAATAAATAAAAACAAAAATTAATAATAATAAAAAAGCAAGCTCTCAGCTTATGAAGAAATAGCTGACAACAACCTTCTGGACAAAGCGTTTTTATGGAGTACAGTTCATATTTATAGGGAAAAAAGATCCAGAACTTTGTGCTCTGTAGTCTCCCAGTACCACATCCCACACATGCTAACACACCCTTAGGACAAAGATTACAACTGGAAATAATGATGTGGCAGTTATCCTCCACCCTGATAAAACTTCATCCATTGATGAAAAAGGTGTGTTCCACAACCTAGTGCTCATGCCATGTGGTTCCTATCAGTGGGAGAAAGTAAGGGGGAAAGATAGAAGGTACTGTTCACATTAAGGAAATACAAGAGAAGATTTTTTTTGTTTTCCTGCACAGAGGTTGCCTTGCTTAAGCTTTATTCTGCTATGGAGGAAATGCATACACTTTTCTTCCTCATTTTCCCTTGCTAACAGAGGGAAAAGTCTGACAAGAAGAGTTATTGTCACCTTCCTCATCCTTACTACTTGCTGACACTGGAGAAGAAAATCCTCTGGGGACTACATGGCTTTGTTTCTTGGCTGTCTACTGTGCAGTTGTCCCTTCTCTTCACTTTCTCATTTCCTTAAGGTAACATCAAGCTGATGTGTGCAGCCCACCAATAAAAGTCTATGGAAGTAAGCCTTTCTCAGGAGGTGCTGTGCTACTGTCCTCACTCATTTGCAAAGTTCCCTCTCCATTCTTTAGCATAATCTCCAGGTGGGAATGGCAGGAGGCAGTTACAGAAGGAACTGCCAGACCCCAAAGCAGAGCTGGTGCAGGAGGGTACCACACAGCCATGACTTCAGGTTGGGAACTCAGAAGACCATCATACTTGAGCAAGGAAGAGTCCCTTTAAATAATGAGATGTGCAGAAACACCAATGAGTAGAGAAATAAAAAATCTAGCCTTTTCAGTTTATCATATTGGCTTATAAGTTGTGAGAAATCTATGCTAGTTCTTTGAGAGGGACAGATTTTGTTTCTCTACTTTTCAGCTTACATTTGCACCACTGAGTTACTGATGAAAAAGGAATGTTACCTATAACAAAGATAAGCTTTATCTACTGATTGCTTTAAATAAACCCTCATTCCTTTCAGCTTTCACAGCTTGTAGTCTGTTAATCCCGTCAATCATTGACTTTAAATGTAGGAAATATGTAGTAAATGCATGTAAAGCTCTCTCAGTGTGTGTCAGAAAATCCAGCCACAAGCCTAAGAACAAGTAGGGTCCCTAGCCTTAAAAGAAACTGGGGGTGGGGAGTCAAACCACATTTGGGCCACCACCACAATAAATAAAATCCAGGCAAAATATGGATGAACCATGGGCTGACAGATCAGCCTCAAAGGGTTAAAGTAAAGGGGTCAGCCAGGTTGGATGGCCCTGTTCTAACCTGACCTGCTGGGTAGCAGCGCTCCCATGGCAGGGGTTGGGTGGGCCCTGAGGTCCCTTCCAACCCAACTATTCTGTGGTTCTATGATCCTTGAGAGCCCCTTCCAAATCGGGATATTCCGTGATTCAATCTCGTGTGCTGAGCGCTCCCTCTGCTGGCACACACACATAGCTGGATTTTTCCCTACTCAGGCTGGGAAAAAAACGTGCCAGTGGAGCTGATGAAATGAAAGAGGTCATCGAAACAGAGCCCGTGGGGACTTGAAGGCTGAGCTTACCTTTTCTTCTTGGTACAGTTAGCGATCAGCGTCGTTCATTACCTTCAGCACCATGCAGATAGCGCCTGTATTTTACACAGGCCTTAGAGCTGGTTTTCTTATTAACTGGAACGGCCAGTAAAAGAATCTGAAGTTTTTCTTCAGTTTCTGATAACAGGGCAACAAGTTTGTTTAGTCACTTCTTTTTTACAAAAGCTGTGACCTGAGGAACGGATTTATAAGCAGAGCATTTCTACACTCATGTAAAAATCCTGTGGAATGCAAATGTCCGGAAGAATTTTAGCATCCACTGTGGGGTTTGTCCTTACAGTGCAGAGCAGACTGGCACATTGTTCAGCCTTGTCTGTTTAGAGCATAAAGTCCAAGAATGGCACCACATGAAAGTTTGTAATGCAAGGATCAAGTACACCTCATAGTCAGCACCATCAGCTCCCACAATATCCCACAGCACAGCACTGAGGACCTGAGTGGAAGGTGGTGGGATACCTGTCTATGTTCCCATGATGCTGCCTCTAGGACACATGCTCATCCCTGGATAAGCAGTATAGCAAAAACACATCATCAGAAAACAAAGATTCCATCTTTCTGTTTTTCCTTGTCTATTGCTACTGAATTTCTTGTTCCATTGGGCTCGAATCCATAATGGCTTGTATATGGATATGACAGTCCTGTCCTCTCTCCCCTCTAAACATGTGTACAACCACACAAGCAGCCAGACACAGCCCTGACACAGTTGCCATTCACAATCACTATCCCCCAGGGCGGCACAGTAACTACTGCTTTAATGGAGAGGGGAAAACACAGGGGGCAGCCAGAGACAGCTTTGTTCTGCTCTGGATGCATCTCCAGCAAAATCACGTTCAGTTAGGTGGCATACATCTCACAGTAACAGAGGGCAGTTTGCTATCTGCAGAAAAGGTGAAAACCAAAAGAAGTATTATTCACAAAACATAAAGAAATACTGTTATATGTCTTCTCTTTGAGTCATTATACACAGTCATTACAGAAAAAATGTTCTCCTTGCTGGGCATTGCAGCAGGATTTAGTTACGTCTTCTCTTAGAGATCCACATCTTATTCATGCTTACACCATGTCAAGTCAAAATGAGGACGGGCATTTTGTAGATGCGTGGTATGAGAGGCCAATATTCTGTTAGTAATGCTTCCCTCCCAAGGTTTGAAGGCAGCACCTTTTCCAGCCTCATTTCAAATACTGCATCACATTTAAATCCCAGCTTTCCTAACACAGATGCAATGTTAGGAAGCCATGTGAGGAAAGACAGGGATGGCTTTAAGTCTCTAAATAAGAAGAAAGAGAATCATCATCAAGGAGGCTGACTGACTGAAAAAGAATGTGCTTTTCCAGGCCATTTCTGAAGGTACAGCTGAGGGCTAACCCATAACAGTTACTTTACTTGTTGAATAACATTTTTATGTATGTGTTTTATGTTTTGCTTTTTGTCACTTTGCCTCATGTTTAATTGCTCTGTTCCAAAGTTTTGCTGAAGGGAACTGAGGAATGATTTGAATGGCAGTAAATGTGGATATCACAGATCCAAAACATGGCCAGAACTCAACATTGTAAAAGCTGCGATTTGACCCTCGCTCAACAAATACTTTGTACATTTAAACAGGCAAAAAAAGAACCAGCTTTAAACTGAGATGAAACCACAGATCAGAGATGAACATTTCATTAAATACTGGACAAAGCAGTAGAAACTCTTGCTCTCTTCTTGTTTGCAGATCATGAGAGTTCAGAAAAGCCCATGGAATTATATCTGATTTATAATCTAATTTATAAGCAGCACTGCATTGAGACAAGATGGGGATGAAAGGACAGAGCACAGCTCTGGTGAAAAGGGCTGGGCATCACCTTGGGGTGATCATTGTGACTCCATGTTGGGAGTGGCCGAAGCCCCCATCACAAACACGTGCCATCACAATGACACCGCATCAGAACCCCCAGGGTGTTCAGAAGGATTTCACTTGCCGAGTGGCACAGCGAAAACCGCTTTGTCGCAGAAATGTCTGCAAGGACAAACTTCAATTGGACTGAGCAAAGACGCTCCCACCCTGCAAGAGGTGGTCAAGGATCGGCTCGTGATGCTGCTCACTCCCATGTCCGTCTTTAGCAATTGAAAATCTCCTGTACCTTGCTGTCTTTCAAGCGCAAGGTGATAACAACTGACTCTTCTCCTTTGCCTTTTGCAGCCTCTCGTCAACTGGAACCCAGACTTCGGAGGAGAGAGCTCTCGGCTCCTCGAGCAGCGCAGGCCGAGATCTGCCCGGAGAAGGAGAGCCGAGACGGGCCCCTGCTGCTGTTCCTGCTGCTGCTGCTGCTCCTGCTCCCGCAGGGGCTGCCTGCAGGCAGCGGGTCCGGCAGCCGGCACCCAGGCGGCTGCAGCCAGGGGACCCCGGCCTCCCAAGCGCCGAAGGAGAAACCGCAGCCGACGCCGAGCTCGAGCCTCTCACAGCCGGCCAATGCGTGCTGCAGCAGCTTGGGGAATGAACCAGCCTCTGGACCTGTCCCTGCTGCCACCAAACAGCGGCTGGAGCCCTGGAGACATTTCTACTTCCTTGTCGTTCACCGCTTCATCTTACATGGGAGACAGCTTGCCACGCAACCCAGCGCTGCAGGAACGTCCCTGGCGCCCAAGAGAGCAAGAGCAGCATGCTCCTGAGGCCGGCCTACTTTTCCACTCCTTATCGCTCACGGTGAACATACAGCATGAAGTCACGGTGATGCCAGAGGAGTGGGAGCCTTGGGAGGACCCGCAGCACCCACCTTTCACCAGCTCTGTCTGGGTAGAGGAAGGCTGCTGGCTGCGCACCGATGAAGATGACGAGTGAGCACCCTGCAGTGGGGTCATGTCGGCGCCCGCATAGTGGCCCGAGGTGGTAGTGGATAGACCGATAGTTATAAGGACAGGTTGTTTCAATAATAAATCGTTTCAGTTGTCACTTCAGTTTGGTCATTCACTCCTTTCCTTGAGGGCGAGATCTCAGATGCGATTTTAATTTTGCCAGTGAAAACGTGCAAGGCTTTGGCTTGGTTGAACGAGGTGTACTCCCGCAGGGAACTCATCCTGATACTTCCATCACCCGCCCCTCATCCCGCCCTGCTCGGCCCTGGCTCCGCCCGGCTCCCCGGGCCGCGGCTGCATGGAGGGCGGTGTGAGCGGGGAGCGCGTCCCGTGCCGAGCCGACAGCCGCCCCATAGCCGTGCTGCCATGCTGCCCAACACTGGGTAAGGCGACCTGGGCTTTCCTCCTTCCTTCGACGGGGCCGCGAGCTCTGAGCCACAGGAGCTGCCGGGGCAGAGCTGGGGCCGGGGCCGGGGCCGGGCGGAAGAACAGACGCGTGCTCCGCAGCCCCTTGAGGGCGATGGGACGCGGGGTGGAGGCCGCGGCTGGGCACGGTGCCCCCGGAGCGGCTGGGTCGGACCCGGAGTCCCGCTCGGTGCTGTTTGCTCACGGGCCGAGCTGTGTGCACGTCCGGAGGGCAAAGTGCGGCTGTGGGTTTGCTGTGGAATCTGAATTGAGTGACTGCTGTGGCGTTATTTCTGTGCTGCTAATGAACGGGGACATATGTTGACCTTATTCGTTCCTGTGTGTTGCAAGCAGTAGTCATGAGATCCTGTACGAGTGCAGAAAGCGCCCACGGTGCAGCCTGTGGGCTGCCCTGGTTGCGGCCGTGCCTGCTGCAAAAGGAGCCCACCTGCATGATTCTAACTCCCTGAACCTGTCCAGTTAACATTTCTCTTACCCCTTAGGCTGTTCAACCATCCAGACTATTATGTATTTACTTGGATACAAAAGTATTTTGAGAGATGGTAATGAAAGCCTTGCTAATGTGAATGGCGTCAGCTGTTATCACTTTGGCCTCAAATCCTTTCATTCTATCACAGAAGTCAATCAGGTTCACCAGGCTTGATTTTACCTACTGAGGTTGATGATGCATTGGAACATGCTGCCCAGGGAAGTGGTGAAGTCACCATCCCTGGTGATGTTCAGGAAGGGTTTAGATGTGGCACTGAAGGACATGGTTTAGTGGCCATAGTGGGGATGGGTTGAAGGTTGGACTATATTGTCTTTTCCAACCTTCCAAGTTCTAAGATTACCTCTCATCTATGGCTAGTTTCTCATGTCCTGGTAAACCATGTTCCTAAGCAAGGCACTACCAGTGTCTGCTCTCACTGAATCACCCATGCCACTCAGCAACGCCTTTTCCTTGTTCATGCTCTTCCTAACCACATTATAGCAGATAAACAAGTTGCCACTGGCTTCCCTTGCAAGTCTCAGCTGCAGGTGAACTTTGGTTCTCCTCACACTGTGCTGATATGCTCATGCAATATTCCCAGTTCCTTTTTATCTCACTGGTGCTTCCACTCTGTGTGACACCTTTGTACACAGGGGCTCAGTCACAAGTCGTTTGCACAGCTGTGTCAGCCTGCTGGTTGGTTGGACAGACTTGTGGGGATTTATTGGGTTAAATGCAGTTACTTGCAAACTGAGTTTTACTGTGAAAGCCTTAAGGAAAATCATGGTCATTTTTGAAAATCTGATTTTTGGCTCTTGTCTTTGGCACCCTGCATTGGGATTGTGATCCTGGACTTTGCCTTTACAGCGTGTTGAGCTACTGGTCCTCTGTGTTCAGAGGGCCAAAAGAATTAAATTACAGAGAGCTGCACTGAGTATCAAAACGTTAGAATTGGTTGGTTTTGTTGTTTTTAGAGGTCACTCCTTTTCTGCTTTTGGAGAATGCAGCAGTTCTGTTGTGGGCAGCCTTGGATTATTGTACAAAAAGTCTTCAGTGGTGGTGAAAGGCTTTTCTGTAGCTTTATCCATTTATTCTGTATTTTGGGTCTGTTTTCCTTGTAAAATGTTGAAGGCAGTTGCCTCTTGCTAAGACTGCAGTGATTGTTTTTGTCCCCAAAGACGGCAAGAAGTCACTGAGTTCCAGATTTTGCTTGGTTCCCCCTCTTGTTTCCCCTCTACCTCCTTCACATCTTCAGGAAACTAGCAGGCTGCACGCTCTTCATCACTGGTGCGAGCCGGGGAATTGGCAAAGCCATTGCTCTGAAGGCTGCCAGGGATGGTGCAAACATTGTGATCGCTGCCAAGACAGCAGAGCCCCATCCTAAACTATCTGGGACTATCTACACAGCTGCAGAAGAGAGTAAGTTGTAATCAGGGTGGGCTTCAGACTGTGGGCTGTGTGTGTGTGTCATTGCTTAGTTCTTGCGTATGAGTGGGAAACTGCTCTGACTCTCCTAGCTCCCATTCAGCTTTAAAAGAATGAGCCCAAGTGCTTCTCCTGCCTCCCAGGAATTCTGTGAGGTATTGAAGTTTGATGTTAATGAATACACATGTGCATAAAGGTAAAAATGTTATGTTAATTAAAATGTGTGGTGAGCCATGTACATTCTCAGTGTTAGGATTTTGTTGTGGCATCCCTATTCATTATGCAGTATGTAAAAGTCAGAGTTTGAAAGGTGTAATTTTTAATGCATTCACTGAATGAGAAAATCTCAGTAGTCAGTTTGTGCAGTCTGAGGGACAAATTCTAAGTGTGCTTTTTTCTAATCACGCAGTTGAAGCAGCTGGAGGAAAGGCATTGCCATGCATCGTTAATGTGAGGCAAGAAGAGCAAATTATCAGCGCCGTGGAGAAAGCTGTGAAGACATTTGGAGGTATGCTGAGGGGCAGGGGAGTCTACCAAGCAGATTATTCAATGAAGAAGAAGAGGAAAGAACAGCCTAACCTGCTTTACTCCTGTTTTTTCTTATTTCACTGCTAATGTGAGGTGACTTACTTTAAAACCAGGGATTGATATTTTGGTGAACAATGCAAGCGCCATCTCTTTGACCGGCACTTTGGAAACAGAAACCAAGAAGGTCAATCTTATGATGGATGTCAACGTACGAGGAACCTACCTCACGTAAGTGCTGAGGCAAAGCCATTTTGACAAAATGTTTAATGCTGTCTCAGTTTGTCTGAGATCTTGGTGCAGAGAGTAATAATAACTAAACGCATATATACTGTATTATTTTTCAAATGTGGTTTTAAAAATGAGATAAATATGTGAGCAGAAGGTAAGAAATATGGGACTAGATGATTCTCTACACTGGTAATCTGGCTTGTTAGCACATCATGGTTTACTCCCTTTCCAGAACTATTACAAGGAGACTATTGCTTCCGAACATCTGGAATATCTGCTTTAGTAGAAGTTGCTGCACAGCTTGGAGGATGCAGCCCAGCTGTTAGACATAAATGCTATTCCTGAGATAAGTGAGATAGGACAGGTTTTTTTCTGTTCTTTTCATCAGTTAAATACTTGATTACAAGGGAAGGGTTTCAGCTCACCATTCGACCTTTGTGAAAGTGAAACTACTGCTCTGCTGTAGTAGTAAATGTTCTGTAAAATAAGAGATGACTGTCTTGCTTGATTCCTCTCTTCCAGGTCTAAAGCGTGCCTTCCCCACTTACGGAAAAGTAAGAACCCCCATATCCTGAACCTCAGCCCACCTCTGAATATGAAACCCACGTGGTTCAAAAATCACTGTGGTAAGTAGCATCCATTGCCTTTGCTGTTATGTGTTGAGAAATGTGTGAGTAACTAATGACGTGTGCAGGAGCGCCAGCCAAGAATTCCAGATATTGTGTTTTTAGTGCTCACAAGAGACTGACAGGAATGGTTCCTCAGAGCGTTTTGCACTGAAAGAAAAGGTGAAAGAAAATTGTTTTCTGATAAAACACAGTACAAATCTCATGCCCCTAGCGTGGCCTTTATATTTCCAAGGTTCTGCACGTAAGAGTTAAGAGTTTTTCATAGGATTTCTTAATACTACACCATGTTTTCTATTCCCAATAGAGATAGGAAGGCAAAATCTTTTTTTCTCTATGCTTCCACATTTGATTTGATAGCGATAAAGCTCATTGCTGTCTTTTTAAATAGAAATTATCTTTGAGGAGTGAAGGAGGCCCCATTTGCGTCTTTGGGCTAGAACATATGTTGCTCATCTTAAACCTGTGGATTATCTTTTAAACTTCAACACTCGGAACATGGTTAAACTCCTCTTGCAAGTCCATGTTCCTTCTCTGCAACATCCCCTTCTCAGAGTATACAAAAAGGATTTACAGCGTGCTTTTTTCCTTTTTTTTTTCCCTCCCCAATTCAATACTCATGTAAAAGGGTCAGTTTGTATCTGAAGGGGGTGGTAGGAGCTGGGAGAGTTTCTGTACTCTAGGAAGATAATGCTTTGACCCCAGAAAGTTGATTTTTCCGTGACTTACATCCTTCAAAAGTAAAATTCTATGTGTAGACTAAATATGTATCCTACTAAATATGGGATTTTTGTGTGCTTTTTGTAGCCTACACAATTTCTAAATATGGCATGTCCATGTGTGTCTTGGGAATGGCAGAAGAATTTAAAGGAGAAGTTGCTGTCAATGCTTTATGGCATAAAACAGGTGATTATTTTGAATTTTTGTGTTTTGTCCTATACAGGTGGTCTTATTTAGGACTGATTCAGGACACCGAGCACTTCTGTGTATTTTTTTGTGATCAAAGATGTTGTGTGGGTATTGGCTTTCTTTCCTAGTTCTCACTGTTGCCTTCCTATTTTCACTTAAACTTGCCTTCAGCCTGAGCACATTCTGCTTATTCTCCTGTCTTGTCACTGCTCCTTTCAACATGACTCAAACTTTGGTTTGCACACCATCCCTGAGTAGTATTGGACATTTATGTCAATATTTAGAATCCCCAGCTAGTTAGATTGCCAGGAAATAGATGAAGCTGACAAGATATGTACCTCTGTAGATGTAAAAAAAAAAAAAGTTTTGGCTGAGTGGGAAATCAATTGCTTTTTCACACAACCATCCAACACTTCTTGCAAGTCACAGCACACTGAAGGGCCGCATAGCAGAAAAATAACTTGGTGTGCCCATCTTATACTAGCTCCAGTTTATTGTCCATGGGTCAGTGAGGACCAGGGCTGCTGTTGAAGGTTTGGTAGCTGCTGAACAAAGAGACCAGTGTCTTGAAAGCATTAGAAGCAGTAAGTGAGCTTTCAAAATTTGTATGTATCAGTGTTTCCTTGATGAAAACTGTTCATGTTCTGAAGTATAAAAGTTTGTAATGTTCAGTCTAGGAAGAAAAATGTTGTTTTGAAAGGTTTATCTGCCAAAACAAAAGTTAACTACTTCAGAGAGTGAGAGAGGTGACTTCTGTAGTATCTACATTACAATTACAAAGTTTTTAATTTAAAGAACATCATATATATGTGATCAGCTTCAATGCTGGAGATTAACACTGTGCTAGTATGGTTCTATTGGTTCATCCAGCTCCTTGAAACAAGAAAATATGCTGATAGTGAGATGTTACGAGCTCTCAATTTAACTAAAAGTGAAAGAGGTAGCCTGCCAAAAGGATGTAAGAGTGTGAATGAGTAGTAGAGGTACTGCAGGGTCAAAGTGGAAGATGCCGTATGTATGAATTAATGGAAAACCAGCAGCACTTTGTATGAAATAGATGGAAGGATGTGCAGATTGCAGGACAGTAGATGGTTTTTCATATCAGTCTTTGCCCATAGTTTTGCTATATTTAGAACAATAATAATTGGCTGTAATGTGAAAGTAGAGGAGCATAAGCCAGGAAAAGTTTGAGTTTGTGCTATTGGGTTTCTCATCTTTAACTTAGAGTCACTTTGTTATCTCACAAGTTATTGTGGGGCTAAAATTGAGATTTTCAGTATGGTAATGGCTGCAGAAAATGTTAATTGCTGATGCACGTTCACTTTGAGAAAGATAGTTGTCCTGTTAGTTTTTCATGTCCTGAATAAAGCCAGAGGAAGTCTTTGTGTGGAAAGTATTGATAGAAGCATTGAATAATATGAATATTACAAGGAGTTCTTCCCTTTATTCCTCTTTTGGTTCCTTTAATACTTTTCAAGTAAGGGAATCTTTACACTTTGAGGATTGTTTGCTGGTTGACCATTCTTCGCTGGTTGATGGTATTTCACAGTTTAGTCTTCTCATGATTACTTTCATGTGAGAGGAGAATAAAGTTTATGCATTTGCCAAAGAGATGAGTATGTGATGTCATTAGTGTTAAACTTGTAATTTCCTGTCCTCTGAATTTTCCAGCCATACATACAGCTGCTATGGATATGCTGGGAGGATCCGGAATAGAGAAGCAGTGCAGAAAAACTGACATAATTGCAGATGCTGCATATTGCATTTTAACAAAGCTGAAAACTTTCACTGGAAACTTCATTATTGATGAAGTTCTACTGAGAGAAGAAGGCGTTAAGGATTTTGATGTCTATGCAATTGCACCAGGTAAAAGAGATCTTTAAAATGAGAAGTTTGCGAAGGAAGGAAGGCCATATGGGGAATATGGATATATTCCTTTGACTCAGTCAAAAGATGCTTTGCCTCACGTTTGAGAATGTGGATTCTGGGAAAGCACATAATAGTCCACTGAGGCTCTAATAATCAATGCCTATATAAATATATATATATATATATATATTTTAAACCCATTAGCGAAAAGAAAATAGACCTGCACCACAAGTGCATGTTTTACTATTTACCAAATAGTGAGATAGTGTTTCTTCATCTTCAGATGTTTCTGACTGAATTTGTAAGAGGCTTCTGGGTCTGATTTTAAATGTACCAGAACCTAAACATGTCACCTCGTCTTCTTTCAACCTGTAGTTCATTTACTGGTAAATTGAGGTGCTGTTGCCTTCAGAATGGATTCCTGTTTGTGCTGTTCACCCTTACTTGGGCTTACTGTTATTGTTCAACTCCCCTTTAGGTCACCCCCTGATGCCTGACTTCTTCTTGGATGCTGAAACTGACATGACAGCCACATAATCAGAAGGCCGTGGAAGGGCAACCTCTGCATGTACATGTCGATTATTTGTGATGATAATGAATGCCTCCTCTATTTCAAGTTACTTTTGGACTACATTCAATCTATGTGGCAAAATCTCTTGTATTTGGGCTGTTTGATTTATGGAAGTGACTTTAGTGTCTGCAACTTTCCCAGTTCATAATCAGCACCTTGTTTTGAACAACCTTTTTGCTTTTTACCACCAGAGTTAAGTGGTATGAAGATTATGAGTAAATATTGCTGTAAAAAAATCACAAGCAATCAGCATATTTTGCAGGAGTGTTACATCTTTCTTGCAGTGTGAGAACTTGAGAAGCTTCTATTCCTACATGAAGTTCTCACAGTCGTACATGATGTGAATGTCTACAAGATGAAATAGAGAAGTTGTTTTTTTACAAAAGCATCAGGTTCACTTTTTCAGAATAGTGATGTTTCTATTGGAGGGCAAATAGGAATTCTGGATATGTTTTATAGGAGTGCCAAAACAAATATAGGAAAGAAAGAGGCTAAGTTTGAAAAGAGCCCAGTTCCCTTGAAAATACTATTTGTGAGTGCGCACTTAGACTTTTCTGCCAGGAACTGATACTGCCAACTGCCCAGATCTCCAACACAGTAGCAATTCACTGAGTAGAATAATTATTTCCTGATACACTGACCTTCTGCATGGCTTTTAGGGGCTGCTAAGCATTACATGCCTTATAAATTGCAAATGCTCTTTCTTAATGTTAAATGAGCACATTCACTGCAGTGTAGAAAGTTGCTGATTAAAGTAGTGAATTGATTCACACCTGAGAAGCTTTTGCAGAAGAACTGCTGAAAACATATATATTCTTAGAAAGATAAGTGAGATAGAGCGTTCCAGCATTTTACAGAGAATCCATCTGTTTCTTTTAGGTGCTTCACAGGCATCAGGTGGAGCCAAGCTTAATAAAGAATCAGCTTCAGCGGGGCCTGTTGCAGAAACATTCAGAGTTATTCAGGGAGAACTCAATAAAGAAATAGTGAAATCCACGCAGGGCGTCTTTCAGTTTGAATTGTCAGGTAAGACCATCACTTGTAAAATTCTCAAATGCTCACTTTTCTAGCAAGAGTCAGTCTGTATTTTCACATGTAAATACTTGTCTTTTATAACTGGTCTAGGAACAGGGACATCTTTGGGTGTGCTCTATAAGATGCTGCCTTTCAGAGCCAACTTCAGCACATGTGGGATTTACCCTGCTGCTGTTGTCACAGGGAGATGCTTTCTGCATCAGCAGCATGTGCTGCTCTTTTGGGGACTGTGGTGTGTTTTCCTGGTGTTTCATTTCTGCTGTGTCACCCTGCTGGCCGTGCTGCACAGGGTCAGCATGGTAGTTCTGTTCCAAACCCCTGCTGCCTCCAGCTCCACCAGCAGCCACTGCCTTGTCCCCTGACACTGTGGCACTGTGGGGCATCTGCTGGGGCTGACCTTGTCTGCACAGAGAGCGCGGGGCAGCTTCTGGCACAGCACCTCCAGCATGTCTAGCACGAAGATGGGAGAGAAAAGCAGGCGGGGGTAGCAAAGGGCAGGGCACATCAGTCCTTGTGGTGCTGCCACAGGTTCTCCCTGTTCCACTCAGGTGATGAAGGAGGCACTTGGTACCTTGACCTGAAAACCAGCAGTGGGAGTGCTGGGTTTGGGAAGCCTCCTGCAGCAGCTGATGTTGTGATGAGCATGTCGAGTGGCGACTTTGTGAAGATGTTCACTGGTGAGTAACAAACGGGTTTGGCAGAACTGAGGCAGCTACTGGTGGCAGGAAACATCTTGCTGATGGATGAGCTGACAGGCTCACCTCTCTTTGTGGTCTTGGAATTGGATGAGCTGTAGCTGGAAGTGCATGGCCTTTAAATTCCCTTCCAACGTAAGTCACACTGTGAGTCCATGATTTTATAATAAAAATATCTACTGCTTTGTTCAGTAGCTATTGAACTTTTCAGAGCGTAGCTTCAGAAAGCATCCAGTCAATCTGTTGAACCTCTTTTCTGATGCTTTTACAGTAGAACTTGGTAGCAAAGTAACTACTATATGATATCGCAATCTCCAGTTCCTTTCCTTTTCCTGACGATTCTGTGTCTTCTTTTTAGGTAAACTAAAGCCAACCATGGCCTTCATGTCAGGAAAATTAAGGATTAAAGGTAACATGGCACTAGCATTGAAGCTAGAGAAGATGCTGACACAGTTTAATGCTAAACTGTGAGGGAGAAGCTGTACCAGCAGAACATCCAGCCTTTCTTTTATAATAGCAATGCTACATTTTAAAACGATAATCTACTTTTTTCTCTTTTTTTGTGTGTATAACAACTGTGGATAAAATGCTGATCTGTTAGAGAAGATCTAATTTAGTTTTATTAAGACTGAAAGGTGTTTGTGATTAAACAATTCCTTCTTGAGAATACTTCTATTACGTAACTGGTGTTTTCCTTTCTTACACTCCTTTGGAGCAATGCAACACACCTGAAGTGGGTTTTCTTTTACATATTTGCTTGCATGCGTGCATGTCCCATAAGAAGTCTGGGAGGATCAAATATCACCTTGCAGATCTTCACACAAACACACCCCCAGCCCAGACTGCCACAAACAAGGTAATCCCTCCCACAGCACCTGCGTGCAGCACCAGAAGGTTTAAACTACAACATGTTTACAGGCACATCACCTTCCCTCTTTAGCATGGAAAGAATGGAAACTCATGAGAAAAAGCACAAATGCTCTCTAAGTGGACAAGAGCACAGATCCTCCTCCTGGTTCAAGAGCACGTGCAAAGCCAGAGGTAGCAACCTCACAGTGTTGCCAACAGAACTGCTCAAAATGTAGGGCATTTTACTCCTAAGTATGTAGAGAATATTTCAAGACTTAGAATTTATTTTCTAACTCGTGCAATGGTCAAATAGTTTATAGTCTTCAAAGCCTGTGCTCAAACAAAATTATTTGTGCTGTAAAGGTTCCATCCCTGTTGAATTCTGGTAATAATACAGAGAATGTTGAATTCACTTATGCACTCTGCAGTCCCAGCGCCATGAAAAACATGAACGAACTTTCCTTTTGAGGTGACAGCTTGCCTGTGGCTGTGTGGTTGTTCCCACACTTGGCTACATTATGCAATACTGTATGTGTAATGCTGGTTGCAGCAGTGCAATCAGGAAGTATGCCTTAGGATTGCCAGGGCTGTTACATCTGGAAGGAGATGTAAGCAGATGTGGCTTGTTCTCATCTAGATAAGATGAAGAGTATTGAGGGGATAGTGCAAGAAAAAGAATCTTTCAAAAGCAGTCAAACAAGTGCTTTGCTGCATGACCTGAAAGGGTGATGGTACCAGATTGTCTTGGTGTGAGCACATGGTAAGATTTTTGTGTTAATAACTAAAGACCGTTAGATACGCTGCTGTTCTCTGAGCTGAATAAACATCAGCTGGCGGTACCTCATGTATGAGCAGAGGATGGGTGAGAAGGTGGTGTGTTTGGAAACTGGGGGTGGCTGGGATCTAGAAGATGCAGAGTGAGCTGACAAAAGGTAAAGGTTGAAAACAAAATGGGAAAAGAGTTTTGCCAGTTCCTCAGCCGGTGACCCTCCTGAGAACTGAGAGTGGGGAAAAATTAATCAGATGAAATTCCAGCTCCCTCCCTTGAAGACTGACAACGATTTTAGAGGCACATGTTCATGTTGGACTACACCTCTTTTCCCCTATGAATAAAAAACCTTGCTGCCTCAAAAAACAGGGCACCTTACCCTTCTTTGATCCAGTCTTGCTCAGATCTGGAGGAGCTGGAGAGAGCTGCAGCATAAGTATTCACATATAGTAGTACTGTTAAGCACAACCTGTAGGTGACAGCAGGGCAGCAGCACCTCCAGTGCTGTGGGCTGCTCATGGGTGTGTTGCTCAATTCTATGCAGCTGGGAGCTGCTTGCAAAATGCTGAATGTGCTGTGACCAGCACAGTGCAGAGCTTTTACTCTATCTCACTTTCTGCCTTCCCTCGGAATAAGGCACCTACTCTATCACAATTGCATTTGTGTAAAAATGAATATTTGAAACCCTGTTCTTTTGGTTACTCAGCTGATCTCCATTCCCTTGTTAGTAGTCCTGTGTTTTTTTATGGCTTGCACCATCATTAGTCATCTGCCTGTGCTATAAGATTCTCCTTTATCTCTCGTTTGCCTACGCCATATTCAAGCATTTCCAGGAAAAGCTCAGGGTATTGAAATATCCTTGAGTGGTCTAAGTACTCTTTCAGAATATAGGGGGAAGGAATGTGCTTTAAGCACCCGCATCTAAGTAGCTTCTGCTACACTCATAAATTAGATCTAATCCAACACCTGTGAATAACAGCTCCCCTCTGCTTTATAGTTTAGCTGTTCTTTTGGAAACCTTAATTGTGAGTATTGTGTGAGAAACAATTGATGCAATTAGATTTGCTGGAAAGAATAACGACTGTCACTTCCTTTGGAACAAGAGGAAGTACACCATTTTGTGCTTTTTCTGTCTAATACAACAGCACATGTGAGATAACTAGTGACTAGATCTAAGGGAAGACATGTAATATGTTCTCTCCACAAGTAATTCAGCTTCAGCAGATCCACTGCAGTTACATTTTCTAAGGTACCTCAAACGAGATCAAGGCTTGGCTTTTCAAAAGATGCGTTTGCATGTGGGAGGGAACCTCTGAATGTTGTGCAATGAGCTGCAGCCTCTCTTCAGCCCCTAAATTAATGAAGATCCGTGTAAGTATGTTCAGCACACAATCAAAGTGCTGCCAAAACAGTCCCATTTAATGCAATTATCAGCTACTTTGCACTGTCCATGCTTTCCCTTTGTTGGCACCTACAACACAATGCTGTCACAAGGGGAGCATGCAGGCACACAGCCCTTGGCAGCCCTTCTACATGATGCTGGGCAGAGGTGAAAATACAAAGAGGCTCAGTGAGGCAGGCACAGAGTGCCAGTGTCAGGTGCTCAGGTGGGGCTATGGGCATTCTGGGGACCTTCCCTGCCCAGAAAGTGTCTTTTTTGGCTCAGTGAGAGTGTTTTGAAGGCCCTCCAGGAAAGCATGATTTGGGAGTGGAAGATTGGTATGTCATGCTGGTCACACATCCATCCTAGTGCAGAACAGAGAGCATTCATTCACACTCCTACTACTGCTCCTTTAAGCTCTCCTACAGTCTGCAGTTCTGATTTACCAGCAGTCAGCAAAGAAATCATAGCTTCTTCTTACTCATTTGTCTCTAGCAGTCAAATAAAACCATTTGTGTCAAACCTTTCTCTCTGTAGCACCTGCTTTGGCCTGGAGGCGTCTCCCTCAGACTCACAGATAAGCATGCTGACCCTGAAGGATTCCAAACCATGGCTCTCACCACAGCTCCCCTCTCCCCAAGTTGAAACATACCTTTTTACAGTTATAAACTGCATGTAAAGATCATCATACTCAAATAGAATGCACATATTTTGACTTAGCCAAATGGAACTGTGTGGTAATAGTTACTTGCAAAGAGTTTGCTCTGCTCTCCAAGCCATTTTGAAAGCTGTGTGCCTTGAAGGCCAACTGCTCTGATTTTAATGCCTCTTTTATCCATATTTCTGTGCCTAATTCAGTCATACTGCAAAAGCGAAGGTAGTTATATGGATTTACAGCACCTTTGGGTCTCAGCAGCAGCCTGGAGACACGAAGCACATGTGCTTGGAGACTCATACTGCCCAAGTGCTCTTTTCTTCACCAAAGGTCCTCTTCCTCAGTTAGAAGGTTCCATGGTGGAGCTGCAGGATCCTTCTTCGGGGAGATTTTATCACCAAAGTGAGGAGATGATTATACAGAATTTGTCCACATGGGTGTGTGTGCATGATGACACTAAGCTGAGTGGTGCAGTTGAAGGAATGCCATTCAGAGGGACCTTGACAGGCTTGAAAGGTGGGCCTGAGTGAACCTAATGAGGTTCAACACGGCAAAGTGCAAGGTTTTGCACTTAGGTTGGAAGAACCCCAGGCACCTGTACAGGCTGGGAGGAGTGGTCCTTGAGAGCAGCTCAGCAGAGAAGGACCTGGGGGTCCTGATGGATGAGAAACTCAACATGAGCCAGCAGTGCGCTCTGGCAGCCCGGAAAGCAAATGGGATCCTGGGCTCCATCAGGAGAGGGGTGGTCAGCAGGGATAGGGAGGTGATCGTCCCTCTCTACTCTGCTCTTGTGAGGCCCCATCTGTTGTACTGTGTCCAGGTGTGGAGCCCTCAGTACAAAAAAGACATGGAGATTTTGGAAAGGGTCCAGAGGAGGGCCACAAAGATGATCAGGGGGCTGGAGCACCTCCCCTATGAGGACAGGCTGAGGGAGTTGGGTTTGTTCAGCCTGGAGAAGAGAAGGTTGCGGGGTGACCTCATTGCAGCCTTTCAGTACCTGAAGGGAACTTACTCCCAGGAGGGGAGTAAACTCTTGGAAAGGGCTGATAATAGCAGGACTAGGGGAAACTGATTTAAGTTGAAAGAGGGAAGATTTAGGTTGGATGTTAGGGGAAAAGTTGTTTACTAGGAGAGTGGTTAGGCCCTGGAACGGGCTGCCCAGGGAGGTTGTGGATGCCCCGTACTTGGGGGTGTTCAGGGCCAGGTTGGACAGGGCCCTGGGCAACCTGATCTAGTAAAGGTGTATGTTTGGTGGCCCTGCCAGGCAAGGGGGTTTGTTCTTCATGATCCATGAGGTCCCTTCCAACCTGGGTCATTCTGTGATTCTGCGATTCTGTGATTCTGTGATCTCATCCCCATCAGCCACACAGCAGCTCCAGCCCCATAGATCTGACCCATATCAGCACCACAGCAGCTCCAGCCCCATAGATCCGACCCACATCTACCCCAGAGCAGCTCCTGTCCCACAGATCTGCCCCACAGCAGCTCCAGCCCCATAGATCTGACCCATATCAGCACCACAGCTGTTCCTGCCCCATAGATCTGACCCACATCTGACACACAGCAGCTCCTGCCAAATTGATCTGACCCACATCAGCACGACAGCAGCACCTCTCCCATAGATCTGACCAACGACTGCCCCACAGCAGCAACTGCCCCATAGATCTGACCCACATCTGCCCCACAGCAGCTCCTGTCTCATAGATCTTAACCACATCAGCACCACAGCAGCTCCTGCCCAATAGATCTGACCCTCATCAGCCACACAACAGCTCCTGCCCCATAGATCTGACCCACATCAGCCCCACAGCATCTCCTGCCCCATAGATCTGACCCACATCTGCCCCTTAGGAGCTCGAACCCCATAGATCTGACCGACAGCTGCTCCTGCCACATAGATCTGACCCACATCTGCCCCAGAACAGCTCCCGCCCCATAGATCTGACCCACATCGGACCCACAACAGCTCCTGCCCCATAGATCAGACCCACATCTACCCCACAGCAGCTCCTGCCCCATAGATCTTACCAACATCAGCGCCATAGCATCTCCTGCCCCATAGATCTGACACACATCACCCCCACAGCAGCTCCTGCCCCATAGATCTAGCCCCCATCAGACCCACAGCAGCTCCAGTCCCATAGATCTGACCCACATCTACCCCACAGAAGCTCCAGCCCCATAAATCTGACACACATTACCCCCACAGCAGCTCCTGCCCCATAGATCTCAACCACATGAGCCGCACAGCAGCTCCTGTCCCACAGATCTGACCCACATAGGCCCCACAGCAGCTCCTGCCCCATAGATCTAACCAACATCAGCTCCACAGCAGCTCCTTCCCTATAGATCTGTCCCACATAAACCCACAGCAGCACCTGTTCCGTAGATCTGACACACATCATCCCCACAACTGCTCCTGCCCCAAAGATCTGATATACATGTGCCCCACAGGAGCTCCTGCCCCATAGATCTGACCCACATCTGCCCCACAGCAGCTCCTGCCCAGTAGATCTGACCCACAGCAGCTCCTGCCCCATAGATCTGACCAACATGTGCCCCAGAGCAGCTCCTGCCCCATAGACCTTACCCACATCAGCCGCACAGCAGCTCCTGGTCTATAGATCTGACCCACATGTGCACCACCGCACCTCCTGTCCCATAGATCTGACCCACATCTGCACTACAGCAGCTCCTGCCCCATAGATCTCACTCACATGTGCCCCAGAGCAGATACTGCCCGATAGATCTGACCCACAACTACCCCACAGCAGCTCCTGCCCCATACATCTGACTCACATATGCCCCACAGCTACTCCTGCCCCATAGATCTGACCAACATCTACCCCACAGCAGCTCCTGCCCCGTAGATCTCACTCACATGTGCCCCAGAGCAGATCCTGCCCCATAGATCTGACCCACAACTACCCCACAGCAGCTCCTGCCCCATAGATCTGACACAAATCAGCCCCACACCAGCTCCTGCCCCATAGATCTGACCCACATCAGCCCCACACCAGCACCTGCCCCATTGATCTGACCCACACCAGCCCCACAGCAGCTCCTGCCCCATAGATATGACACACACCTGCCCCACAGCAGCTCCTTCCCTATCGATCTGACCCACATAAGCCCCACAGCAGCACCTGTTCCGTAGATCTGACACACATCAGCCCCACAGCAGCTCCTGCCCCATAGGTATGACCCACCTCAGCCCCTGCCTCAGAGATCTGACCCACATGTGCCCCTTAGCAGCTCCTGCCCCATAGATCTGACCCACAGCAGCTCCTAACTCATAGATCTGACCCACATATGACCCACAGCAGATCCTGCCCCATAGATCTGACCCACAGCATCTCCTGCCCCATAGATCTGACCAACATCAGCTCCACAGCAGCACCTACCCCATAGATCTGACCCACATCTGCCCCACAGCAGCTCCTGTCTCATAGATCTTAACCACATCAGCACCACAGCAGCTCCTGCCCCATAGATCTGACCCTCATCAGACCCGCAGTAGCTCCTTTCCATAGATCTGACCCACATCTGCCCCACATGAGCTCCTGCCCTATAGATCTGATTCACTGAAGCCCCACAGCAGCTCCTGTTCAAAATCTCTCACCCACATCTGTCACATAGCAGTTCCTGACCCATAGTTCTGAACCAAATCATCTCCACAGCAGCTCCTGCCCCATAGATCTGAACCACATCTGCCCCACAGCAGCTCCTGACCCATAGATCTGACCCACATCTGCCCCACAGCAGCTCCTGACCCATAGATCTGACACACATCAGCGCCACAGCAGCTCCTGCCCCATAGATCTGACACACATCAGCCACACAGCAGCTCCTGCCCCATAGATCAGACCCACATCTACCCCACAGTAGCTCCTGCCCCATAGATCTGACCCACTTCAGCCCCACAGCAGCTCCTGCCCCATAGATCTGACCCACATCTGCCCCACAGCAGCTCCTTCCCCATAGATCTGACCCATATGAGCCCCACATCAGCTCCTGTCCCATAGATCTGTCCCACAGCAGCTCCTGCCCCATAGATCAGATTCACATCTCCCCATAGCAGCTCCTGCCCCATACATCTGACTCAAATATACCCAACAGCAGCTTCTGCCCCATAGATCTGCCCCACAGCATCTCCTGCTCCATTGATATGAGCCATATCTACCCCACAGCAATTCCTGGCCCATAGATGTGACCCTCATCAGCCTCACAGCAGCTCCTGCCCCATAGATCTGACCCACATAAGCCCCTCTGAAGCTCCTGCCCCAGAGATCTGACCCAAATCATCTCCACAGCAGCTCCTGCCCCATAGATCTGACATACTTGTGCCCCACAGCAGCTGCTGCTTCATAGATCTGACCCACATCTGCCCCACAGGAGCTCCTGCCCTATAGATCTGATCCACATTAAGCTCCACAGCAGCTCCTGTTCAATATGTCTCACCCATATCTGCCCCATAGCAGCTCCTGCCTCATAGATCTGAGCCACATCATCCCCACAGCAGCTCCTGCCCCATAGATCTGACCCACATCAGCCCCACAGCAGCTTATGTCCCATAGATCTGACCCATATGTGCCCCACAGCAACTCCTGCCCCATAGATCTGACCCTCAGCAGCTCCTGCCCCATAGATCAGACCCACATCTGCCCCACAGCAACTCCTGCCTCATAGATCTGACCCACATGTGCCCCACAGCAGCTCCTGCCTTATAGATCTGACCCACATGTGCCCCACAGCAGCTCCTGCCCCTTAGATCTGTCCCACAACAGCTTCTGACACATAGATCTGACCCTCATCATCCCCACAACAGCTCCTGCCCCATAGATCTGACCCACATCTGCCCCACAGCAGCTCCTGCCTCATAGATCTGACCTACACACTACATCCGGATCTCACTACAGCCTCCCTTCAGGAAGTTAGAGAGAGCAATGAGGTCTCCCCTGAGCCTCCTCTTCTCCAGGATGAACAATCCCAGCTCCCTCAGCCGCTCCTCATACGGCCTGTGCTCCAGACCCCTCACCAGCTTTGTTGCCCTCCTCTGAACGCGTTCCGGGGCCTCCATGTCTTCCTTGCACTGAGGGGCCCAAAACTGAACACAGCACTCGAGCTGCAGCCTCATCAGTGCTGACAACAGGGGGACAATCACCTCTCTGCTCCTGCTGGCAACACTGTTTCTGATGCAGGCCAGGATGCCCTTGGCCTTCTTAATATACAGCAAAGGAATCTCCTGAAAAGGAAACCAGAATATCTGACAACATGAAACAAAGTTCTGATTCATAAAAGACTGGCAGCAAGGCCTGAATCTCTTGTGTAATCTGCTCTTGATTTATCCCATTAGCACTAGGTGGAATGCAGAAGCTTCCTGAGACGTGATAATCAAAACCTAGTCCAATGCCTTTAAAAAAGCCTTTAAGAGATTACTCCTCCTTGGCTGTTTAAAATAAACTTAGGTAATACAAAATGTTGGAAAATTTTTGGACAGCTCCCCAGGGCCGGGCTTTGGAAGGCCGTATTGACGAGAGTCAATCAAGCTCCGGCTGCAGGCGTATATGTGTGTGCCAGTTCTTTAACACAGTAGAAATCACAACTTGCTGCGTGATCAAAATTCTGCATGTGCTACTCCTGAACCCCAATTACTTCCAACGGTGTTAAATTACCCCTTGATCTCAAAGCTGAACAAAACAACAAAATGCCACACCAATACTGAATACATAAAAACAAACAACTCCTTGGGCCTCAAGGGGAGGATGATGCACAGGCCACGGCTGCCAGCGTGCAGCTGGGCTTCCCAGGGCAAACAGCAGCACACGGTGCATCAGAAGCTGAAAGAACCCTCAGGGAAGAGAGGCCAACTCAACGGGCTGAGCACGGGACACCCTTCTTCCTGCCAGGCTGCTTCCCCTCCTCTGGTTTCTTTCTGTCAGTCCTCAGAGAGCAAGGAGATGCTCACAGCCTGTCACCAGCACTTACGGGTTGGCTGAAAGGCCACAGGTTGGGAAGACCAACAAGGAAACGGGGGAAAACCTGCACCATGTCAAGGGAGAGACGTGAAGCCGACCACTTCATCGCCCTGTGATTGCCAGCCCGAGCGAGGGACGTTCTGACCAGCTACTGAAAGAGGCAGCACCAGGTTTAGAAAGTTCGCTTCAATTTTATTGCGTACAAGAAGATTTGGCTTGTATTTATTACCCCGCCCACACCCCAAAATGAAGCCCCAGTGCCCAGGATTTCCGCTTAGCAATCAGTCACTCAGCCTCCAGTCAGACCCAAGGAGAAGCCAAACCCCAGGGCTACGTCACCTCCTCCCTCTCCAGTCCCAGCCAGCCCTATTTCAACCTAACCCTACACTGGGCCTGGACCTCAAGAGACACACCCTGAAGGAACGCAGCGTCTCCAGCTCTTGCCGTACACCAAGTCCTGCACAGGTGAAGCCCTCTTTGCTTCTAACGCAGCACAAGTCCTTCCTGTCCAGTTCACTTCCATCATCTCCACCGTCCATGACAGGGAAAGCACGGCTGTGCCGGTAAACTGGACTGTTCAGTCAGCAGGTTTTGGTGCCACCTCCGAGGAAGCGCTGCAGGTGGTTCTGCTGTCCTTTGTAGCTTCTTGCTCAGGCCATCATCGTTGCTTTCTGCTTTCCTTCTCGGCTTTCTTCCTCAGCTGAGCAGCGCTTGCCTTGCCTCAGCTTTCTTCACTCTCTCCCAAGTCTCAGTCCCCAGACTCTCCGAATCCTACAAGAATCAATTCGGAAACGCTCAGGGAACCTTCTCAGCTAACAACTGGTTGGCGGCTCGCTTTGGGAGCTCAAGTCACCCTGCTGGGCACGTTGGGCTGCCAGAACTGGGAACCACCTTCCTGACAGTCGGGCACACAAGAAACTCCACCCCTGTCTCGTTCCCCAAATCCCACACAAACCAGAGCCTAAAGCCCTTTCCTGCAAGGCGGTCCCTGCACGGGCGGGAGGACCCTGTGCCTGGCAGCTCATAGGGAGCAGCAGTAGCCACAGGATAAGACTGAGCTGGCACCTCCAGGCTGCTGGCAACAGTTACAGATGGTTCCCTCCCACCCAGTTGCCCGTGCCTTTCTCCTATCCCATGAGAGCACCACTTACTGCCTTTGGGAACTTGGAAACTTGCAGCATGATGGCCAGCACAGAGAAGCTGCAAAACGGCTCCGTAGAAGAGTCTGTGGGGCAGCATGTTCTTCATTAGCATGGGCTCAGGGATCTCAGGTGGCCAGAAATGCAGTTCAGCAGCCATAGCACAGACAGCCTGCTGCTCTACTGCTCTCACGGAGGCTGCCTGCTGTGAGGGGGGAAAAAGAGGCATCTTTTTGTGTGCCCCCGTGGCGCAGGTGGTAGGAATGCTGCATTGCAACACCGGGGCCTGGGTGTTCGAATCCCCCTGTGGTGCAAGTGGTAGAAGTGCCACCCTGTAGCACAGAGGCTGGAATCCCGGGGGTTGGACTCGATGATCTCTAAGGTCCCTTCCAACCCGCACGAGACTATTACTATTACTATTACTATTATTACTCTCAGGCACTGTGATGGAGTTACTTCCTGCTAGAAACATTTCCAGGCTGACTTAGAGAAGTGCTCTGAAGCTTGGTCACCTTGGGCTACCGACCCAAGAACAAAGAGGGACAACAAACTTGCATTTCAATTGCCCTTTAGCGCCTGCCTCGGAGAAGAGCCCTCAGCCTTCAGTACTGCTGCACTTACAGGTGAGGGGAAGAGAAGCAAGAGGACGGGTGGGTGTCAAAGAAGGGAAAATTTACCAGGCAAGAATAAACCTATCCCTGAGCTCCATCACACACATGTGAATACTGCCTTACTAATATGAACAATAACATCACTCACACAGCTAAATTTACTCACATTCACGTACCTGGTTGTGGACATGTTCGAGGCCTCGCTGCTGCTGTGCTGTTCAACGCCGGCCACAGCAATAAAGCGCGCAGAAAGCCCATCTGTTGCAGACAGAGGAGTGAGCCGTGCTTAACCAACACTGCTTCAGTGCATGCTTAAAGTAAGGCACACCTACCTTGCGCTGGCCATGCAGGAAGCTCGTGACGCAGCTCCAGACGGCTCTCCTGAGGCCCAGCTTCATTTCACGGCCACTCACGCTCTGCTGCTGGACATTCTGCAACGGAAAAGCCACCGGATGCAAATCCCATCCCTCGCAGATGGTATCAGACCTCTGCTCTCATGGCAGTTGCACTCACGGCTCCGGGGGAGAAAGCAGACGTGTGCTTACTGAGCGAGCGCTGCTTGCTGCCAGCTGCTGGTAGGAACCCACGCCCAACCCTACAGTACCAACAGTAACCTATGCCTAACTCTACTATGGGAACAACAATCTACTCCTAACACTAAAGAATGAAGAGGAACAAACTCCTAACAGGAAAACACCAACTACTAACACTAAACCTACTCCTAACCTACTCCTAACACTAAAAAATGAACAATAAGCAATGCCTAACTCGAAAACACAAACAATAACCTATGCCTAACTCAAAAACACTAACAACAACCTACACCTAACTCTAAAACTAAACTAAACCCAAAAACCAACTATAGAAACAGGGACTGGAACAAACAGGGTAAAGATGGGACTGGGGGCCCACAGAATGTGGCTGCAGAATAGGCCCAAAGGAGGAACAGATGTTACAAAAATGCCACCCAGCTAATGCAGGGGGCGGGGGCCGTGCAGCGGGTAAGGAGCTCAGCGCCTGGACCAGCCACGGTGGAGCTGTGACCATGCCAGCGCGGGGCCTGGCACGGTGGTGTGGTGCCAGGCCAGCTATGCCGCGGGCGGATCCACCTCCATGGGCTCCACTGCAGGTGGATCCGCCTCCATTGGCTCCTCTGCAGGTGGATCCACCTCCATTCGCTCATCTGGAGGTGGATCCACCTCCATAGGCTCCACATGGGTGGTGGTCATGGGGCTGGTCCAGGCATCCCATCCTCTGCCATCCTCTTACCCATCCTCTGCCTGGTGGTCATGGCGGGCCCCCTCCTCCTTCTCACTCCTAGGGCCCCCAGCTCCATCCTCCCGCCTGAAACAGGGAAAACTTCTACCCTCGCCCTCTTAGCTGCCGACATGGCTGCTAACTGCCACAGCTGTCAGAGGCGAGTGCGTTGCGCGCGGCAGCGGTGACCAAGGTGACGTGGAGAGGGTTCTAAAATGGCGGCCGCACTGCTGGCACTGGTGTTCCACATAGGATGAGGAGGGGGCTGGTAATAGCAGGACAAGGGGAAACTGATTTAAGTTGAAAGAGGGAAGATTTAGGTTGGATGTTAGGGGGAAAGTTGTTTACTAGGAGAGTGGTTAGGCCCTGGAACGGGCTGCCCAGGGAGGTTGTGGATGCCCCGTCCTTGGGGGTGTTCAGGGCCAGGTTGGACAGGGCCCTGGGCAACCTGATCTAGTAAAGGTGTATGTTTGGTGGCCCTGACAGGCAGGGGGGTTTGTTCTTCATGATCCATGAGGTCCCTTCCAACCTGGGTCATTCTGTGATTCTGTGATACTGGTGTGTGGCTGTTTGTCCCAGCGCGCTGACCTTTTGTCTTCAGGTTCACCAACAAGACTGTAACTGATTTATGGAGGAGGCAAGTGATGGGTGCTACTGAGTGACAATCAACATCACTTTGTGGACATTTGAAAGCACCTTCCTCCAGAGCTGTTCACCTCCAGAAGAGGGTGCTCAGAAGTGTTTACTGGCAGAAGATCTGGCAGCTGCCCCCACCCCAACAGGCCCCAGCCCGGCCTGAGCCACGTGACAGTGACAGGAAGTGCTTCCTGCAGGCGGCGGAGAGCACTTCCGGGCCATGGTGGCCATGAGCAGGGCCGGGAGGAGCGGGCTCTGTGCTGCGAACGGGGTCGGGCCTCGGTGCGGGGGCACGGAGGGGCTGTCGGGGGAGGAGCTCGCAGCGCTGCCAGCACCCAGAGGCGGCTCCCGGGTGGCTCCACGGTCTCGCTGTGCTGCGGAGTCACCCGGCCGGCCCCAAAAGCCTGGAGGCAGAGCCTGAGCCGGCCCCGGCCCGGATCGTGTGGTGCGGCTCCGGCCGTGCTGGGCTGTGCGGCACCAAGAGGAAGACGGCCATTCGTTTGCCGGCCGCTCGCTGGCTGTAAGATCTGGGTGGCGCCGAGGCCCGGTTAAGAAACGGCGTGGATGAAGGTTTGTACGGATGGAGTGGGTCTGAATTGCAGTGAGCGGGACGAGTCCGGGCTGCGGTTTGGCGTGGTTGTGTTGGTTGCTTTGAAGGGCTGCCATCATAGGGCGGAGGGAGGGAGAGGGAGAGGGAGGGATGAACAGGGAAGCAGAAAACAGATGCTCTGCTGGAATTCAGAATAAAGGGGGGCTAAAAGGGGGATAGTTAAAGGTAGTTTACAGAAAATGATTTAGTTAGAATAACAAGGAATGGAGACAGTGGGTCTGGAAGAGCAGGAAGGATGAAGATTAAGGAGTGAGAACTCCCTGAGACACCTGGTGAGAAGGGGATTAGGTGTTGCAACTCCTCTTTTGATATTTGCATCTCCCTGACAAGATGGGCGATAACAAGAGGGGGTCTGCATGATAAAGAATGTGTATTAGAATTAAGGGATGCATGTTAGAATTACGGGAAATCATTGACTATGCATGAGGTGTACCTATATCTGTATCACGGTTTTACAAGTTGGTGTGCAAGTTTGGAGGAGCTATCCCCCTTGCACCCAGCGCTGGAATAAAACATACCTGCTTTATAACCCATCTCTGGATTATAGAGTTTGATTCCGCAAGTCAGGGAGCTTTGAACAGTGCGGGCAGTCAGGAGCACGTCGCGTTTCTGCCTGCTGTGTTGGCGCTGCCGTAAGTCTTTGGGTCCCCAGGGAGGCTCTCCCTGGGGGTGTCCCGATTGGAAGGCAGGATTCAATCCCGCCGCAGCCCGTCCATGGCAGGCAGACGCTTCTCTCCTCTGCTCATGGGACTCAGCAGTGCCAGGGGTTTCACAGCGCGTGTTGCAGTGGCTGGCAGCCTCCGTGTGTTTTTCTGTTGCAAACAGGATCCCATGGTGGAGCCGAACTAGAAGCAGACGTTGGTGTCTTGTGGCAGGAGCAAGGGCAGTGGAAGCGCTGTCCAATGCCGGGCGGTGGTGACTGCCATGAGAGCAGGGGTCTGATACCATCTGTGAGGGATGGGATTTGCATCCGGTGGCTTTTCCGTTGCAGAATGTCCAGCAGCAGAGCGTGAGTGGCCGTGAAATGAAGCTGGGCCTCAGGAGAGCCGTCTGGAGCTGCGTCACGAGCACCTTGTGTGTGTGCTGGCCATCATGCTGCCAGTTTCCAAGTTCCCAGAGGCAGTAAGTGGTGCTCTCATGGGCTGAGAGAAAGGCACGGGCAACTGGCTGGGAGGGAACTGTCAAATACAAGATACGAAATACTAAAGTATTGATGCTACAGATAAAGCTCAGTTTGCATTTTTGTTAGAGTCTGTGACAACAAATACAATGTCCCTGAAGAAATGGCTTTTTTGGCCATTAAAAGACAAAATGCAATCTTTTGATTTGCACAAAGCAGTAAAAACAACACTGGAGCGATTTTCTTTATCCTTTGACAGAGTCTCTGGGTCTTTAATGTCCCTTCCCACCCAAACCATTCCACAATAATATATTTCCACAGTGCAAATGTGAAAATATCTGCCATGGTCTCCTGCTGCTCTAGATGACTGGGAATCCTCAACGTCCATAACAAGCCCAGGGGGAGCCTGGTCCTTGCGGTGGAACAGATCTACCCAGTGGGACACGCTCCCAGTAATTCTTCCCCAGCAGCCTGGCACTCACCCACTAAGGGTTGCCACAAGCACCCACTCTATGCAGCCCTGCTGCACAGGAGGAGCAGCCCGTGGGGAGGCCCAGCCAGCAGCCTGGGGATGTGAGGTCACTATGCCCTGCCACATTGCTGCCTTGTGCCACAAGATCACAATGCCCAGCTGCGTGCTGTAGGTGTTCTGTGCCCCAGTAGCAGCACTCGTGGCTGTAGCAGTGGTGGTAGCAGCATGGCACGAGTACTGGGGGCCACGGCCCCCACCTGCCTTGCCGTCCTCCTACTGATAGCCATGTGTTGTCAGGAGACTTGTGCTGCTCCAGGGCGAGCAGCAGGAGCAGGTGGGTGGGCAGAGATGGGGTAAAAAATAAGCGGAAATGAGAGTGAGAAGCCCAGGTTCTGGTTCCAGTGGCTCTGTGCCTTATAGCCCTAAGGCTGCCTTCGATGGGGGCGGGGGGGTATTGGAAAAGGGGGACAGGCAGCACCACAGGAGCTGGGCAAGGGCATGAGGAAGCCCTGTGCTCCCACGGCTCTGCCGCTGGCTGGGTGGAGCATGCTCTTCATCCTGGGGGTGTCCCAGGGGAGAACGTGGAAGGTGTGTGCTGGGAAAAGCATGAGCATTTCTGCTCCAGCTGCCTGATGCTCCCCATAGAAAAATCCTGGTTCCCAACAGAGACCCCCAGCTGTAGCCCAGTGTGTTTCAGACACCTTTTCTTTGTATGCTCTTCCACGCGGTCCCGGAGGGGTGCTGCATGTGGCCAGGAGGGAGCATTTGTAAAGCTGCCGAGTGCTAGGCTCCAGGTCACCCTGGCCCCTCTATAGCTTTGGCGATCAAGGCCTGAGTCTCCCATCCTGTTACCTGTCCCCTTCCCTGGCCCCTTCCCTGTCACTAAGGGAGAGGAAGATCACAGCATGCAATGGGAACAACCCTCTTCTGTTCTTTCTTCTAGATGATGACATTGGTACTCCTTCCTCAGATGACTGGAAGGAGACTGCTTTTGTGCCTCAGGGGAAACTCCGAGGTAAGTTGTGAGTGTCTGTTTCCTTGGAAGTCGAAAAATTAGTGCTATAATAGCTTATTTGGGTACGTAAGGCTCTCCAAAGGTCTTTCAAGTCTCTTTGTGCTTTGAAGGTCGTACACAGATCAGTCATTAGTATTTCTTTACTTGGAGAATTGTCACATTTCAGTGGGAAGGCAGCCCTTGCCAGTCTTTGCTCCTATTCCTTTGCTGTTTGGGCCATGTCATTCCCTGACCTGCAGCCAGTCCTCACAGGTCACTGCAGGAAAAAAAAAAAGGCAGACCCCAGTGCACAGCGGAAGCTCTCCTCACCTGTGTCTGATCACTCTTGTGCCTGCAGGCCCCTTTGGTGCATTTCGAAAGCAAAGTCGCGTCCCTGAGCCTGGGGTGGATGCCAGAGGTAAGTCACCAGTCTTCATCTCATGATCTTTGCTCATATTTGGTTGTGGAAGTTCAGGAGGGGTTCATCTTTTCACTGCCTGGTGATTTCTTCTCCATGAGAAGCTTGGGTAGTCACTGTTTCTTGGGTGCTGCATGCTCCCAGCATCCCGTTGACTTTGTCTCCATACATCAGAGATCTCCCCACTAAAAAAACCTTGAGGGGCCAAATGTTCTTCTATGCCTTCTCTGAAGATTGTTTTACATGGCCTGGAGAGAGTATCTGGAAAGCTGCTGAGTGCCAGCCAACTGCCCACCTGGCTTCTCTGCAGCTTTGCAACTTTTGACCCAGGTCTGAGTGCCATGTCATCACCTGAGCCCCTTCCAGTCACTGCAGGTCCCTAAGGAAGAGAGAAATTACAGCATACCATGTCATGAGATTTTACTTCCTTTGAGAGATGCCAGCTCACAGTCCTAATGTCAGCCAGGCGCGTCTGCAGGTGTGAGTGAGAATGCACACCTGTGTGTGTGTGCCCTGCCCTCGCACAATGCCCTGGTCCCATTCAGTGATGCCGTTATGCGTTTAGGTAAGCTGCAGTGTGTGGTGAAAAGTTCTCATTCTTTGGTTGCAAAAGTGCCTCCAGGGAAGGCTGTGCTAAATCCTTAGTTGTGCTGGAACCCCACAGGCATCCCAGGGGTGGCTGTTGTCGTTACTGACTTCACTGAAAAGACCGTTCAGTTTAATACCTTGTTTGTCTGAAAGTTATCTTAATGCTTTCTGTTTAGGTCCTGAGAAACAGAAAGAGGCCCTGGAAACAGGAAAATATCTGCAGACACTGCCCCCTCTGCTAATGAAAATCATGAAGGACAAAGCACGTGGTAGGTGTATTTCCGTCTGTTCCCTGAAAGGCTTGTGAAACTGAATTTCTAGAAATACATGTGGAGAAACTGCACCATCTTCCTGATGAGAAGCAGTTACTTACAGTCCCACTCCCTTACCTCCTTTCTAAAGAGACAGGTGGAGCACCTATGCGCTGGCTTGCATTTTGGAACGGCAGAGTTCGCACACTGACTGTCCCCCTGAGAGTAATAGAGGCCATGCACACAACAACTGTCACTCCAGGTAAGGGCCGCTCATAGAGCTCCGTGGCCGTGGTTAGAGGTTGCTCCCCTCCCACTGCAGCCAGTTCCCAGGGACTTAGGAACTTTGTCCTTTTGGGAACTAGGCCACCAGAACCACATTCAGCAGATAAGGAGAGGAAACAGGACCCTCCATAGTACCTCCTGTGCACAGACCCTGCATTCCAGAGCTTGCTGTGCTTCCCCTGAGCCACCAGGCACAACAGCAGCCCGGAGCGGGATCCTTCCTGTGGTTGCTCTTGTCCATGTCACTCAAAACAGCAGCTGGTGAAACAGATCCACATTGTTTTTCCAGGTGCGGATGGTGAGGAACACGCAAATGCCGCAGACAATAATTTTATCGAGAAGTACTGCCTGGGATTCGGTGCAGCTATCTTCGTTACCATGCTGATGGCAATGTTTTCGTGCTATCGTCTTGTCCAACAACGGAGGCAGATAAACCAGTGAGTTCTTGTTCACCCCCAACCCCATCCTGCCCCCTCTCTTTACTATAGGGATCCTGTGAGCAAGGAGGCATTTCTAGTTAAAGCAGCATAGAGAAGCCAGTTAGTTGTTGCCTAACACTGTCTGAGATTGACACTGTCAGACATTTAACTGGCCTCGCCATTCCTGCTGCATGTTCTTACTGCTGGGCCTGAGACAGGCCCGGAGCTGAGAGTGACTCTATCATGCACTGTGAGGAAGGAGAGCAGGGGGTTCTCCTGTGCCCTCAGCACGTTTCTCTCCCTGCAGGCGCCTTGCTGAAGATGCTGCAGTCCAGCATATTGCCCGCAGCAACCTCACGCTTGGACAAACAGCTTGCTCGCCTCAGTGCGCCGCACAGAAAAGACGTGGCACAAACAACCGGTGCCTGTGCAGTGACAATCTGCCCACCAGCCGCAGAGCACCACCAGAGCGGCCCCTGCCAGGCCTGATGGCTGTCGGGCTCAGCTGCTCCCAGTGCAGCCCCCGTAGCCCACCAGCCCAGGCTCCGTGGCCCCTGGGAAGTACATCAGGCCCAGTGGCCCCTATCCACCTTGGGCATCAACACCTCTTTCAGGGGACAGGAGGGACCCACCTGGTTTGGAAGCTTGCAGTCATCGGCTAGCACCCAAACAGCAGCACCCTGGCATCAACACCACCCTCCCGTCCCCCACCACCATCCTTCAGGGGTTGGCAGTGGCTCCCTCAAAGTGTCACCCGCAGGCAGCCACTGCCTCAGGGAAGCCTGAGAGGCCTGTCAGCCTCCAGCACCATCTCTGCCCTCACCCTCCCCTCCACCATCCATCAGGGGATGGAAGCGACCCCAGCAGAGTATAGACCTGGGGACATCATCCAACAGACGGACGACCATTGCCTGGGGGAAGCCAACTGGCCCAGCAGCCCCCTGTCCCCCCCAGGAACTGTCACCAACTTTCCTTCACCATCCTTCAGGAGGTTGGAGCAGCCCCCACAGGGTGGCAGTTTGAGGGCATCATCCGACACCCAGAAAACCACAGCCAGGGGAAAGCATACCAGGCCCCACAGCTCCCAGCCCCCCACAGCACCAACTCTGCCCTCCCGCTCCTCTCCTCCATCCTTCAGGATGTGGGAGTGGCCCCCCCCCACAGGGTCGGCATGGGGGCAACACCTGTAAAACCTCTGCCTGGAAAAAGTATGACAGGCCCAGCAGCCCCAAGATCCCCCCAGCACCACCTCTCTCTTCATGCTCCTCTCCACCATTGGTCAGGGGGTGGGAGCATCATCACTGGTCAACACAACAGGGGCTTCTTTCTTTAACATCCTTATTACACCTTCCGAACTGAGTATACCTTTTCTACAAAAATTCTCAGCACCACAGATGATCATATTCAAAACATCTATAACTATATGGAATATAGATATTGTAAATTAATTCAATAAAGTTCAACAACAAAACAAAATAACCAAGAAGCTGCTTCCTTCAAAAGGCAGAGTATTCTGACAAGGAGAAAACAGCAATACTAACATCACGTCACAGCGTTGCCATCAGGGCTCAAGCTAAGGCAGCCAGCTGACCAGAGCAGAACTTGTGTTAGATACTGCTCAGTGACAACACCCAGAATGAAGTAGCAAGGATGTGAAGTGTAGGAGACTACTTGCGCTTATCACATTCTGTCTGCTGTAACAGCACTACTCAAAGATTTCTAATCGGGCCAAGATCTTTGTGAAGCAGCAGTTTGTTCATTACTGCCATCATGGCCGCACACCCCTACTGACTGTTGGGCAGGGCTGCAGTGGAGAACGCCCTCCACACGCAGTCCTGGGCAGGCAAGGGCTGTCGGTGCACAGTGCCACACGCTCCTTGCCATCTGCACACACGTGGGCTGGCTTTGCACTGCCAGGCACATCGTCTCGCCTGGGCACTGCAGGTCCTCGCTTGGTGGTATGCAGAGACAGCGGGGCCAACAGATGAAGTTATCTGTGTTGTGTGCAATACTTGTATGACTTGGGAGCTGACAATCCTTGTGGTTCTCTGTCCTGCTCCAATTTATAGGAAGGAGAGGAGGTCCATACGTGTATGCCTGAGCATGGTTCAAATGTTGGAGGACGGACGCTATTACGATTTAGGGTGATTAGGAAGGGAAGGCGGGCAATAGAAAAGAAAGGAAAAAGAATCAAGGAGTCTTTATAGGAAGCAAGAGGGAGAGAGAGTCGCCACCATGGATCTGACGTGTTTAGTAGTTCAGTCATTGATCTTCAGTAGTGGTGGGTCATCAGGAGTTGTTGTTCCGCTGACGATGACTGTGACCACGGCAACAGTTTCCAATGATAGATACAAATAAGTCCAACGTGGTTCAGTCAGCTCTCCTTGGTGTGACAGCTCAAATCCAAAATGGTTGAGTCAGCTCTCCTTGGAATGGCAGCTTCTGGCTCTGGGATCTCATCTGGACCTTGCCAGCAGACAAGAGGGAGCAGGGACGCCCACCTGCTTCTTGTTCTTCACAGGACACGATGGTATCATTCCCCAGTTTTCCCATACCAAGCTGGAGCCAGATCTTCTGCCAGTAAACACTTCTGAGCACCCTCTTCTGGAGGTGAACAGCTCTGGAGGAAGGTGCTTTCAAATGTCCACAAAGTGATGTTGATTGTCACACAGTAGCACCCATCACTTGCCTCCTCCATAAATCAGTTACAGTCTTGTTGGTGAACCTGAAGACAAAAGGTCAGCGCGCTGGGACAAACAGCCACACACCAGTATCACAGAGTCACAGAATGACCCAGGTTGGAAGGGACCTCATGGATCATGAAGAACAAACCCCCCTGCCTGGCAGGGCCACCAAACATACACCTTTACTAGATCAGGTTGCCCAGGGCCCTGTCCAACCTGGCCCTGAACACCTCCAAGGACGGGGCATCCACAACCTCCCTGGGCAGCCTGTTCCAGGGCCTAACCACTCTCCTAGTAAACAACTTTCCCTCTAACATCCAACCTAAATCTTCCCTCTTTCAACTTAAATCAGTTTCCCCTTGTCCTGCTATTACCAGCCCCCTCCTCATCCTATGTGGAACACCAGTGCCAGCAGTGCGGCCGCCATTTTAGAACCCTCTCCACGTAACCTTGGTCACCGCTGCTGCGCGCAACGCACTCGCCTCTGACAGCTGTGGCAGTTAGCAGCCATGTCGGCAGCTAAGAGGGCTAGGGTAGAAGTTTTCCCTGTTTCAGGCGGGAGGATGGAGCTGGGGGCCCTAGGAGTGAGAAGGAGGATGGGGCCCGCCATGACCACCAGGCAGAGGAGCCCCCCTGCAAAGGGGCACATGTGGGTCAGATCTATGAGGCAGGGGCTGAGGTGGGTCAGATCTATGGGGCAGCAGCTGCTGTGGGGTAGTTGTGGGTCAGATCTATGGGGCAGGATCTGCTCTGGGGCACATGTGGGTGAGATCTATGGGGCAGGAGCTGCTGTGGGGTAGATGTTGGTCAGATCTATAAGGCAGGAGTAGCTGTGGGGGTGTTGTGGGTCAGATCTGTGGGACAGGAGCTGCTGTGTGGCTCATGTGGTTGAGATCTATGGGGCAGGAGCTGCTGTGGGGAAGACGTGGGTCAGATCTATGGGGCAGGAGCTGCTGTGGGGGTGCTGTGTGTCAGATCTATGGGGCAGGAGCTTCTGTGGGGTAGATGTGGGTCAGATCTATGGGACTGGAGCTGCTGTGGGTCTGATGGGGGCTAGATCTATGGGGCAGGAGCTACTGTGGGGGTGATGTGTGTCAGATCTATGGGGCAGGAGATGCTATGGCGCTGATGTTGGTAAGATATATGGGGCAGGAGCTGCTGTGGGGTAGATGTGGGTCTGATCTATGGGGCAGGAGCTGTTGTGGGTCCGATGAGGGTCAGATCTATGGAGCGGGAGCTGCTGTGTGGCTGATGTGAGTCTGATCTATGGAGCAGGAGCTTCTTTGGGGATGATGTGGGTCAGATCTATGGGGCGGGAGCTGTTCTGGGGCAGATGTGGGTGAGATCTATGTGGCAGGAGCAGCTGTCAGTCAGATCTATGGGGTTGGAGCTCCTAAGGGGCAGATGTGGGTCGGATCTATGGGGCAGGAGCTGCTGTGGGGCTGGTGTTGGTCAGATCTGTGGGGCGGGAGCTTCTGTTTTGCTGCTGAGGGTCAGATCTATGGGGCAGGAGCTGCTGTGGGGTAATTGTGGGTCAGATCTATGGGGCAGGATCTGCTCTGGGGCACATGTGAGTGAGATCTACGGGGCAGGAGCTGCTGTGGGGTAGATGTTGGTCAGATCTATGGGGCAGGAGTAGCTGTGGGGCATATGTGAGTCAGATGTATGGGGCAGGAGCTGCTGTGGGGTAGTTGTGGGTCAGATCTATCGGGCAGTATCTGCTCTGGGGCACATGTGAGTGAGATCTATGGGGCAGGAGCTGCTGTAGTGCAGATGTGGGTCAGATCTATGGGACAGGAGGTGCGGTGGTGCACATGTGGGTCAGATCTATAGACCAGGAGCTGCTGTGCGGCTGATGTGGGTAAGGTCTATGGGGCAGGAGCTGCTCTGGGGCACATGTTGGTCAGATCTATGGGGCAGGAGCTGCTGTGGGTCAGATCTACTGGGCAGGAGCTGCTGTGGGGCAGATGTGGGTCAGATCTATGGGGCAGGAGCTCCTGTGGGGCACATGTATATCAGATCTTTGGGGCAGGAGCAGTTGTGGGGATGATGTGTGTCAGATCTACGGAACAGGTGCTGCTGTGGGTTTATGTGGGTCAGATCAATGGGGCAGGTGCCGCTGTGTGGCTGATCTTCGGGACAGGAGCTGCTGTGTAGCTCATGAGGTTCAAATCTACGGGACAGGAGCTGCTGTGGGGCTCAGGGGGGACAGATCTATGAGGCAGGAGCTGCTGTGGGTCAGATCTATGGGACTGGAGCTGCTGTGGGGCTGATGAGGGTCAGATCTATGGGGAGGAATCTGCGGTGGGGCTGATGTGGGTCTGATCTATGGGGCAGGAGCTGCTGTGGGTCAGATCTATGGGGCAGGATCTGCAGTGGGGCTGATGTGGGTCTGATCTATGTGGCAGGAGCTGCTGTGGGTCAGATCTATGGGGCAGGATCTGCTGTGGGTCATATGAGGGTCAGATCTATGAGTTAGGAGCTGCTGTGGGTCAGATCTATGGGGCAGGAGCTGCTAAGGGGCACATGTTGGTCAGATCTATGAGGCTGGGGCTGAGGTGGGTCATATCTATGGGGCAGGAGCTGCTGTGGGGCTGATGTGTGTCAGATGTACGGAACAGGTGCTGCTGTGGGGCTTATGTGGGTCAGATTGATAGGGAAGGAGCTGCTGTGGGGCAGGTGTGTGTCATATCTATGGGGCAGGAGCTGCTGTGGGGCAGGTGTGTGTCAGATCTATGGGGCAGGAGCTGCTGTGGGGCAGATGTGTGTCAGATCTATGGGGCAGGAGCTGCTGTGGGGCAGGTGTGTGTCAGATCTATGGGGCAGGAGCTGCTGTGGGGCAGGTGTGTGTCATATCAATGGGGCAGGAGCTGCTGTGGGGCAGGTGTGTGTCAGATCTATGTGGCAGGATCTGCTGTGGGGCTGGTGTGGGTCAGATCTATGGGGCAGGAGCTGGTGAGGGGCTGATGTGGGTCAGATCTATGGGGCAGGAGCTGCTGTGGGGCAGATGTGGGTCTGATCTATGGGGCAGGAGCTGCAGTGGGGCAGATGTGGGTCAGATCTATGGGGCAGGAGCTGCTGTGGGGGCTATGTGGGTCAGATCTGTGGGACAGGAGCTGCTGTGGGGCTCATGTGGTTGAGATCTATGGGGCAGGCGTTGCTGTGGTGCTGACGTGGGTCAGATATATGGGGCAGGAACTGCTGTGGTGCTGATGTGGGTCAGATATATGGGGCAGAAGCTGCTGTGGGGCAGATGTGGGTCTGATCTATGGGGCAGGAGCTGCAGTGGGGCAGATGTGAGTCAGATCAATGGGGCAGGAGCTGCTGTGGGGATGATGAGGGTCAGATCTATGGGGCAGGAGCTGCTGTGGGGAAGATCTATGGGTCAGGAGCTGCTGTGGGGCTGATGCGGGTCAGATCTATGGGGCAGGAGCTGCTGTGGGGCTGATGAGGGTCAGATCTATGGGGCAGGATCTGCTGTGGGGCTGATGTGGGTCTGATCTATGGGGCAGGAGCTGCTGTGGGTCAGATCTATGGGGCAGGATCTGCTGTGGGTCATATGAGGGTCAGATCTATGAGTTAGGAGCTGCTGTGGGTCAGATCTTTGGGGAAGGAGCTGCTAAGGGGCACATGTTGGTCAGATCTATGAGGCAAGGGCTGAGGTGGGTCATATCTATGGGGCAGGAGCTCATGTGGGGCTGATGTGTGTCAGATCTACGGAACAGGTGCTGCTGTGGGGCTTATGTGGGTCAGATCGATAGGGAAGGAGCTGCTGTGGGGCAGGTGTGTGTCATATCTATGGGGCAGGAGCTGCTGTGGGGCAGGTGTGTGTCAGATCTATGGGGCAGGAGCTGCTGTGGGGCAGATGTGTGTCAGATCTATGTGGCAGGAGCTGCTGTGGGGCAGGTGTGTGTCAGATCTATGGGGCAGGGGCTGCTGTGGGGCAGGTGTGTGTCATATCTATGGGGCAGGAGCTGCTGTGGGGCAGGTGTTTGTCAGATCTATGGGGCAGGAGCTGCTGTGGGGCTGGTGTGGGTCAGATCAATGGGGCAGGAGCTGCTGTGGGGCTGATGTGGGTCTGATCTATTGGGCAGGAGCTGCAGTGGGGCAGATGTGAGTCAGATCAATGGGGCAGGAGCTGCTGTGGGGATGATGAGGGTCAGATCTATGGGGCAGGAGCTGTTGTGAGGCTGATGATGGTCTGATATATAAGGCAGGAGCTGCTGTGGGGCGCATGTGGGTCAGATGTATGGGGCAGGAGCTGCTGTGGGGCTGATGCGGGTCAGATCTATGGGGCAGGAGCTGCTGTGGGGCTGATGAGGGTCAGATCTATGGGGCAGGATCTGCGGTGGGGCTGATGTGGGTCTGATCTATGGGGCAGGAGCTGCTGTGGGTCAGATCTATGGGGCAGGATCTGCTGTGGGTCATATGAGGGTCAGATCTATGAGTTAGGAGCTGCTGTGGGTCAGATCTTTGGGGAAGGAGCTGCTAAGGGGCACATGTTGGTCAGATCTATGAGGCAAGGGCTGAGGTGGGTCATATCTATGGGGCAGGAGCTCATGTGGGGCTGATGTGTGTCAGATCTACGGAACAGGTGCTGCTGTGGGGCTTATGTGGGTCAGATCGATAGGGAAGGAGCTGCTGTGGGGCAGGTGTGTGTCATATCTATGGGGCAGGAGCTGCTGTGGGGCAGGTGTGTGTCAGATCTATGGGGCAGGAGCTGCTGTGGGGCAGATGTGTGTCAGATCTATGGGGCAGGAGCTGCTGTGGGGCAGGTGTGTGTCAGATCTATGGGGCAGGGGCTGCTGTGGGGCAGGTGTGTGTCATATCTATGGGGCAGGAGCTGCTGTGGGGCAGGTGTTTGTCAGATCTATGGGGCAGGAGCTGCTGTGGGGCTGGTGTGGGTCAGATCAATGGGGCAGGAGCTGGTGAGGGGCTGATGTGGGTCTGATCTATGGGGCAGGAGCTGCAGTGAGGCAGATGTGAGTCAGATCAATGGGGCAGGAGCTGCTGTGGGGATGATGAGGGTCAGATCTATGGGGCAGGAGCTGCTGTGAGGCTGATGATGGTCTGATCTATAAGGCAGGAGCTGCTGTGGGGCGCATGTGGGTCAGATGTATGGGGCAGGAGCTGCTGTGGTGCACATGTGGGTCAGATCTATGGGGCAGGAGCTGCTGTGGGGCTGGTGTGGGTCAGATCAATGGGGCCGGAGCTGCTCTGGGGCACATGTTGGTCAGATCTATGGGGCAGGAGCTGCTGTGGGTCAGATCTACTGGGCAGGAGCTGCTGTGGGGCAGATGTGGGTCAGATCTATGGGGCAGGAGCTCCTGTGGGGCACATGTATATCAAATTGTCACGGTTTGAACTAAAAATCCACCTGCGTCCGTGACAGGGGCTGTGGGCCTGTTTCGAGCCACCCAGTGGTTGCCTCCACCATGGTGAGTACATAACGCTTACCATTGCGAGATCGTGGCAAGGTGATATAATCAACCTGCCATGCCTCTCCATATTTATACTTTTGCCATCGCCCTTCCCCCCAAAGAGGTTTCATCCTCTTGGCTTGTTTAATTATGGCGCATGTTTCACAATCATGAATAACTTGAGCAATAGCGTCCATAGTTAAGTCCACCCCTCGGTCTCTGGCCCACTTATATGTTGCATCCCTTCCTTGATGACCTGAAGTCTCATGGGCCCACCGAGCTAGGAATAATTCAGCCTTGTTCTGCCAGTCCAAGTCTATTTGAGCCACCTCAATTTTGGCAGCTCGATCAACCTGATGGTTATTTTTATGTTCTTCAGTAGCCTTACTTTTAGGCACATGAGCATCTACATGGCGCACCTTTACAACAATGTTCCTTATTCGGGCAGCAATGTCTTTCCACAGTTCAGCAGCCCAAACAGGCTTACCCTTTCGTTGCCAATTATCATCTTCCCACTGTTGCAACCACCCCCATAAGGCATTTGCCACCATCCATGAATCAGTATAAAGATGAAGCATTGGCCACCTCTCCCGTTCAGCCACATCTAAAGCCAGCTGAACAGCCTTTACCTCTGCAAATTGACTTGATTCTCCTTTACCTTCAGTGGCCTCTGCAACTTGTCGTGTGGGGCTCCATACAGCAGCTTTCCATCTGCGATGCTTCCCTACAATACGACATGATCCGTCTGTGAATAGGGCAAATTTCTTTTCGTTTTCTGGTAGCTCATTGTATGGTGGTGCCTCTTTAGCACGTGATACCTCTTCTGTAGGTGGTATTTCAATTTTTTTACTCTCAGGCCAGTCCATGATCACTTCTAGAATTCCAGGACGGCTGAGTTTTCCCATTCGAGCTCGTTGAGTAATTAATGAAATCCACTTACTCCAAGTGGCATCAGTAGCATGATGGGTGGAGGGAACCTATCCTTTAAACATCCAGTTTATTACTGGCAAGCGAGGTGCTAGAAGAAGCTGAACCTCTGTCCCAACTACTTCAGAAGCAGCCCGAACCCCCTCATACACGGCTAAGATCTCCTTCTCAGTCGGAGTGTAGCGCTCCTCAGACCCTTTATATGCTCGAATCCAAAATCCTAGGGGTCGGCCTCGGGTCTCTCCTGAGGCTCTTTGCCACAAACTCCAGGTGGGACCTTTCTCTCCAGCAGCAGTGTAGAGGATGTTCTTCACATCCTGTCCCGTCCGTACTGGCCCCAAGGCCATGGCACGGGCTATTTCTTGTTTTATCTGCTCAAAAGCCTGCTGCTGCTCAGGACCCCATGAGAAATTATTCTTCTTCCGTGTTACCTGATAGAGGGGGCTCACTATGTGGCTGTAGTTTGGGACATGCATTCTCCAAAAGCCCACTACTCCCAGAAAAGATTGGGTCTCTGTCTTGTTGGTGGGCGGAGACATAGCAGTGATTTTGTCAATCACATCTGCTGGGATGTGACGACGTCCATCTTGCCATTTTATACCTAAGAACTGGATTTCCTGGGCAGGCCCCTTCACCTTGCTGCGCTTAATGGCAAAACCAGCTTTCAAAAGAATTTGGATTATCTGTTTCCCTTTCTTGGAAACCTCTGCTGCTGTATGGCCCCACACCACAATGTCATCAATATACTGCAAGTGCTCAGGAGCATTACCCTGTTCCAAAACAGCTTGGATCAATCCATGGCAAATTGTTGGGCTGTGCTTCCACCCCTGGGGTAAACGGTTCCAGGTATACTGAATACCTCTCCAGGTAAAAGCAAACTGTGGCCTACATTTTGCAGCCAATGGGATGGAAAAGAAGGCATTAGCAATATCAATGGTGGCATACCACCTAGCTTCTTTTGACTCCAGTTCATACTGGAGTTCTAGCATGTCTGGTACAGCAGCACTTAATGGAGGTGTAACTTCATTCAGGCCACGGTAATCTACCGTCAGCCTCCATTCCCCACTGGTTTTACGCACTGGCCATATGGGGCTGTTAAAAGGCGAGTGAGTTTTGCTAATCACTCCCTGATTTTCTAATTGGCGAATTAGCTTTTGAATGGGGAGCAATGAGTCCCTATTGGTGCGGTACTGCCGTCTGTGAACCACTTTGGTGGCAATTGGTACCTCTTGGTCTTTTACCTGGAGCAACCCCACAGCAGAAGGATCATCTGACAGACCAGGTAAAGTTGACAGCTGCTTAACACCATTTGTGTTTACAGCAGCTATCCCAAAGGCCCATCGATACCCCTTGGGATCCTTGAAATATCCCATCCTAAGGTAATCGATTCCCAGTATACATGGAGCCTCTGGACCAGTCAAAATAGGGTGCCTTCGCCAGTTTTTACCGGTGAGGCTTATTTCGGCCTCCAACATAGTCAATTCTTGGGAACCCCCAGTCACTCCATGGATATATATTGGTTGTGTCCCTTGGTGACTTGAGGGCATTAGGGTGCATTGTGCACCAGTGTCCACCAAGGCTTTATATTTCTGTGGTTGAGATGTGCCAGGCCACTTAATCCACACAGTCCAGTATACTCTGTTGTCCCTTTCCCCCCCCTGGCTGGGGGCAGGGCCCCTCTATTGTTTACCTCGTTGACTTGCAGCAACTGGAACTCTCCCCTTCTTGGAAGAGTTCACCTTGGTAGTTGTTTCACCTTGTAATTCTTTCACTCGTGCCTGAAGTGCAGAAGTGGATGAATTACACCACTTCTTCATGTCCTCCCCATGACTACAGAGGAAAAGCAACAAGGCAAGACGTGTAGTCTCATTGTTGATTCGAGGTGACTTATCATCGTCATTTGCTTGAATACGAGGACGTCTCTTTTTAATGGTTGAGATTTTCGATGATACAGGTCGAGAGGAACTCATGTTGTTTAGCTTCCTCAATAGGCGATTGTGGAAATCCTGGTTTCCATCATCTTGTACCACCGTGGATTCATCTACATCATGCACATTAGCCAATTTGTCAATAATATCATTTTGTGTTCCCTCCACTTCGTTTAACCTTTCCACAATTTTGACAATGGCTGAAGTATACAGATTAACTTCTGTGGCGCTTATAAATAATTCAAGTTCCTGAAGTCTGCCAATTAGTTCATTCACAAAGGGTTTCCTGTCCCCTTTGCCATATACTAATGCAAGTGCACTGGCATGCTTTTCTGGAGCTGCTTTTGTAAAGTCACGCCACATTTGTCGTGGAACGCGGACTGCTTCAGGATCATGTAATTGGTCTGGATCGTTACGATTGAACTCGCGGCTGTATAGCATTTCCACCAGAGCATTTTCTCTCAAAAATTGGATACCTTTCTCAATATCAGTCCATTTCTTTCTCTCAGGCTCCAAGTCCCGTTTAAAGGGGAATCTATCTCTTACCGCTATCAACATCCGCTTCCAGAGGGTGTAGGACCGATTTTGGCATGTGCCAATACCTCTGTCCACACGTGGGTCCCTGGAAATGCTACCCAGTTGGCAAGCTTCACTGCCATCGAGCCATGCACTGTTGGCACCATTGTCCCAGCAGCGAAGTAACCAAGTGACCATATTTTCTTTTGGCTGACGTGTGTAATCCTTTCTTAGATCTCGAATTTCACTCAGTTTAAAAGATCGATCAATAATGGTCGTAATACTTTGCTCACCTTTTGCTCTATCAAGAGTCCCAGGTGTTGATGGTGGCAACTGTGTTGATGAGGCTGCCCCATCTACAAGTTTGGACTTGAGAAATTCTCGTAAAGAAAAAGTAGCTTTTGGCTCCTCTTCTGACTCTGACCCTGACCCTGATGCTTGTGTTATTTCCTCCAGGTAACCCTCCTTCTTTTTCCTCTCTCCTAACTTTCTCTGCTCCTCTAACTTCTTCTGCTCCTCTATCATCTTCTGCTCCTCTATCATCTTCTGCTCCTCTATCATCTTCTTATACCCCTCTAACATCCTCTGCTCCTCCAACTTCTGCTGGTCTTCTGACTCCCCCTGCTCCCCTGAGTCTCCTGAGTCCTGCTCTCCTAACTCCCTCCGCTCTTCTAACTCCTTCTGCATTTTCTCTAACTGAGTTGAAACTTGTTTTGTCTTTCGCCCTCTTACAGGGGCAACCAACATTGTATCTGGTGTCCCAGATGGTTGGTCCAATTGAACTACCTGTGCCCCCGGTGGCTGGTCAGATTGGACTACATGTGCCCCCAATGGCTGGCCAAATTGGACTACATGTGCCCCTGGTAGTTGGTTAAATACATTCAACTCACCCTGGAGGGCACATAGCTGGTCTCGGAGAGCGTTCCGCTCAAACTGGACAGCACCAAGCTCAGTCTGGAGGCTGTTGTAGTTGGACTGGAGAGTGTTGTACCCGAACCGGAGGACGTTATGCTCGGCCTGGAGGGCAGTGTGCTCAGTCTGGAGAGTGTTGAGCTTGGTCTGGAGGGCATTGTGCTCGGACTGAAGAGTGTTGTGCTCGGTCTGAAGGGCATTGTGCTCAGTCTGAAGAGCGTTATGCTCGGACCGGAGGGCATCGCGCTCAGTCTGGAGAGTGTCGTGCTCGGACTGGAGGGTGTCACAGTTGGATTGGAAGGCATCATGCTTGGCCTGGAGGGTGCCGCACTCAGACTGGACGGCGTCATACTTGGACTGGAGAGTGTTGTGCTCGGTCTGGAGGGCATTGTGCTCGGTCCGGAGGGCATCGCGCTCAGTCTGGAGAGTGTTGTACTCGGACCGGAGGGCGCTGTGCTCGGACTGGAGAGTGTCGTGCTCGGACCGGAGGGCGCTGTGCTCGGACTGGAGAGTGTCGTGCTCGGACCGGAGGGCGCCGTGCTCGGACTGGAGAGTGTCGTGCTCGGACCGGAGGGCGCTGTGCTCGGACTGGAGAGTGTTGAGTTGGGATTGCAGGGAGCTTTTCTCATCCCAAAGTTTTTCTGCGTCAGCTCTAAGATTCTCTTTCTCGTACCAGATTGAGTCTCGTTGGTACAGGAGATCTTTTCTCTCAGCTTCAAAAACTTTTTCTCTCTCTACCTTCTCATCCCAAAGTTTTTCTGCGTCAGCTCTAAGACTCTCTTTCTCGTACCAGATTGAGTCTCGTTGGTACAGGAGATCTTTTCTCTCAGCTTCAAAAGCTTTTTCTCTCTCTACCTTCTCAGTCCAAAGTTTTTCTGCCTCAGCTCTAAGACTCTCCTTCTCGGCCCTGAGACTCTCTCTCTCAGCTTCAAAAACTTCCCTCTCAGGAATGGTATTGACTAAGGCCCGATAAGCATTAGCTAGGCCCAAAATCATTTGTGCCTCCTGAGATCTGCCTGAGCCACAACATTCCTGCCTCAAATATGCAATCAAACTCTCAGGATTCTTCAAGTGTTCAGGAGTGAAGCTCCATAACACTGAAGATGTCTGTCCTTTGAGAATCTCTTCAATTCCCTGCCACTCAGTATTCTCTGGTTCTAGGGAAGACTTCCTCTGGATGTTATAAATCCAGATACTGAGTGGGATTATTACAATAATCAACAGTAAGATCAGGGAGATTAAGAGTGTGGCCCACTGATCATTCAAAAACTGCATAAAGGATTCATAGAAAGAAAGAGGAGCACGCTTAAAAATCACCATTTCTGTATAATTAGTTGCATTAGTTGCTCCCTCTGGAGCTGTATAAAGATACGAAGTGAGCATTGCTAACCATGCTTTCAATCCATTATACAATTGTATAGCTCCATAAGAAAAAGTGGCTAGCTTAAACATGGCCCAATATGTTCGGAGCGTCTCAAAAAAGGAACCAATGGCACACAGTCCCTGGTAAAACAAATTTAGTAGAGAAAACATTTTTTTTTCCTCCAATAGAGAGAAAAAAAGTAAAAGAAAACAAAGCTCAGCAGTGTTTATAAAATATACCGGAGTATTGGCAGTCCGCCTGGACTTTCAAGGTCAAGCTCGCAGGTGCAGAATCGCAAACACGAGATAGCTCCTTAACAGGGAAAAACTCGTAGCTCTGTCAAAAGAGCAACAGAAGAAAACACAGAAAAACAGCAACTCAATTTGCCCGCATTCTCCACCAAAATCTGTCACGGTTTGAACTAAAAATCCACCTGCGTCCGTGACAGGGGCCGTGGGCCCCGGAGGGGCCCTAGGCCGAAAGGAAAAAGTTAATTAGGAAAAGAAAACAGCGGCAACGATCTAAGGAGGCACACTTATTTACTAAAATACTATATGGAAATACAGGATAACACAATATAATACAATATAATTGAAAATTGAAAATTGAGCTAACGAATCAAGCAAAATAGGAGAGAGAATGAGTCCCGTAACCGAGAGGCCTACTGTAAATCTAGGCGAACGGCTGAAGGCTCCCACACACTCCCCTGAACGCCAGAACTCGAAAGACGTCAGTCTGTTCTGCGACAGAGTTAATATAGAGTCCAGGTCCCGTGACATATCGTGTTGTTCCCTGGGAGATGTAGTCTTCTTCTGTAAGTTGCAGATTCAGTAAAATTATTCATGCTTTATATGATGTTATGATGTGGAATACTGATAGCAAAAAAATACAAAATTATTAAACCATGACACAAATCTTTGGGGCAGGAGCAGTTGTGGGGATGATGTGTGTCAGATCTACGGAACAGGTGCTGCTGTGGGTTTATGTGGGTCAGATCAATGGGGCAGGAGCTGCTGTGTGGCTGATGAGGTTCAAATCTACGGGACAGGAGCTGCTGTGGGGCTCAGGGGGGACAGATCTATGAGGCAGGAGCTGCTGTGGGTCTGATCTATGGGTCAGGAGCTGCTGTGGGGCTGATGAGGGTCAGATCTATGGGGCAGGATCTGCGGTGGGGCTGATGTGGGTCTGATCTATGGGGCAGGAGCTGCTGTGGGTCAGATCTATGGGGCAGGATCTGCGGTGGGGCTGATGTGGGTCTGATCTTTGGGGCAGGAGCTGCTGAGGGTCAGATCTATGGGGCAGGATCTGCTGTGGGTCATATGAGGGTCAGATCTATGAGTTAGGAGCTGCTGTGGGTCAGATCTATGGGGCAGGAGCTGCTAAGTGGCACATGTTGGTCAGATCTATGAGGCAGGGGCTGAGGTGGGTCATATCTATGGGGCAGGAGCTGCTGTGGGGCTGATGTGTGTCAGATCTACGGAACAGGTGCTGCTGTGGGGCTTATGTGGGTCAGATCAATAGGGAAGGAGCTGCTGTGGGGCAGGTGTGTGTCATATCTATGGGGCAGGAGCTGCTGTGGGGCAGGTGTGTGTCAGATCTATGGGGCAGGAGCTGCTGTGGGGCAGATGTGTGTCAGATCCAAGGGGCAGGAGCTGCTGTGGGGCAGGTGTGTGTCAGATCAATGGGGCAGGAGCTGCTGTGGGGCAGGTGTGTGTCATATCTATGGGGCATGAGCTGCTGTTGGGCAGGTGTGTGTCAGATCTATGGGGCAGGAGCTGCTGTGGGGCTGGTGTGGGTCAGATCAATGGGGCAGGAGCTGGTGTGGGGCTGATGTGGGTCAGATCTATGGGGCAGGATCTGGTGTGGGGCTGATTTGGATCAGATCTATGGGGCAGGAGCTGCTGTGGGGTAGATGTTGGTCAGATCTATGGGGCAGGAGTATCTGTGGGGCATATGTGAGTCAGATGTATGCGGCAGGAGCTACTGTAGTGCAGATGTGGGTCAGATCAATGGGGCAGGAACTGCTGTGGGGCTGATGTGGGTCAGATCTATGGGGCAGGAGCTGCTGTCGAGGTGCTGAGTGTCAGATCTATGGGGCTGGAGCTTCTGTGGGGTAGATGTGGGTCAGATCTATGGGGCAGGAGCTGCTGTGGGGATGATGAGGGTCAGATCTATGGGGCAGGAGCTGTTGTGAGGCTGATGATGGTCTGATATATAAGGCAGGAGCTGCTGTGGGGCGCATGTGGGTCAGAATAATGGGGCAGGAGCTGCTGTGGGGCTGATGCGGGTCAGATCTATGGGGCAGGAGCTGTTATGGGTCCGATGTGGGTCAGATCTATGGGTCAGGAGCTGCAGTGGGGCAGATGTGAGTCAGATCAATGGGGTAGGAGCTGCTGTGGGGATGATGAGGGTCAGATCTATGGGGCAGGAGCAGCTGTGGGGCTGGTGTTGGTCAGATCTGTGGGGCGGGAGCTGCTGTGTTGCTGCTGAGGGTCAGATCTATGGGGCAGGAGCTGCTGTGGGGCCTATGTGGGTCAGATCTGTGGGACAGGAGCTGCTGTGAGGCTCATGTGGTTGAGATCTATGGAGCAGGCGTTGCTGTGGATCTGATATGGGTCAGATCTATGGGGCAGGAGCTGCTATGATGGAGATGTGGGTCAGATCTATGGGGCAGGAGCTGCAGTGGGGCAGATGTGAGTCAGATCAATGGGGCAGGAGCTTCTGTGGGGATGATGAGGGTCAGATCTATGGGGCAGGATCTGCTTTGGGGCAGATGTGGGTCAGATCTATGGGGTAGGTGCTGCTGTGGAGCTGATGTTGGTAAGATCTATGGGGCAGGAGCTGCTGTGGGGTATATGTGGGTCATATCTGTTGGGCAGGTGCTGCTGTGTTGCTGCTGAGGGTCAGATCTATGGGGCAGAAGATGCTGTGGGGATGATGAGGGTCAGATCTATGGGGCAGGAGCTGCTGTGGGGCAGATCTATGGGGCAGGAGCTGTTGTGAGGCTGATGAGGGTCTGATCTATAAGGCAGGAGCTGCTGTGGGGCGCATGTGGGTCAGATTTATTGGGCAGGAGCTGCTGTGGGGCAGATGTGGGTCAGATCAATGGGGCAGGAGCTGCTGTGGGTCAGATCTACTTGGCTGGAGCTGCTGTGGGGCTGATGTGGGTCAGATCTATGGGGCAGGAGCTCCTGTGGGGCACATGTATATCAGATCTTTGGGGCAGGAGCAGTTGTGGGGATGATGTGTGTCAGATCTACGGAACAGGTGCTGCTGTGGGTCTTATGTGGGTCAGATCTATAGGGAAGGAGCTGCTGTGGAGCTGATGTTGGTTAGATCTATGGGGCAGGAGCTCCTGTGGGGCCTATGTGGGCAAGATCTGTGGGACAGGAGCTGCTGTGTGGCTCATGTGGTTGAGATCTATGGGGCAGGAGCTGCTGTGGGGTAGATGTGGGTCTGATCTATGGGGCAGGAGCTGTTGTGGGTCCGATGTGGTTCAGATCTATGGGGCGGGAGCTGCTGTGTGGCTGACGTGGGTCTGATCTATGGGTCAGGAGCTTCTTTGGGGCTGATGTGGGTCAGATCTATCGGGCAGGAGCTGCTGTGGGGATAATGTGGGTCAGATCAATTGGGCAGGATCTGGTATGGGGCAGATGTGGGTCTGATCTATGGGGCAGGAGCTGCTGTGGTGCTGATGAGGTTGAGATCTGTGGGGCAGGAGCTGCTGTGGGGATGATTGGGATCAGATCTATGGGTCAGGAGCTGCTGTGTGGCTGATGTGGGTCTGATCTATGGGGCAGGAGCTTCTTTGGGGCTGATATGGGTCAGATCTATGTGGCAGGAGCAGCTGTTGGTCAGATCTATGGGGTTGGAGCTCCTAAGGGGCAGATGTGGGTCGGATCTATGGAGCAGGAGATGCTGTGGGGCTGATGTGGGTCAGATCTATGGGGCAGGAGCTGTTGTGGGGCTGATGAGGGTCAGATCTATTGGGCAGGAGCTGCTGTGGTGCTGATGTGGGTCAGATCTATGGGGCAGGAGCTGTTGTGGGGCACATGGGTATCAGATCTTTGGGGCAGGAGCTGTTGTGGGGCACATGTCGGTAGATCTATGGGGCAGGAGCTGCTGTGGGGCAGATGTGGGTCAGATCTATGGGGTAGGTGCTGCTGTGGAGCTGATGTTGGTCAGATCTTTGGGGCAGGAGCTGCTGTGGGGCTGGTTTTGGTCAGATCTATGGGGCAGGAGCTGCTGTGGGGCCTATATGGGTCATATCTATGGGACAGGAGCTGCTGTGGGGCTCACGTGGTTGAGATCTATGGGGCAGGCATTGCTGTGGATCTGATATGGGTCAGATATATGGGGCAGTAGCTGCTATGGGGCAGATGTGGGTCAGATCTATGGGGCAGGAGCTGCAGTGGGGCAGATGTGAGTCAGATCTATTGGGCAGGAGCTGCTGTGGGGTAGATCCATGGGGCAGGAGCTGTTGTGAGGCTGATGATGGTCTGATCTATAAGGCAGGAGCTGCTGTGGGGCACAAGTGGGTCAGATGTATGGGGCAGGAGCTGCTGTGTGGCTGATGCGGGTCAGATCTATGGGGCAGGAGCTGCTCTGAGGCACATGTGGGTCAGATATATGGGGCAGGAGCTGCAGTGGTGCTGATGTTGTTCTGATCTATGAGACAGGATCTGCTGTGGGGCAGATGTGAGTCAGATCAATGGGGCAGGAGCTGCTGTGGGGATGATGAGGGTCAGATCTATGGGGCAGGAGCTGTTGTGAGGCTGATGATGGTCTGATCTATAAGGCAGGAGCTTCTGTGGGGCGCATTTGGGTCAGATGTATTGGGCAGGAGCTGCTGTGGGGCACATCTGGGTCAGATGTATGGGGAAGGAGCTGCTGTGTGGCTGATGTGGGTCAGATCTATGGGGCAGGAGCTGCTGTGGTGCTGATGTTGTTCTGATCTATGAGACAGGAGCTGCTGTGGGGCAGATGTGGGTCAGATTTTTAGGGCAGAAGGCTCTGTGGGGCAGATGTGGGTCAGATCGATGGGGCAGAAGATGCTGTGTGGCTGATGGGCGTCAGATCTATGGGGCAGAAGATGATGTGGGGCTAATGTGGGTCAGATCTATGGTGTAGGAGCTGCTGTGGGGCACATGTTGGTCAGATCTATATGGCAGGAGCTGCTGTGGGGCAGATGTGGGTCAGATCTATGTGGCAGGAGCTGCTGTGGGGCAGATCTCTTGGACAGGAGCTGCTCTGGGGCACATTTTGGTCAGATCTATGGGGCAGGAGCTGCTGTGGTGTAGCTGAGGGTCAGATCTATGGGGCAGGAGCTGCTGTGGGGCCTATGTAGGTCAAATCTGTGGGACAGGACCTGCTGTGGGGCTCATGTGGTTGAGATCTATGGGGCAGGCATTGCTGTGGATCTGATATGGGTCAGATATATGGGGCAGGAGCTGCTGTGTGGCTGATGTGGGTCTGATCTATGGGGCAGGAGCTTCTTTGGGGCTGATATTGGTCAGATCTATGTGGCAGGAGCAGCTGTTGGTCAGATCTATGGGGTTGGAGCTCCTAAGGGGCAGATGTGGGTCGGATCTATGGGGCAGGAGATGCTGTGGGGCTGATGTGGGTCAGATCTATGGGGCAGGAGCTGTTGTGGGGCTGATGAGGGTCAGATCTATTGGGCAGGAGCTGCTGTGGTGCTGATGTGGGTCAGATCTATGGGGCAGGAGCTGTTGTGGGGCACATGGGTATCAGATCTTTGGGGCAGGAGCTGTTGTGGGGCACATGTCGGTAGATCTATGGGGCAGGAGCTGCTGTGGGGCAGATGTGGGTCAGATCTATGGGGTAGGTGCTGCTGTGGAGCTGATGTTGGTCAGATCTATGGTGTAGGAGCTGCTGTGGGGCACATGTTGGTCAGATCTATATGGCAGGAGCTGCTGTGGGGCAGATGTGGGTCAGATCTATGTGGCAGGAGCTGCTGTGGGGCAGATCTCTTGGACAGGAGCTGCTCTGGGGCACATTTTGGTCAGATCTATGGGGCAGGAGCTGCTGTGGTGTAGCTGAGGGTCAGATCTATGGGGCAGGAGCTGCTGTGGGGCCTATGTGGGTCAAATCTGTGGGACAGGACCTGCTGTGGGGCTCATGTGGTTGAGATCTATGGGGCAGGCATTGCTGTGGATCTGATATGGGTCAGATATATGGGGCAGGAGCTGCTATGGGGCAGATGTGGGTCAGATCTGTGGGGCAGGAGCTGTTGTGAGGCTGATGATGGTCTGATCTATAAGGCAGGAGCTGCTGTGGGGCGCAAGTGGGTCAGATGTACGGGGCAGGAGCTGCTGTGTGGCTGATGCGGGTCAGATCTATGGGGCAGGAGCTGCTGTGGGGCACATGTGGGTCAGATGTATGGGGCAGGAGCTGCTGTGGGGCACATGTGGGTCAGATCTATGGGGCAGGAGCTGCTGTGGGGCAGATGTGGGTCAGATCTATGGGCAGGAGCTGCTTTGGGGCAGATCTCTTGGACAGGAGCTGCTCTGGGGCACATTTTGGTCAGATCTATGGGGCAGGAGCTGCTGTGGTGTAGCTGAGGGTCAGATCTATGGGGCAGGAGCTGCTGTGGGGCCTATGTGGGTCAAATCTGTGGGACAGGACCTGCTGTGGGGCTCATGTGGTTGAGATCTATGGGGCAGGCATTGCTGTGGATCTGATATGGGTCAGATATATGGGGCAGGAGCTGCTATGGGGCAGATGTGGGTCAGATCTGTGGGGCAGGAGCTGTTGTGAGGCTGATGATGGTCTGATCTATAAGGCAGGAGCTGCTGTGAGGCGCAAGTGGGTCAGATGTACGGGGCAGGAGCTGCTGTGTGGCTGATGCGGGTCAGATCTATGGGGCAGGAGCTGCTGTGGGGCACATGTGGGTCAGATGTATGGGGCAGGAGCTGCTGTGGGGCACATGTGGGTCAGATCTATGGGGCAGGAGCTGCTGTGGGGCAGATGTGGGTCAGATCTATGGGCAGGAGCTGCTTTGGGGCAGAAGTGGGTCAGATCTATGGGGTAGGAGCTGCTGTGGGGCTGGTGTGGGTCAGATCAATGGGGCAGGAGCTGCTCTGGGGCACATGTTTGTCAGATCTATGGGGCAGGTGCTGCTGTGGGTCAGATCTACTGGGCAGGAGCTGCTGTGGGGCAGATTTGGGTCAGATCTATGGGGCAGGAGCTCCTGTGGGCACATGTATATCAAATCATTGGGGCAGGAGCAGTTGTGGGGATGATGTGTGTCAGATCTATGGAACAGGTGCTGCTGTGGGTTTATGTGGGTCAGATCAATGGGGCAGGAGCTGCTGTGTGGCTGATGAGGTTCAAATCTACGGGACAGGAGCTGCTGTGGGGCTCAGGGGGGACAGATCTATGAGGCAGGAGCTGCTGTGGGTCTGATCAATGGGTCAGGAGCTGCTGTGGGGCTGATGAGGGTCAGATCTATGGGGCAGGATCTGCGGTGGGGCTGATGTTGGTCTGATCTATGGGCAGGAGCTGCTGTGGGGCAGATGTGGGTCAGATCTATGGGGAGGAGCTGCTTTGGGGCAGATGTGTGTCAGATCTATGGGTTAGGTGCTGCTGTGGAGCTGATGTTGGTAAGATCTATGGGGCAGGAGCTGCTGTGGGGTATATGTGGGTCATATCTGTGGGGCAGGAGCTGCTCTGTTGCTGCTGAGGGTCAGATCTATGGGGCAGAAGATGCTGTGGGGATGATGAGGGTCAGATCTATGGGGCAGGAGCTGCTGTGGTGCTGATTGGGATCAGATCTATGGGGCAGGAGCTGTTCTGTGGCTGATTTGGGTCAGATTTTTAGGGCAGAAGGCTCTGTGGGGCAGATGTGGGTCAGATCGATGGGGCAGAAGATGCTGTGGGGTTGATGGGCGTCAGATCTATGGGGCAGGAGCTGCAGTGGGGCAGATGTGAGTCAGATCAATGGGGCAGGAGCTGCTGTGGGGATGATGAGGGTCAGATCTATGGGGCAGGAGCTGTTGTGAGGCTGATGATGGTCTGATCTATAAGGCAGGAGCTTCTGTGGGGCACATTTGGGTCAGATGTATGGGGCAGGAGCTGCTGTGGGGCACATGTGGGTCAGGTGTATGGGGCAGGAGCTGCTGTGTGGCTGATGTGGGTCAGATCTATGGGGCAGGAGCTGCTGTGGTGCTGATGTTGTTCTGATCTATGAGACAGGAGCTGCTGTGGGGCAGATGTGGGTCAGATTTTTAGGACAGAAGGCTCTGTGGGGAAGATGTGGGTCAGATCGATGGGGCAGAAGATGCTGTGGGGCTAATGTGGGTCAGATCTATAAGGCAGGAGCTGCTGTGGGGCACATGTTGGTCAGATCTATGGGGCAGGAGCTGCTGTGGGGCAGATGTGGGTCAGATCTATGTGGCAGGAGCTGCTGTGGGGCTGATCTCTTGGACAGGAGCTGCTCTGGGGCACATTTTGGTCAGATCTATGGGGCAGGAGCTGCTGTGGTGTAGATGTGGGTCAGATCTATGGGACTGGAGCTGCTGTGGGTCTGATGGGGCTAGATCTATGGGGCTGGAGCTGCTGTGGGGGTGATGTGGGTCCGATCTATGGGGCAGAAGCTGCTGTTTGGCTGATGTGGGTCTGATCTATGGGGCAGGAGCTTCTTTGGGGCTGATGTGGGTCAGATCTGTGGGGCGGGAGCTGCTGTGTTGCTGCTGAGTGTCAGATCTATGGGGCAGGAGCTGCTGTGGGGCCTATGTGGGTCAGATCTGTGGGACAGGAGCTGCTGTGAGGCTCATGTGGTTGAGATCTATGGAGCAGGCGTTGCTGTGGATCTGATATGGGTCAGATCTATGGGGCAGGAGCTGCTATGATGGAGATGTGGGTCAGATCTATGGGGCAGGATCTGCTTTGGGGCAGATGTGGGTCAGATCTATGGGGTAGGTGCTGCTGTGGAGCTGATGTTGGTAAGATCTATGGGGCAGGAGCTGCTGTGGGGTATATGTGGGTCATATCTGTTGGGCAGGTGCTGCTGTGTTGCTGCTGAGGGTCAGATCTATGGGGCAGAAGATGCTGTGGGGATGATGAGGGTCAGATCTATGGGGCAGGAGCTGCTGTGGGGCAGATCTATGGGGCAGGAGCTGTTGTGAGGCTGATGAGGGTCTGATCTATAAGGCAGGAGCTGCTGTGGGGCGCATGTGGGTCAGATTTATTGGGCAGGAGCTGCTGTGGGGCAGATGTGGGTCAGATCGATGGGGCAGAAGATGCTGTGGGGCTAATGTGGGTCAGATCTATGTGGCAGGAGCTGCTGTGGGGCTGATCTCTTGGACAGGAGCTGCTCTGGGGCACATTTTGGTCAGATCTATGGGGCAGGAGCTGCTGTGGTGTAGATGTGGGTCAGATCTATGGGACTGGAGCTGCTGTGGGTCTGATGGGGCTAGATCTATGGGGCTGGAGCTGCTGTGGGGGTGATGTGGGTCCGATCTATGGGGCAGAAGCTGCTGTTTGGCTGATGTGGGTCTGATCTATGGGGCAGGAGCTTCTTTGGGGCTGATGTGGGTCAGATCTATGGGGCAGGAGCTGCTGTGCGTCTTATGTGGGTCAGATCTATGTGGAGAATGTTTATGCAGAATGGCTTCATGAGAAAGGACATGAAGAGATTCCACTAGTTACATTGTAAAAGAATGAACGTGATTAAAGACAAAGACGGTCTATCCTAGGGCCGATCACGGGCTAAGCAGCTATGGAGAAATCAGGATGTGAAAAGACAGGGTATGTAGCTAAAGACAAAATATGTATCTAGAGGCAAGGACGGCCTGAGGGAAAAGCAAGATGTGTAGCAAGGTGTAGACAGAGCTGCAAAGAAAAAGTATCCATAAGACTAACCACAAAGGTCAGATGAAGTAATGTGTAACCCACCAATCCTGAGCTTTACTTCTGCAATATGCATGAACTTATTACTGATTGTATAAATGAGATGCTGTAACACCTAATAAACGAGACTTGTTGACCATGATAGCATGAGACTTGTCTCCCGCGGTTACTTCCAACAAAGCTGTGTTACAGAAAGGCAGAATTTCTATACGTCCTTATCAAACTAGTTTTTTCTTCTTTTAGTTTGACTCCTGACTTTAACTTTGAAATCAGACAAAGACCTTACAGTAGCAGACGTATCTGATGAAGAATTCACCATTTGTTTACTGTTACAGCATGAAATGATTTGTAAAATGAGTACAGAGCAGGTAAAGAACATCTACCATGTGAAATCAAGGATCATCCATTCCTGCCCTAAACACACACTTATTCACCGAAAAAATTATCCCTCTACATATCCAAAAGCTGATTTTAACAGAAATCAGAGCATAGACAGAAACACACAATCAAAATTAAAATGTTTCTTTGTGAGTCATTATGAAGTTAATAAAACATTTAATAAACACAGTGAGTCCGAGCTTCAGAGATGCTTTGTGTTTTTATTTATTTATCTAGCCGGAAGAATGTACACACACATTTCCTTGGACTGTGGTATTGAGAGATACACTTAAAGCAATCAAGCTGAAGTATAACAGAAGTATATCTAAAGCACCTTTCTTGAAGGACGGCAGGATCACTGAGGATAAGATAATACAGAGCCATAAATGAGAAGGATCAGAAGGACCAACCAACCTGTATAGCATTTCAGAGTGTAGCTGGTTCTTAGAGGAACGAATGACTCTATGGTTCTATGATTCTGTGACTTAAGGTTGGAAAAGACCACTGAAGGTCATCTAGTTCAACCATCAACCCACTCCCAGCATGCCCACTATGTCCCTCAGAGCCACATCTACACGTTTCTTGGACGTCTGCAGGGATGGTGATTCCACCATCACCCTGGGCAAACCTTTCCAATACCTAATGACTATTTTTGAGAAGTTGTTTCTCCGAACATCCAGTAGAACCTCTCCTGGCACAACTCTAAGCCACTCCCTCTTGTCCTGTCACTAGTTACACACAAAAAGAGGTTGAACCTCACCTCACCACAACCCCCCTTCAGGAAGTTGTAGAGAGCAATGAGGTCTCCCCCCAAGCCTCCTCTTCGCCGGACTTAATACCCCCAGCTTCCTCAGCTGCTCCTCACAAGACTTATGCTCCAGACCCCGCACCAGCCTCATTACCATTCTATGAACATGTGCCAGGGTCTTTCTTGTAGTGAGGGGGCCCAAAAATGAACACAGTACTCAAGTCACAGCTTCACCAGTGCCAAGTACTGAGAGATTATCACCTCCCTGGTCCTGCTGGCAACACTATTTCTGATACAAGCCAGGCCTTCTAGGCTACCAGGCACACTGCTGGCTCACATTCATCTGGCTGTCAACGAACACCACCAGAATCTAGATTCTAGCCACAAGCCTGCAAAATGGAGTGGCATGATATTGTGATCAAAGTGCAGTAGCTGGCACTTGACTTTGTTGAAGCTTATACAATTGCCTTCAGCTCACTGATCCAGCCAATTCAGATCCCTCTGTAAGGCCTTCCTACTCTCAGGCAAATCAACACTTCCTTCCAGCGAGGAGTCATCTGCAAACTCACTGGGGATACACTCAATCCCCCCATCCAGATCATCAATAAAGATATTAAACAGGACCTACCCCTATACTGACGCCTGGGGAAAAAAAAAAAAAAAAAAGTCAATTAATGAAGCTGGGAAACAGCACATTAGGCACCTCTTTGTATTCTAAGTGAGACAAGAAAGAATATTTTCCACTTTAAATTCACAGTATGTAATTAGCAACAGGATAATAGTTATCTATAAATACCTACAAAATCCTTTTACTGAAGGCTTGTTTTGTTCTGGAGACAAACCATCTGTGCATTCCACTCAGAATCTGTATTTACAAATGCTCTGACTTATGTCATTGATATCAGATCAAAAGAACCACAAGCTAAAAACTGCTAACAAAGATAAGAACCAGCTTAAGTCGATCTGCATATACTAAAAGTTTAACTCTCACTGGGTTAGTAGAAAAAAACTACAGTACTGGAATGTAGAGGATTTTACAGACACTTTACACCTGTGTTTTTAACTGTGTATCTGAAGCCCAGGCTGCCCAGCAAAGCCACCAGGTGGCACGAACACATAGTACCAGAGGTGCTTTCTCTCACCATCCCTCAGCAAAGGCACTGCCCCAAAACAAACTGTGCGATCAACCCACCAAATGACAGAAGCACAAAATCATTTATCTGAAATGAATCTGAAAATATCTGGCAAACCAATACCCTTCATAAAAAGAGGAAGAGATGATTAACAAAAAAAATACATTCTATTTCCTCACAATTATTGGGTTCAACTTCAGGCATCTTTTTATTCACTCAACATATCCTTTAAAAATCAGGTCACAGTAGCAGCCCCTGTTTTGTTACACAAGATGAAGAGCAGTCATGCCCTGCCCGGCATTAGAGTTCTCATCACCTGTTAACTCATCTGCGAGCTCATATGCAGCAATAATGTATAGATCAATCAGGAAATTAAAAAACAAATAAAAAACCAGCAGGATGCCATAAATGTTGCACTGTTTCAGCAACAGGAGATAGTATTTACCTATTTGTGGCATTCGACTCTCTAAGAAAAGATCAAACCATTTCAGAAACAATAAATGTCAAAAACCCTCTCAAATCTGTATCAAAGAGCATCAAGACCTCCAAAACATTGTACCCTAGAGCTTAAACTCTCAGGAAAGAAGATGACACATACATACAAGAAAATACTTTAAGGCTGTCAGAGAGAAGGCACCTACTACATTAAAGCATTGCAACTCGATCCTTGCAACACTGCAGTACTTGCAGTCTTTACAGTTAGCTGAATTCCATTTCTAGACCATCAGAAGAGCAGTAGAACAGGTGCCATTTGTAAACAGCGAGCTCTTCAGGAGTACAAGATGGATATTAACACTACCCAGCAAATGCATGCCTTGGGCAACAAATACATGAGCTCTACTTCACAGTGTCAATTGATGTGATATCTAAAGTATTCATAAATAATATCCACATATACTATTGGTTCCATTTAAATCTAATCAGAACTTGGTACAGTGTATATTAACAGTAATTGCAAAAACGGATTTCAAGTTAAATTTTTCAATACATGGTCCTTCTACAAGGAATATACTGATTACACCCTAAAACTTCAAATAGCATATCCATGCATCATTTAGATTGCTCAGAGGGATTAATAATTCTTTTGACAAATGAAATGGATGCGACAAAAGACAGAAATTACTAATTACAAAAGAACTTGACGTGCGTGAAAACAGAGGACACTCAAAGTCCATGACGTGTTAAATCGCCACTAAGATCATCACGTCCATCTATCAGAGACAAACATGAACTTTTATTGAATACTACACGCCATACGTGTTTTGCATGTGTGTAATGGCCAGGGAGACCTGAGGGGGATCATGGGATCACATGGCTGAGGCCCCGCTCTGGTAGGAAACACCCATGCCAAGCACAGGAGATGTGGGGAAGGGAGAGGGCAGCGGCACTGGGAAAAGCCCAGAAACTTGAGCTGGGGCTGGAGCACGTGCTGCGGGTGAGGACGGCTCACTGTGATGACCCAGCAGTGGACTGCGGCATCGCTGTGAGACGGGCAGTGATGTACCCAAGCGAAGGTCAAGCGAAGGTGACGCCCAGCAGCTTGGCCAAGCCATGGTTGGAGACATCACCAGGCAACGGATTGTGACCCCATAGGCCACGCCGGCTTTGACGCGGGCGCAGCAGCTCAGCCCAGCAGTTCGTGCCTGGCCTCCGACCGAGCGTGTGTGCGAGGACTGGAGTGTGGACAGGGCGAGCTTTGGTGCTGGAAAGTGCTCTGGGTGCTGTTAGCACAGCTCCCAGCGGCCTTCTCAGAGCCATTTGTTCTTTCCCCGAGCCTGCCGGGAGCAGGCAGACGGGACATCCTAGAGAAAAAAGCGTGTGCAGCAGCACAGGTAGGCGGCACAGAGACTGGCAGCGGGGGGGCACAACTTGAGGGACCCTTCCCAGGCCAGAGTCTGACTAATGTCTCTTGTCCTCTTCCAGCGTGTCACCTGCTGCTGCTGCTGCAGCGTTAGTGCTGGGGAGCACGTTACCATCTCCCGCTCCCACTGGCCCACCGCAACTGGTGGAAGGATGGAGGCAGAGTTTGAGACCCGCTGCCCCGTGTGCCTGGAGAACTGGGACAGCGCAGCATACGCCATGCCTTGCTGCCACCAGTTCTGCTTCCGCTGCATCCAGCGGTGGACAAGCACCAGGCCCCAGTGTCCGCTGTGCAAACGGGATGTGAAGACCATCATTCACTCCGTGCAAGCGGACGACAACTACAAGGAGGTGGAGGTCAGACCAGCTGCACAGGCATCCGTTGCTACACGGAGACCCGCACTCCACCACGCAGCCCGGCCATGGCCTGCAGTGCCCACGCATCCTCTGGGCGGCCTCTCCCCTGCCACCTGGGCTTCCCTCTTCAGGGAGCACCCGGCCCTGCTGCGGCCCCTGCGGTCCTGGCTGCGCCAGAACCTGCACCGCATCCTGGGCACCGAGGGGCCACAAGCAAATATCCTGGTTGACAGTGTCATCTGGGCCCTGCTCCTCGTAGGCTTGGCAGAGGGGATCCTGATAGAAATGCTGGATCCTGACCTGCACGGCCACACGGTGACCTTTGTGAGGCACTTCATCGCCTTTGCGGTGCGGAGGTGCAGCCGGGTGGCAGGCCGCTTCCTGGGCCTCAACATCCCCCCTGCTCCTGGGGCACAGGAGGCCACAGCAGCAGAGCCCAGAGCTGCCACACCAGAGGAGCCACCTGTCCCTGGCTCAGCACCCTCCAGCAGCCCTGCCAGCTCCAACAGGGACGAAATGCTGGGCAGGGCAACACAAGAGGTTCGTGGGCATCCCAGCCGCCCACACGGCAACCCTGCAACTGTCACCACAGAGCAGGCAGCGCCTCAGGAGGAGCCAGGAGAGCCTGTGGCAGGGCCCTCCGGCACCAGCCCACCTGAGGGGACCCGGCGAGCCCCGAAGAGGAAGGCCGGCGACTCACAGGCCTCAGCACCATCAAAGAAGAGGCCACCCCGCCGGCAGCAATAGAAGAGCCCATGGGGCAGCTGAGGAGGCTGGGGCCAGGCAGCACCTGGGACACACACTGGCCCCAACGGACCATTGTCATCACCGTCCAATTCAACCTCAAATAGAAAACAGAAAGACTGCAAACAATAAATTAACATTGAAAACAATTGAAAAACAAAGTGTTGGTATTGAGTGTTGGTATTGATAACGGCACAGCTGTTGACGCTTCCCCATCCTTGACGCTCTCTCCCCTTTTTCCTACTGCCGTGCAACTGCTGCCACTGTTGCATTCCAGACACGAACCCCACGGGCTTCAGAGAGGGCAATGGCAAATCTCTGCTCCTGGGGACCAACATCCACAGGCCGTGCTACAGCTGGGGTCAGCCAGATGGAGCAGAACCACCAGTCCTGCTGGACACCAGGCTGAACCTGCAAGGAACCCACCCGGGCTGCCTTGCCGAACGCTGTCCTGGGCTGCGTGAGGCCAGGTGCCACCCGTGGGTGAAGGGCGGTTATCCCGCCCTCTGCTCAGCCCTGAGGAGGTCACAGCTGGAGCGCTGGGACCGCAGCTGGGCTACCCAGCACAGGGGATAACAACACACTTCTTCCCATTACGAGTGGACCATTCGCTTCTACCACTCCAGATCCGCAGCCCATCCCTGTACAACCGCTCTTAAGTAGGGACCTATACACTTCCTTCTTTGCAGGCATTTGAAATGTCTCTACAGAAGACAAAACCAGGCAAAAATCTTTCCGTGCCTATCCACACCACGTTCCTAAGACAACACAGCTGGTTCTTAAACACGGTAGTACGTACCCTTGGTTTACTGCACATCTGGTGAACAGAAAGTTCTCCAGCCTCACTACGGAATAAAGAACTCCACCGTCATTCCCATGCTCCCTATGAAGCATACTGAGCTCCAACACTCACTCAGTCCCTCACTCAATCTTCCCCCTGCTAATGTTCTTCCATCTAATTCCACCTCACATCACAATACAAGCTGTCATAGCCTGGTGTACAGTCTCATCAAAGGGAACGCTGCTTGTTTGCCATCAGAATTCATTCAAAAATGAAACAATTCAACAACCATTAACCACTACTTCTCATATTACCTACAGGCAACAATGCCTGAAGAACTGGAGTGTCAGATGGCATGCAAGACATTAGAAGTTGGCTCGTAGGAATGAAAGAATTTCATGAGAGAACGGGGCTAATGACACAAGGAGCGCCATAGACATCAAAGATAACCACTGGAAGAACCGATGGGATTAATAACTCTTTTGACAAATGAAATGGATGCGACAAAAGACAGAAATTACTAATCACAAAAGAACATTACGTGCGTGAAAACAGAGGACACTCAAAGTCCATGACGTGTTAAATCACCACTAAGATCATCATGTCCATCTTTCAGAGACAAACATGAACTTTTATTGAATACTACACGCCATACGTGTTTTGCATGTGTGTAATGGCCAGGGAGACCTGAGGGGGATCATGGGATCACATGGCTGAGGCCCCACTCTGGTAGGAAACACCCATGCCAAGCACATGAGATGTGGGGAAGGGAGAGGGCAGCGGCACTGGGAAAAGCCCAGAAACTTGAGCTGGGGCTGGAGCACGTGCTGCGGGTGAGGACGGCTCACTGTGATGACCCAGCAGTGGACTGCGGCATTGCTGTGAGACGGGTAGTGATGTACCCAAGCGAAGGTCAAGCAAAGGTGACGCCCAGCAGCTTGGCCAAGCCATGGTTGGAGACATCACCAGGCAACAACGGATTGTGACCCCATAGGCCACGCCGGCTTTGATGCGGGCGCAGCAGCTCAGCCCAGCAGTTCGTGCCTGGCCTCCGACCGAGCATCTGTTTTCCCAACAGATGTCAGGATGGTTGAAGTCCCCCACCAGGACAAGAGTCTGTGAGCCAGACGCCTCACGCATCTGGAGCAAGAAAGCCTCATCAGCAGCCTCCCCTTGATCAGGTGGCCTGTAGTATACCCCTAATACCAGCTGACCTTTATTAGTCCCATCTCTAATCCTAACCCACAGGCTCTCAACCTGTTCTTGACTGTTTCTCATGGGGAGCTCCTCACAGTTTATCCAATCTCTGACATAAAGGGCGATTCCCCCAACCTTCCTACCTCGCCTATCTCTCCTAAAGAGCCTATAGCCATCGATGGTAGTATCCCAATTGTGGGAGTCAACCCACCATGTTTCTGTGATAGCAACAATGTCATAATTTTCAGAGTGCATCACAGTTTCCAGTTCCTCCTGCTTGTTACTCAGGCTCCATGCATTAGTATAAAGGCACTTCAGCTGGGCTGTCCGGCTGAAGTGTCCTTGCACTTTGCTGTGTTGAACCTCATTAGATTCACCTAGGCCAACCTCTCGGTTGAGCTCCCTCTGAATGGCATCCTTTCCTTCCACTGCGTCAGCCGTAACACTCAGCAAACAGCAGAGGGTGCACGCGATTGCATCATTGGTGTCACTGATAACCATGTAAAAAAGCACTGGTCCCAAGACAGATTCTTGGATGACACCACTTGTTATCGGCCTCCACCTGGACATCGAACCATGAATCACCACCCTCTGTCTGTGGCCTTTCAACCAATCCCTTATCCACCAGGTGGTCCACCTGTCAAATCCACATCCCTCCAGTTTAGAGATAAGGATGTGGTGGAGGGCAATGTCAAAGATCTTGCTCAAGTCCAGGTCAATGACATCTGTTACCTTCCTTTTGTCCACAAATGCCATCACTCCATCATAGAAGGCCACCAGACTGGTTAGGCATGGCCTTCCCCTGCTAAAGCCACGCTGGCTGTCTTGGATCACATGCTCATTCCTTATGTGATCAAGCATGTCTTTGAGGCGGATCTGTTCTTCACCATCTTCATCACAGTTACACATTTGAATCAAATAATTGGTGTTCCTGTCACGAAGAAAACCTCTTTATCTTCTACTCCTGCTGCACTTCTGTGCTTTCACCAGAAGCAAAGGGAGAGGCCACCTCCTAGATCCAAATTTTAAGAAACCAACACCCAATAGGTGTCATCTGAAGTAAAATAGCAGAGAAATTAAGACGACTCTTCTGCATCCAGCTTGGATCACTCCCTCACTCAGGCACACCACCATCAGATCAAGGAGATGCTGCCTTCAGCTTAGAGACTGTATGGGAAATCACAGCTTGAACCTCTGATTAATCAGCTGAGGCAAGTGTTGGGTCAGCTGCGGGAGCACAGGTGAGAGTAATCTAGCTGTGCTCCCAGAAGGGGTGGACCTCGACTCAACCTCCTCTGAGACCTCATTTAAAGGCTGACCACCACTGAGGCAGCATCTCTTGGAGATTGCTCCCCAGTTGAGACTGCCTCAGCTTTCTGGTCAAGGTATCGATATTGGTGAGTTTCCCTTTGCTAATAACCTTTGACTATTTACCACCATCTTGGTTAACATCTTTTTATTAGCCACCCTTACAGAGACAATAAGGGTTTGGGCTTCCAAACTCTCAGCAAGCATTTGGATCAGCCAGCTTCCTGCTGGGGAGCCCCCTGCATCACTGCTGCCTATTCCGGTACCAGACCCGCAGATGTTTCAGAGCTCATTAGCATGGACTTCCTTCCTCCCCTCAGCAGCTGCTCCTGCGCTCACCTTCATTCCTACTCAGATACCGGCCGCTTCCAGCACCAGCTGACCTGCAATTCACAGAAAGGAAAGGTGGGAGTCATGCAAACGCACAAGCCCAAGGCTGCATCACCACCACGTATGGCAGCCTCGGGAAATCAGCTGAAACTACAGCCTTTGTCAGAATGGAGACAGGCACTGTCAATTCAGTGTGACCTCTGAACTCACTGCCACCATCAGAAATAGGCACTGAAATCGCTCACTTCACTGCAGCTGGTTACCTCCAAATTCTTTTGCTTTTGGGAAAATGCGGACACGGAATTGAAGGACACTAGAAAAATGACATCAACTTCATTGTAGGTGGTTAAGCAGGACTTGAGCAAGAAAAGCTTCTCAGCTCCTTGTAAGGCACTAAGTGATGGGATATATCCCATACCTGCAGAAATCCTGACCTCTGCCACAGGTGCCTGAGTGACACAAAAGTTGAGCTGCCCATTCAGAAGCACGTGGGGCAGGCCATGGAGCGGTTGGTTACATACCAACACATGAACAGGCACTTTCCCATTGGAAGGGAAATCCCTTCTCCCTGCCATGCCATGCCCACACCGCTCCTCAGGGCTGCACTGACAGCACAGACAGAATTGAAACATCTTTTGTCATCATTGTGGTTTTTCACAGACCCAGACAATGAGATACTGGGTTGCTGTGTGGGTTCCCAGGCGGCACTGCCATTTCCAAGCCATTGCTTCCTAGGGGCACAGAAAGGAAAACGCCTGAACAAAATTTCACCCAGAGATTGCTGTTTTACCATTCTTCCATGCAAAACAGGAGGACAGTACAGCGGATTTGTGCAGCTGCATCAACACCCTGGGTGCTAAAGGAATGCAAAGACAGAAATATCAAACCTACAAGGAGGGAAGCTATGTTTAGTAATATCTTTTCTCATTTACAACAGGCAGTTGGCACTACTAAAGGAAAATCCCAGGCCTCAGGTTCTGACAGTGCGACAATCTGGCACGGACTCAGATGTGAGTGATCCAAATGGTTTATTCCAGGTTCTAATACCACTTCTGTGAATTCACACGTTTTCTCTCTTAACTTTCCCACAGCCTTCACATGTCCACAGAACATCCCACAAACTCTCCTTTACGGCGCACGTAGGCACTCATCCCACCAGAGCCATCAGTCATTCCTAGCCATGTGCTTCTCCTCCAGTCACGGACAGTATCACACGGCCATCATGCATCTTAAATGACTTAGTTTTTCTGTTCTTTCTGGAGGTGTCCTTGGTTCCTAGCCTTACCTTCTCATGCCGTTCATCTTCCTCTGCAGCTCCTGCTCTGAAGAGTCTTCTTATGTTCCCACATGACAGGAAGAAAATGAAGACACAACCCCTGCCACCAAGGTCAGCTCTGCAGCACACGTTACCTGAGGAGCACTTGGCTACTCATGCAAACTGCACAGTGCCAGGAAGATTGTTACATGTTGCACTTCTTCTTCTCCTGGCTCAGAAATTAAATTTTCTACCTAGAAAATGGAAAACAAACAAACAAGCAAACAAAAAACAACAACAACAAAAAACACCTCACCTGACATAAAGGAGACATGATTGTTACTATGGAATTCCGGAGGGCAAGGTATTTGCCCTCTCTATGAAGAAGCTGACTGCAAAGGACTAAGAACAGCCACGATCACGTTGAGAACTTGCGGGTAAAATTCGGGACTGAACCAATAATGGGCTTCTGGAGGTGAGGGTCTGCTCCAGGCCGCCTGGTCAAGGGAGCCTGTTGATGGGCCCTGCTTACTGCAGCTACCAGAAGCACTGCGCTCACTGACTCTCAACTTGATGGGGGATTCCAGTCAGGCTGGGAAATCAGCATGGCTGGCTGCAAGCTGTCTGAGAGACTGCTGGACTGCACTGGGAATAACTTTGTGGGCCAAGCATTAAGCACACCAAGCAGAAGGGAAGCATTACTGGACATGCTGCACAGCAGGGGTTAAGACTGGAGGTGATCAGGGCTGTAGTGACCATGCCCTCCTAGAGTTCCTCATCTCAAGGAATGCGGGCCTGGCAAAAAGCAAAGTCAGGACCCTGAGCTTCAGGAGAGTCAGCTGCAGGCTGTTCAAAGAATTCTTGGACGAGGGACACTGGAAAACTGTTCTTAGGGGCAAATGGTTCAAACATCCCTTTGTGTGCACCTGTGTGCAGCCCAACTCCTCAGCACAGCCCTGTGCAAGCACACATTTGTGCCACCGCATCCACGCACTATGTGCTCACACACACTCACACAACCACATCCCTTAGTGCAGCCCTGTGCGCACACACACACACACGTGTAACCCCTTCCTTTCATTCCCAAAGTGCACGCACACACCGGTACCACAATGTCCTTGTGCAGCTCCAACACTCTGCACACCCCTGTGCACGTACATATATGTGCATGCTCGTCCTTGCACACATACCCACAGACCTACACACACCTGAGCAACACCACTGGTTTGTACACTCATGGACACAAATGTGTGTGCAACACCATCCATGCACAAATACACACACACACATGGATCCCCACTGCTTTGCACAATGCTGTGCACACTCACGTGTGTCATGCACTGATTTCCCATCCAGTCCTCGAGGGGTCACTTACTTAGGACAGGAGTGCAGGGGAGCAGCCAGAAGCTGTTTGCATTCCCTGCTGTCTGCTGGGCAGCTTTGCTGGAGATGCTTGAGTTGCTTTGCTTTTCCTTGGGAGGTGGGAAGGAGCTTTGAATTTGAGGCACATCCCGTGCCAGAGCATCCCGATGGCACAAGGGGGATCAGGGCCCCTCTATTGGTTACCTCGATGGCTTGCAGCAACTGGAACTTTTTGCCTATTGAGAAAGCTAAAAAGTGTGAGTTCCTCCTGACCCATATCAACAAAAATCTCAACCATAAAAAAGAGACGTCTTCGTATTCAAGCAAATGACAACAGTAAGACCATGCATGTTGTTTTGTTGTATTTCCTCTGTAATCATGGGGAGGATATGAAGAAGTGGTATAATTCATCCACTTCTGCACTTCAGGCACAAGTTCCTTAGAATTGGAAGAGACCCTTAAAGGCCATCTAGCCCAGCTCCCCTGCAATAAAAAGGGACATTCACAGCTAGATCAGGTTGCTCACAGCCTGGTCATTAGTCATCCCAGAGGCAAAACACACACTGAATGATCTCTCCTTCAGTCATAAATCCTTGGAGACAACAGCACTGACACTGCATGTTACTGAAGCAGTAAAAGAAATTGCTCCTGTAACTCTCCTTGTGTTAAGTAAAATGATGATAAAAAGCAATGGAATGCTTTGGCAGGACACCAAAACCATCCTCCTTCCTTGATATCTGCTGCAATGGAACCTTCCACTGGAAGAAAGCCTCTGATGACTTGTCACCCCAGAGAGGTCAGCTTTAGAAGCAGGACTGCTGCACAATAGAATGAACTGGGGCTCCTTAGCATCTCTTACATCCAGGAGGGGTGTGATCAGACCCACCTATCACCTTCAGGTGCGCTTTCTGACACCTTGTCTGACTTCACTGTCACTGTGCCAGCATCCTCAGGCTTAACCTGCTTCATTGTCAGTGTGCAGCAATTGCCAACGTTCTTGATGTCATTGTAATTGTTGGTGTAAAGGAGGTTGCCATTCAGGAACCATTCCATGTCCTCGTCATTATGGGACAGCTCGCAGGAGAAGACAGCAGAGCTCTCTTCTTCAATTTCTACATCCTGCAGGTGCTTCATTACTTCTACATTGCGGGCTGTGGGGAAACAAGGTGAACTGTTACCACTGTTACTATAAATGATACTGGGATGTGGTAGAATGGTTGGACTAGATGATCTTTGTGTAATCATCTATGTGAAGATAATACATTTATAAAGTTAGCAGGAGAGAATGGCAGAAGTCAACCTCAAGAAGAGAAATCTGAGGTGAAATAGGACATGGAAGAGGCCACCCTCCCTGCTCATACCTTCAGCTGTCAGCGTGGCCTCAGTCTCTGCAATTCCTGCCTTGCACTTGTACACACCAGCATCATCGGGCTTCAGCTTCAGAATTCTGAGCTCTACTGAATGCTTATCCCTCTTGATCTTGTACTTCTCAGAGGGCTCGATGGGTGTGCGGCCCTTGAACCATTTCACAACCTTTGGAGAAGGCCTGAAGTCACAGGACAGGATGACAGAATGACGTTCCAAAGCTGTCTTGTCCTCCAACTTCCTGGTGATTTCTATATGGTAATCTGCAAAGCAGGGGTGGAAGAGAAGAAAGGATGAGGACAATTGGAAGAAGAGGAAAGTCCCTTGCGTGTATTCCATTCCATTTAATTTCATGTTCACAATGGTTCTTTGAACGACTCTAAAGATAAAACAAACGATTGTCTATAGGGAATGCCATTGACTACATTTCTATGAAGTAATACTGTACAGTATCTACCAAATGCAAGGTCCAGCTCTTGTTTTGTGCTTATTAAATTGCTCCCAGTTGAGGCTTTTATTCAAATAAGAGTGAGTTGAAAATATAACAAGTACTTTAGGATGTGAATGGATAATCTTACGCTGGGGACAACAGCAGATAAAAAGCCTGCAAGTTTCTTTCAGATGAAATCAATGACAAACCGCACCAAATTTAGGTGCTACCAAACTTAAACTTGTCTAGTTCAGAAATACAATTAATTTCACCTGATTTGACTTCTTTGGTATAGCCAAGGACAAAACCTCAGCTCTGTAAATCTGAATAGTAAGCACATCACAGCTATTCAAACACATCTTTTACTGAGATGCAGCTGTCTCATTTAGTGTCCAACGACTTTGAACTGGAAATGGAGCAGACCAAAGCAGAATCTAAACATGGCTTCTACAAGGACTGACCGAATGTGGCTGTCGTCACCATCAAATTACCTGATACAGAAGGATCACACTCACTGTCAGACAAAACCTCTTTGGAGAGGTGAACTGACTGCCCTGTTCACCCCCACTTTGGAAATAACTGCACTCATTTCCTACCTGCTCCCAGCAGTGTGGGATGGTGGGATAGCATCACACTTCCCACACTAAGCATCCCACCATGTCACTTGTTCCACCTAAACCTCAGTCCCAAAACAAAAGGGGAACTCACTTCTGAACCCTCTTCACTTCATTTCAGATGTCTTATATGCTTGATCTCCAACCCACCCCCCACTCAGGAGAAAGATCCCCCGCTTACACCCTACCATCTTGTTGCATTCTGATGTTGTCATCAGCCTTCAGCTTGTTGTCCTCTTTGTACCACTGGGTCTGAACCTCATCGTGTGAAATCTCACAGACAAAAGATGCACTCCCATATTCATTCACTTCCACATCTTCCAGTGCTTTAACAATCTTGATATCTCCAGCTGTGAAACAGTAGAGACATATTTGTCAGGGTATTTCCAGAACTGAGTGCAGCATCTTTTCCTTACACATATTTGCATAGAAAATAAGTAGGATTATGTTTTATTCTAAACCATCATCCATTCCTGAGTCATTTCTCTCTTCAACACAGTCAATGCATTATTGCCCTTGAACTTAAAGACAGACTTACTAGCTACAATGGAGCTCCCTGCAAACAGTTTTCATGGAAACCAGAATCTCATTTATTCTAAAACCTTTCAAGCAAAATTAAGGGTAGAAAAACAATAGAACTGACTGAATCTTTAAGGTCATTTAGTTCCAGTCCCCCTGCTATAGGCAGAGACACCTCCCTCCAGACCATCTCTTCTCCTCAGGGTCAAGGCTTCTCTCAAATCATTCTCCTCTAAGCCTGTGCTTGGGATTGCCCTGACCCAGGTGCAGGGCCTTGTACTTGGCCTCACTCAAGTTCATGAGGCTGCCAAGGGCCCACCTCTCCAGCCTGTCCAGGTCCCTCTGGGTAGCATCCCTTCCCTCTAGCACATCAACAGCACCGCTCAGCTTGGTGTCATCTGCAAACTTGCTGAGGGTTCATTTGATTCCACTCTCCATGTTGCCTACAAAAATGTTAAATAACACTGGTCCCAACACCACCCTCCACCTGGACACTCAGCTACTCACTGCAGCTCTCTGAGTGTGACCATCCAGACAGTTCCCTATCCTGCAACTGGTCCATCCATCAAAACCATTTTTCTCCAGTTTGGTGACCAGGATGTCATGCAGGACGGGATCAAATGCTCTGCACAAGTCCCAGTAGATGATGTCAGTTGCTCTCCCATTATCCACTGATGCTGTTACTCCATCATGAAAGGCCACCAAGTTTGTCAGGCATGGCTTGACTTTGAGGAAGCCATATTGGTTACCACCAATTACCTCATCTTTATTTTCCAAACTATGCCAAGGAGAAATAGACAGAACTCTACAATGCCGTGTCACTACAAACCTATCTGAACCATTGGCTTCTCTGCATGCTCATCACTAGTCTCTCCTTAGCTTGTGTGCCCACAAACAATGTATGGGGAATGTCAGCCACAAATCTTACCTAGGGGACATCTTTGCTTCAAAATCCTTTGAACATCACACAATCCCTTTTAACTCTCCAGGTCTGCATTTAGTTATGTCAGAATCAGGCCATATTTCTGTGCTGCTATATCCCTTTCCTTCTGAAGGGCCTGGATACAACTTGGATTAACCTCAGGAGAAGAGTTCCTGTATAGAATCATAGATTTACCCAGGTTGGAAAAGACATTGAAGATCATCAAGTCCAATCGCAGCCTAACCAGTACCCTAACTCTAAAAACCCTACACTAAATCATATCCCTGAGTACCACATCCAAAAGGCTCTTAAACACAACCAGGGATGGCGATTCAACCACCTTTCTGGGGAGCCTATTCCAGTACCTAAAATCTCTAGTACCTAAATCTCTCTAAAAGAGCACAGGTATTAATCTGACCAGAAAGGTTCCTGTTTGTTCATAAAATGAGCCTTTTCTGCTCCATCTTGCATAGGCCACTGGGCACAGGGTAGCTGGGAGACCACAGAAAAAGTGGTTCTGTGAGCAATAGGGAAACTACTGCCTAATCCAACTCCTCCAATCTCTGCGCTCTGCCAGCATGTCTAAATAGGGTGGCAGATACACACAGGAGATAAATATTTCCACTTCCCTCAGCCAACACTGCTCTGAATTTCTATGGGACACACAGTTGGATGAAAAGGCATTTGACAAAGAAGGAAATGAAAGAGTTTAATCTGCTGTGTCATTCTCTCGGTAGCCAGAATAACTAACCCTCGCAAGTGTTAGTTCAAAGAATAGGCAGATTTTATCTCCTGACATGAGCAGTAATTCAAAGAAGCTGGTATATGATCCAGTATCCTGCATATTCACTGCAGGCAGGCAAAGACATTATGAGATAAGGGAGATCTACACATCACTTGTTATGAACACCTCATAAAGATAAAACCACACACAAGAGGAGAGTTTATGAAGAGGACTACTCTTGGACTACTTTCCAAGAGGCATCAATTAGTAACTCTCTTCGCTCATTTTTCACACTACTCTACAGTGTCCTCCTGAGCCCCCTTACTCCTGTTGCCAACTGCTGATGCAGGGAATCCTGAGGAACCAAGGATTCATAGTTGTTCCATCAGTAGTCCTTGGTCAGCTCTCCCTCCCTGCCCCTTCTGTTTTGATCCCACTAACCAAATTTTAGTTAGTCTGAAAAGAGGATGGAAACCTCCGCAGCAATTAGTTTCTAAATATCTTGCAATGGGCAGCTTGTAGGAGCCCCATCTCAATGCCCACAGCACAGGAGGCAGGACTGCTTAGCCCATGCACTAGTGCATTTACCAGCACAGATGTAAGCCCAGATCTATGCACACCAAATACAGGCTCTCAGTTTGCACAAGGAGGCATCCATGGAGCTGAAGTATTAGACAGATATTGTGGTGGGGCAGCAGTTATTGAGACGCCAGACAGAAAGGACACAGATAACGTGGCAACTCAGCTTTACCATTATGACTGCTGATGGAACATCTAATTTCACTGCTCAAAAGATAACTTCCATATAACTGGAAAGGATGAAATTCACAGGGGAAACCACACACAGACACACACAAAAGCAATACAAAGGAGATGAAGGATGGTTCACATACTAGTGATTCACTCTGAGACGCAAGCAAATGAAAGAGTATCCCCAACCATTTGCCTCCTGAAATGCTAAATATATAAACTCATTGCTGTGATAACTCTGCCAGACGTGAGTCATACACTGTAAAACCTTATGGGGTCAATCAGTTTAACTTCATAAATTCATTACACCAACAAAAACAGACCATCGTGTCCAGGCTGGTTCATTTCAGCTCTTCAAAGCTGTTGGCAAAACTGCCTGAGAGCTGAAATGCTTACCAGCAAAAGCTAAAAACTGTAAATCAAATGTAATAGGCTGGCTTTGTCTACTGTATAGAAATGATGCCTGAAAAAAAGAAAATAAAAAAGAACGTAAACCAGAACAAATGGAATGGCTACATAAAACAGCCAGTACTGAAACAGCAACCCAACCTGGTTGCAGAATGAGAGAGAAAATGAGAGTTCACCAAAGTCATGGGACAGAACACATGTTCATGTTCATGCTAACACTGAACCCAAGTGGCCACATGAGGACAGCATCTAGTAGGAAATCAGAAAAAAGCATCCTTTCATACGTCCCTTGGGAAGGTGGCATCTACCAGGGCACAGCAGACCCGTGTGTTCAGTAACAAGTCTGATGCTTCAGAGCCCAATGATGAGCTACAAACAGGGGTTTAACCAATGCAACACATGGAGGGAAAATCTGTCTTGAGCATAAAGAAGAAAGAGAAAGGTATCCAAAAGGACTAACCAAGAAATGCCCAAACTGCCCATGAAGCATTTCTTCCCGTGGTGCAAAATACCACAAGAGGATTTATTTGCTCTTTCAGTTAAACATAAAATGAACCTTTAGGGTAGCTGATGTCTTGTCTTAGGCTGCTCAGCATGTGGATGTTCCCTGATCTTCATATTCACACTTGTGAATAATGAGACTTCTCTTATTTCCCTGGGAAGTAATGCCCACTTTTTTACTTTGACAGAGCTCCTTCCCATCCTAGAAGGGAAAATATCAAGTCAGATCTCCATTAGTCCTTCCATCTCTGCACTCAGCAAAGGGAGCCTTCAGATCTATGCTTAATTCACCCACTCCCCTAGAATTAATGGAACTGTGCTTACTGGAACATATGCTGAAGCTTAAGCACAGTGCAGTGTTTTCAACATGAAGGAATGGCTATAGAACATGCATAAATTCTGGCTGACCTATGACAGCTTAAAGCACTGCGGAGGACTGTTAACAAGCCTGTTTGGACATCACCTTGAATAAATGACGTTATCCCCAAGTAAGGGAAGGAACAGCTGAGCACCGGGGAGGTACACAAAGTGCCAGAGCAAATTCTCACACTGTCAGGTGCAAAGAAAACTGAGATTTCACCCCAAAAACCCAGTTCACAACAAGGCTACAAAATCCCGGCTGAGAATTTCTGTGTTAGACTTGAAGCTCAAGACTGTACTGTAGTTCAACCAACAATATTTTGTGCAGCATGACCTAAAAAGTTCACAATAAAACCAAAACAAACTTCAATTTCAACTTGATAAATGAACTCAGGACATAATAACAAAGAGTGCTGATCTGGGCAAATAAAAGAGCATAAAGAAAAGAGAGCAGTGAAAAAGCTATCAAGGAAAAGCTCAGACTCGCATCCCTTGGAAGTGAAATTAAAGGCTCTCATTCATTTCCAGAGAAGTCAGAAAGGAAAATACCATTACATGCCATACCTTGAAACACTTGACGTCCATGTTGGGCCTGGACAGCTCACACTCAAATGTGACCTTGTCCTTCTCAATGACGCTACTGTCTGCCAATGGTTTGCTGATTTTCACAGGCAATTCTGAGAAGGAGAAAGAAGAATGTGGATTTAGTTGGGAACTTAGTTTTGTTCATAACCAGGTCCATGGGTGCTGTTAAATGGATCCTTCCAGATGGAAAAAACATTTCAGGTGGCCTCCTAGATTTTACCCCTTTTTGTGTTGCACGCAAGACTGAAAAAAAAAAAATTACTTCTGCAAAGTTCTTCTTGTCATAAGGAAACAAATATTTGGGGAATGGCAGAACCAGGTAAAATTTTCCTTCACATCAAGAAAGTATAAATTTCACTCTCATGCTCTTGGTGTGGTTTCTGCTATGATTATTTGGACTAATTAAGCTTCTCCCTGATGAAAGCCTAGAAGTATATCACAAGAAGGACCAACTTACCCGTGACCTTTTATTTGTCTTACTCAAGCATCTCCTCCTGACCAAAACTGACAATAAAAGATTCAGCCAGACTACAGGTTTGAGCAGCTGAGTTGTTTCTAGGATCTCCTGCAATCTCAAGCTTGGAACACACACTTGTCTTTTGACTAAGTGTCTCTTATAGTGCAGTAAAACAACAGGTTTTCACACGGCGATTCCTCATTTACCTTGATCTGAAATCATTCTCAAACCATGTGGGATCAGTCCAGGGAGAAGGGGAGGAGAGGGGAAGGGAAAGGGGAAGTCCACAGTCCTCTAAAATCAGGCTTCTTAGCCTAAAGCTCAACAGCAAATAGCAGTCCACTTCCCCACATTGCTAGACTCCGAGCATTTAAAGAACATCAGCTGACCTCATTATGAGCTCTAACATAGCCAAAGGAATTCATATATTCAAATATTCTCTTGAGTGATGAGAAATATGGAGCATAACTTCAGACTTCTGCTGTTAAACTCTCACTTCTATCATAAACCAGAGTAAGAGTTCAATGCTGCTTTAGATGGAGGACTCATATTTTAAATAACTCATCTCATTAAGGCTTGGATTCCCTACTACAATTAGTTAAATTCCAGTTTGGATCATGCTTCACCTTGGATCACTTAGGGCTTCAGCCACTTATTGGAACTAACTCAATTTGTCTACAGATAAGCTGTTTTCTATAGCAACAATAAGCTGTGATTGCAACTGGATATCGGGAGAGCACAAATCCCGCAGTTATCCTGTACCAACATCCTCTCCTTCCATCAGAACAGCAAGTTTTTAAACCAGACTCATGCAAGCTTGCATGACACACCTTGTTTAAAACTGTTGGCAGCCATCAGGACAGCCAGTTGCTTCCTGTATAGACACTGTTCCATCAGTTTTGTTTTTTTGTCTCGCTAGAACAACAGCCAGTGTCTGAAAACTCCCACAACTGAAGCAACCACGCTGATATACCGCAGTCACTGGAGGTGCTCAAGAGCCACGGGTATGTGGCACTGGGGACGTGGTTAGTAAGTCCAGTGAGGGTGGGCTGGGTTGGACTCAGCTATCTCAGTGGTCTTTTCCAGCCTTGGGTGCAACTTGTAAGAGGGAATGAAGCAGCAAACTGCCCAGCACTGAGCTGCATTCTTCTGACACATGGTATCAGTGAACTGCTGTATTTCCCTATCTTCTCTGGAGCTATTGATCTAACCTAACTGAAAAAGTAAGCCTGAACCTAGATATAAATCAGGATCATAGTCACCCATGGTTGCTTATATATTCAGAAAGACACTCCAGAGGGTAATTCAGCGCATCTAGAAATTAAAGTAGAAGTTCCTTAGTCAAAAATATTCCACAGCCAGATTTTCACCTCGCTACCACTACATTAAAAAGGAGAATCCAACTTGTGGTGTGGGTCATTGATGTTGTTCCGGGGGGAATTGTGGCTGTTCCATGCCCACAGGGTAGAAGACCGCCAGTCTTCCTCTAAGCCACATAAAAAGCTGCTTAGTGCTCCCAAAGCGAATGCTCACCAGTTGTTTCCAACTTGAAGGTCATCTTCTGGCCAGCAGCCTCGCAGATGTATTCTCCAGCATCTTTCTTCTCCAGCTGCTCCACAACCAGACGCCGTGTTTTGCCCACAGATTCCATTCTGAACTTTCTGGAGGAGGCAAGCAGTCTTCCATCCTTGTACCATTTTACTTCGGTTGGATCCTGTGCTACTTCACAGCTGAGGGAGGCACTTGCTGCCAGGGCAGCACTCACCTCTTTCTGCACCTGCTCCTGGTTTATAAACACAGGTTTTGGCTCTGAGGGAAGAAAAGAAAAAGTATTGACTGAGGGACCGAAATGAGACCAACTTGCAGGTTTGTATGTACAGGTTGGAACAGGTTTAGGTTACCACTTGTGTCCAAACTAATAGCCTTCACTAGAGAATATCAGCTCTTCTGTTGAAACAAAGTGTCAAATCTAGGCAAGAAAGAACCTAGGAACTGAAGGAACCAAGAGGGTCCTTGAACACCAGTCCCATGGTTGCAAGTCACTATGCAAACATATTGAACCCAAAAGAACATCTGTCCTGCAGGCAACCAAAACCTGAGTTCCTTTTACTTAAGACCCACTGTGAAACATCAAAACACATAAACACGTGATAGTCAAACCACTGGCTGCCTTTTCATGACCCAGAACAGTACTCCTGGCTTCCTGAACAGACTCCTCATGGCCTCTACCATTGCCACAACTGTGACTGTCAAAGGCACAAAGGAAATATGCTCACCAACGCAGTCCTTTGTTCTTTGTGTGTGATTTGCAGATATCTATCTTACTTTGAGCTCTGGCAATAGTCAGCTCTACCAGGTCTCTTACTGTGAGTAGCAGACTCACCTATCCAGATGCAGCCTCCAACATAAAGGCATAGTAAAAAGGCAGTGTACTACTAGGAGAAGTTCCTGCTTCTCCTGCCATGAAAGGCTGCACGTAGAACATGCACTCCAGCCTCACTGCACATACTTATCTTAGTCAAATGTTTAGGTGAACAAGAATTACAGTTTGGGATCTCAGGCACAGGAGAGATTTGAATAATATCTTGAATATTGCTTCCACTGTACATATATTACTAATTATTGCTCTACAGACAGACTGAAACAGGTCTTTGTGTCATACTGAAACCAAATACTTTCTACAAACCCAGGCAATCAAGTCTAGGGAAAAAACCTCAGCACAGACTACAGTGATCCAGGTGCAGTATAATAGAAACTAGATTTTACTTTACTGTTCTCTGCTGTATTTCATACAACACCTGTCTTACCTGTGACATGAATCTTGAAGGTGAGTTTCTGGCCAGCAGCCTCGCAGCTGTACTCCCCTGCATCTTTCTTCTCCACCTGGCTCACCACCAGCCGACGCTGTTTGCCCTCTGACTCTACCTTGAACTTCTTGCTCGAGGTGATCAGTTTCCCCTCCTTTTATCACTTGACCTCTGTGATAAAATGTTTGCTCATTAAGACCGGGATGTGGTAGCATTGTGGTGGAGTGCTTGTTCATTAGGACCGGGATATGATGGTGGAATATGGAGGCCACAAGGGTTGCAGAACACTCTAATTTTATGGGTAGATTGTGTACTCTGCATAGTTACAGGCAAAGCGCGCCCCGATGGATACAAAGTTCCACAGAAGGACCAACCAAGGAACGACACACCAAGTCGCACGATCACAACCGACCAATTAAAGGACAATACGCTCGGGATGGACAATACAAAAGAAGTTGCAAGGGACGGGACGGCGCGGCACTTGGAGGAACAATAATCCCCCTGTCGCCCAGCGCTGAATTGCCTTTTTGTTTTACCCGCTACAATTAATAAAAGTTTATAATTGGAACATTATTGGCTCATTGCTTATAAATTGATGACAACCACCATCTTCTCCTGGGCCACCTCGCAGCTCAGCGTGGCATTTTCTGTTGTTGCAGCCTTCACCACCTTCTGTACCTTCTCCTTGTTTGTAAATACAAATTCTGGCTCTGAAAAGAGAGAGATACATTAGTTTGGCCTCTTGAAAGAAGAGCAGGTTTTGGGGAAGGAGTCAGAAAAATGAATCAGTTCTCCCAGTCTGATGCCCCAAGAGAATGATGTGGAGAGAAGTTGTGCAATTTATGGATGCCCCATCCCTGAAAACGTTCAAGTCTAGGCTGGATGGGTGTTAGAGCAACCTAGTCTCAAAGAATGTGTTCCTTTCCAGGACAGAGATTGGAACTGGATGATCCTCCAGGTCCCTTCCAACAAAAGGCATTCTGTGATGCTTCTTGTATGACTCTCATGACTCTTTCGTCCCCTAGCTGCCATTTACTTATGTCTTCAAAACATCAACTTATACAAAACATTCCTGTAGTATTCTCTCCCATGCTAAATGAGCCCTTCCAAGACAAAAACATGTTACATACAGCACACCCCCTAGTGCTTGACACAAAGCCCCTGTTCTGAAACTTCCTGAGACGCAGCTGCATTGCAGAGTTGTTCTAGTGGTACAGGCACGTGGGAATGGAGAAGTGCAATCAGAACTTTCTTGTCTATGGCCTCATTCCCACAGCAAAAGGAAATTCCTGAAGATTTTAAAAGATGGAGCTGCCTCACAACTGTATTTAGAATAATTTGTTCAATTTCCTCATCAGAAATTAACCACCCCAAAGTTCAGCTCCAAAAATTTTAAGCATAGCAGGGAAAACTTACAAACTAATGACCGTTTTCTAAAACATTCTAGAATGAAAGGCCAAAATGTGTTCTCTCTCACCTGTGACATGAATCTTGAAGGTGAGTTTCTGGCCAGCAGCCTCGCAGCTGTACTCCCCTGCATCTTTCTTCTCTACCTGGATCACCACCAGCTGACACTGTTTGCCCTCTGACTCCACCTTGAACTTCTTGCTCGAGGTGATCAGTTTCCCCTCCTTGTACCACTTCACCTCCGTCTTCTCCTGGGCCACCTCGCAGCTCAGCGTGACATTTTGAGTCAGTGCAGCCTTCACCTCCTTTTGTACCTTGTCCTTGTTTGTAAACACGTCTTCTTTCTCTGCAGGGACATCACAACAGTCACACCATTTTGCTGTAGTCTGCTGCAGAGCTTACTCCAGTTCCCCATTTTCATTATACTTGCCCTTCACAGGGACCATCATGATGCCTCATTAAGACAGGAAAATACTTTCCCCTCTATTTTGCCTTGGGAAATGAATAGGCATATCATTTCATATCATATCATAAATCTAAACATTTCGCAGTCTGATAGCAGATTTGGACATGAGATTTAGAACACCTGCATGCACTGCTGATCCTCCTCCCTTCTCTTTGTTTCTTCTGATGTCTCTCTACATTTCCAGTAAATCAGAAGGGAATGGCCCTCTAGAACAGGTTGCCCAAGGAGACTGTGGATGCTCCATCCCTGCAGGCATTCAAGGCCAGGCTGGATGTGGTTCTGGGCAGCCTGGGCTGCTGGTTGGCAACCCTGCACATAGGAAGAAGGGGGTTGGAACTGGATGAGCACTGTGGGCCTTTGCAACCCAGGCCATTTATGAGTCTGATTAGTGGCATTTTCCACCTCATTGTGTCATTCAAATTTTGTAACCAGATCTCATCAAACACCTCCCCTTTTCTCACTCCGTGCATGCCTGGTGTGCTCTTGCACTGTAACCCTGCAGACACCAGCTGACTACAAGAGCTGCACAAGTTACCCTCCTTGCCTATTGTTTGTTGCAGTAATTCATTCCTGGATGGAAAAGCACATGTAGAAAAGTGTTGCTATGACACTAGATGACAAAGAAAGTCCTATAGCCAAAATGTTTTGCACCAGAGAGGCTGTAAGTTGATCCTCCAAATGCGAGACACACAAAATGAAGTGTTCCTTTATCTCTGGGATTCCAAGCATTTTCTCACCTCTGACTTTCACTTGGAATGTTGCTTTGTCATCTTTTGTTTCACAGCTGTAGCTCCCTTGGTCTTTCAGGGTCACATTTTTGACCATGAGCTTGCGGTGCGTCCCCTGGGAGATGATGGTTGTCCTCTGGTCCTGCTTCACCTCTATTTGATCTTTCTTCTATACGACAGCTCCGCTTGCAGCTGACACCTCACACACCAGCTCCAGGTCTTCAGAAGGACTGACTGATATTTCTGGAGTCGTTTTGGACTTGCTGACAAAATTAATGGCTTCATCTGAAGAAAAAAAGAGAAAGTGGTTTACATCCTGACTCAGGCTTATTCAGCACAGCATTAAGATACAGTTAGAACTGATTGTAATGTCTCTGCTCATTACATCTGGGGGATCAAGTTTCACCTCTGGAGGTACTCACATACAAACGTGTGCTTGATTCTCCTGTGTAAGGAAAGAGTAAGTTCTATGCAGACAGTTCTTATTTCTTTTAATCAATTCTGTATTCTGCACATGTTCTTCTGAAGCTAAAATGAAGGCAGCTAAGTAACCTGTTTGCAATACATGAACAAACCAATTCAACACCTTGTCTCTAAGCTAACAAGCAGCGTTTGATGAGCACATCAGTATTTCATGCCCTTCATTCCATCCAGACTGTATTGGCAATAACTATGCTGGTATTAACAAGGATAGCAATTACAAGCAAAATGGTAGAAATACAGAAGATATAAGGAAAAGGGAACTCACCAGAGCTGAGGCGATCCTCCCTGGTGAGCGATCTCCAAGAGATGCTGCCTCAGTGAGGGTCAGCCCTTAAATGAGGTCTCAGAGGAGGTGGAGTCGAACTCCACCCCTCCAGGGAGCACAGCTACATAACTTTCACCTGTGCTCCCACAGCTGACCCCACACTTGCCTCAGCTGATCAATCAGTGGTTCACATTGTGATCTCCCATACACTCCACCCCTTCACAACGTGAACCAATGATTAGGTGAGTTCCCCTTATTACAGAGACCCAATCACGACGCTGATACAATCTCCCGTCGCATTAGATGTTGATATTATTCAAATGATGATGATTGGATGGGTGTTTATGATCTTCCATGGGCCAGTGCTTGATAGATGTTACCGGAGACAAATCATCTTGAAGTGCAGGTCCGTCTGCGTTTCATCAGTCCAGAGTAATGGTCCTAGAGGCTTAGAATCAATCTTAAGGAGAGTAATATAGATGTTTCAAGGGTACTAGGAGGGGAAGATCCGCCCTCCAGGGCAAGATACAGGCCGTATTCTTATCTTGGGTCAATACTTCTGCTTGTACTGGATTATGTCCCGGCCTCCGATACCATACCCTCTGGCCAGATATCTGTGGCTGTATAACTATATCTGGCACCAGAGGAGGAGTCTTGATCTGCCATAGGGACATAATAGGTGTTCCTTTAGCAATAAAGGCCGAAGTATTGACCACGATGTCAGTAGGCCATGTACCTATCACCGAGGGGGTGACTGAACCTCCCACCTCCAATAATCTCCCCCAAGGTGCAAGTAGGCCACACCATTTGGGTCCTACCTGCACCTTCCAAGGCCAATTTATCTTATGGATTCCCGGTTCTAAATTCTCAGGGGCAGGGAGCAGAAGATTATTTTCAGTACCAACCTGCGGTTTTACCTTATTATCGGTGCCTGTAATTTGGATCCTAAGAGGGGAGGCCCATATAGTTTGTAACATTTTCAGGGCACTGGGTCTGCCATCCCGAGGTCTTTCATTCAGGTCCCGCACGGTTTCATATAATCTTTTTGTCCACCCCTGCAGGGACTGAGAGTCTGTTTTCAGGGCAGCCTTAAGGATACCATTATAACGTTCAATAAGGCCTGCCCCTGTTGGGTTATATGGCAGGTGGAATCGCCATTCAATGTTGTTTTCTTCTGCCCAGCGCTGTATCATCGCTCCAGTGAAGTGAGTCCCTTGGTCACTCTCGATAACTTGAGGTGTCCCGTATGCAGACATCAGTTTAGTAAGTGCCTTAATTGTGTATGCTTGATTTGCCTTTGGTACAGGATAGGCTTGCAGCAGTCCACTTACAGTGTCAACGCAGGTCAGGGCATATCTCGCCCCCTCAGACCGAGGGAGGGGCCCAATGTAGTCGACCTGCCATCTCTGAAGAGGACTATATCCTCTAGCAATGTGGGATGTTGTTTCAGGCAACGGTCTCGGTCTCATCTTTGAGCAAGCATCGCAATCCTGACATGCTTGAACGATATCAGATAGTTGTACAGGCAGCCCCCATGCTTTAGCAGCTGCCCACATTATCTTCTGTCCAGCATGCCGTAGCTTCTGATGTAACCAACGGGCAATATTTTCAGATTGTGAATTCTCAATCCATCGGATTCGGGCCAGTGTGTCAGCTTCATCATTTCCTGGTGACTGCAAGGGTTGATGACCAGAGACATGGTAGACACATACTGTCCTGTGTTTGACCGTATTCCAAATGTCTACCCACATGTCTTTACCCCAAATCGGTCGGGCGTGGATAGTCCATTCCTGGGTAGCCCATTGCGTAATCCACAGAGTGAGCCCCCGGTACACAGCCCAACTATCTGTACAGATGTTCAGGACGCCGTCACCAGGTTCTTTAGTTATAACCATCCACACGGCTCGCAATTCTTCCCATTGGCTGCTTTGACCATCCCCCTCATCAAACCAGATGGTCTCAGTAGAGGGATGGTATGCTATTGCTCGCCACTTGCTCGGGTTGCCTCTGCTGGACCCATCCGTATACCAGGCATCTTCAGGAATAGGATATCTTCCTTCCTGAACGGGACTCTTCTCTGGTGGAGCAACCATCGGTTCTTTTGATGTATCACTGTGATACGTCACTGGGCCTAGGATCTTCTGTAGTTCTTCTTTAAGTGGAGATGAAGACAGACTGCTTCTCTGGCTTAGATAGGCGACCCATCGTGCCACCGTTTGTGCTTGGGCCACCCCCGTCTTAGGAAGGTGAGTCAAATCTCTCACCCACCCCTGGATTGGTAATGAAGTCTTAACTATGACCTCTGCTGTTTGCGTTATCGGCTCTACTGCTTGTAATGCCGAATAGGCAGCCAATAACTGTTTCTCAATCATGCTATATCGTTCTTCTGCTCCGTGCCAAACCTGAGACCAGAATCCAATGGGGGTTCGAACAGAACTCTGGCATTGCCACAGGCCCCAGCCAAAACCATCTTGAGTAACATGAACATCTAGTTCAGCTGGGAGGGTCGGATCAAATATACCCAACGCCTGAGCTTGTTTAACTTCCAGTTTTGCCTGTTGGAAAGCATCCTGTTCTATCTTTCCCCAATTCCATGATTGACCCTTCTTTGTAAGCTTGTATAATGGCCTTAATAGCTGAGCTAAATGAGGTATAAAGGAGCGCCAATACCCCAATATACCCAAACATTCTTGCAATTGTTTTGATGTTGTAGGGACTGGAAACGCTTGGACTTTATCTACTACCGCACTGGGTAGTACTTTGGTTTTCCCGGACCAAATTACTCCCAGGAATTTTACAGATAGCCCCGGACCTTGCACCTTCTGTGGGTTTATAGCCCACCCTCTTTTCTGCAGGTAAGCTATCAACAAATCTGCTGCTTGTCTCACCGCCTCTAACGAATCGGATGTTAACAGGAGGTCATCAATATAATGATATAAATTGACATTATTTGGCTTTTCCCACTTAGCCAGATCACGTGCCACTAAATTATGACAAAAAGTGGGCGAATGTACGTACCCTTGGGGTAGGACCTGGAAAGTCCATTGCCTCCCTTCCCATGTAAATGCAAACTGATCTTGCGATTCTTCACTGATTGGAATACTGAAGAATGCATTCGCCAAATCCAAGACACAGTGATATGTTTTGATTTCCCTGCTTAGTGTGTCCATTAGGGAGGCAATATTGGGTACAGCCGCATGAACAGGTGGCGTGACCTTATTTAATTCCCTATAGTCTACTGTCATCCTCCATGTTCCATCCGGTTTTCGCACTGGCCATATTGGGGAGTTATATGGGCTATGTGCAGGCCTTATAATACCCACTCTTTCTAATTCCTGCACCGTCTTTGTTATTTCATCCTGCCCACCCGGGAGTCTGTACTGTTTCACATTAGTAATCCGGCGTGGCTTCGGCAAACAAATAGGCTCATGTTTTGCATGGCCTCTCAATATTGTCTGGATTGCCCGGATACTAATGCATCTCTGCCGCAATCGGAACTCTCCCACTGTTGTATGGAGAGCCAGACCCCACAGGATATCAATTCCTAATATATGCTCTGGAATTGGGGCAATGGATACCTTGTACTCCCGTGGTGGAAGACGCCCGACCCCCAGTTTTACCCAGGTTTGGGTGACCGGAATGGTTTGTCCCCCAAAACCTCCAATCATCACTCTATTACCTTTAAATTTAGTTGGGTCTCCATATATTATAGATGTCTCTGCCCCGGTATCAACTAGGGCCATAACCTTCTGTATATTCTTTCGGGACCAGTATATCGTCAGTTCCACATAGGGCCTCCGGTCCCGTCTAGAGGCCCTAGGAGGACTGACATCCCTCGTCAAGCCATGAACTGAGCCAGATTCAAGTCTTTTACCTCCGATACCTCCGGTGTCATAACCCGAGGCACCTGAGGTGGCTTCTTTTTCCTATTTGGAACTATAAAATCTTCTAAATTCCATGTTGTTGTTGGTCGCCGCTCTATAAATCTTATCCCTGGCCTTTTGGGTTTATTCTGAAATTTTTGTTCATCCTTCAGTTGCTTCCACAACTGAAGGAGAACCTGATTGGGCTGCCCATCAATTTTTGAAAACTGAACGCCTGCCCGGAGCAGATCATTAAACATTTGTTTCCGGGATACCCTAACAGGTCCTGCCCGAGAAGTTCGCGGGGCCGATCTTCTGGCTCGCACTATTGGAAAAGCCTCGGCATCCTCAATCACCCTGATATTGCGCTTAGCTCGTAAACGCTCAGTTTCTCCGAGGTCTGCTACCAATTGGGCGGCTTGTTGGACTACTGCCTCTGCGGATACTACTGGATTAAGTATGGAAACCAAGGTTCCATACATATGAGAGGGTGCTTGCTGTAAAATTAGGTCCCTCATTCCCGCAGAAAATTTAACCATATCAGGGCTATCGAATGTGTCTTCGTAGATAGCCTCTCTCATACCTAATTCGCGTATATAATTTTGAAGGTCTTCCATAGAAGACCACATCCCTGTGTTTACTGGCATGTCAGTTTTATTTGTCCACACCATGCGGCAAGCAGCCGTTATCCATTCTACAATTGAATGGTTTTCTTCAGGGAACTGAGTCCCAGCATACAGTCTCTGCCGAAGGGCAGGATGTACTGTTATTGTGGCCAACTTAGATACTTCGGGGCCACTAACCAGTACACTATCTGCCCCTGAATCCCATAACCGTAATAACCAAGCCGGAACACTTTCCCTTGGCCTTTGCCTAAATCGTTGCACTAGGTCCATGAGTTCAGTAGGCGTATATGGACGGGCTGTTACATGTAAAACAGATTCGGCAGGGGGCCATTGATCAGGAGGCACTCCTGCTGGTCGATCTTGAATTTTCTTTGTTTTTTGAGTTATTACTGGACGGACTTCTAGTGAGTCCGTCTCAGATGGTTTTTCTAGATCAGATTTAGTGATCTTATTTTGATTCATTTCTTCAGGATCTTGATCATCATTAAATGAAATGTATCTAATTTGAGGGTTGGAGGAAGAAAATGACGGTTTTTTTCCTGTCAATAGATTGATCTCACCCTCCAATTTTTCAATACAGGCCTTTAACAATTCATTTTCATGTGCAATGTTGTTTGATTTTATCTCTGCCCGATTTAAAGCATTTAATAATGGCCAGGCTGCCATAGATGCAGCCATTCGCTTTTCTTTTGTAATTAAGATATCTTTTTGTAGTCCTAGAAAGTAATCAGTTAGACAATAGGCGTCCATGTTATTTGGTACTCTTAAAGGGCCCCATTGTTCAATAATTGTTGCTAATTGGTAATATGGGGACGCCTCAAAACCTGGAATTTGTCCAGGAAGGCATGTCCCTAAGGGGGTGGTCTTCTCCCCCTTGTACCAATTAAAGATTTTCCACACAAAGGACATTTTATTTTTTCCTTATATTTCTAGATGCCAAGTCAGTGGCTCCTGCCTGGCTCGCCAAATGTATTGGCAATAACTATGCTGGTATTAACAAGGATAGCAATTACAAGCAAAATGGTAGAAATACAGAAGATATAAGGAAAAGGGAACTCACCAGAGCTGAGGTGATCCTCCCTGGTGAGCAATCTCCAAGAGATGCTGCCTCAGTGAGGGTCAGCCCTTAAATGAGGTCTCAGAGGAGGTGGAGTCGAACTCCACCCCTCCAGGGAGCACAGCTACATAACTTTCACCTGTGCTCCCACAGCTGACCCCACACTTGCCTCAGCTGATCAATCAGTGGTTCACATTGTGATCTCCCATACACAGACAGAACCTGCCTGAGGAGCAAGCTGATGGCTGTCAGCTACAGGCAGACCTAGCTTTGTACTGCATTTCTTAGAGCAACAACTGTTGCTTTCAGTCACTGAATATACCAAGGCCAATTACTATGCCAGGAACATTTATGGCATCAGTGAACAAAAAATGCGTTAAAAATTGTAATAGACAGGAGCCATTTATTCTTTTATAACTAGGTGACCAAAGAACAACAGTCCTTCTAGAGTCAAGCTGTTAAGAACTAATAGCATCAATCAATATCACATATATAGATTACTTCCCTGCCCTAAGACCATCTTGCGACCATTTGGTGCTCCTAATTAAGCCCTCTTGATGGCATTTTGTCTGAGCCATGCGACATTTTGTGATAGGAGTTACTGCTAGTGTTCCCTTAACCCTACACCAAAGTAGGATTAAGGTATCCATTCTCAGGGAATCATGCAGGCTTCCTCTGTATTTGATGCTCAGAGACAGCCCCAGAACTTTTTAAATCTTAGCTTAGCTCTCATCCAATAATGTTCATCAAACAGTGCAACTTGTCCTTTGGGGATGCCTTTGTTCTGCATCAACCAGTTCCAACGGAGTCTTCTTGGCTTGTTTTAGATCAGTTTTTCAACAGATAAAGCCAGGGTCTTTGAATTACAAAGTGAAATTGCAGAATGCATGATTCTCAACCAAACAGAACAGCAGGTGGGATGCAGGGTGAATACCTGAACCAACACCACCTGCAAGCAATCCTTCAATATCTTAGGAATCTCTAGCCACCCCAAATCCAGTGTTGTGCTTGATCTATCATCTCTGCTGAGTTTTTAGCTAAGCTGATGGTGAGCATCACGGTGGTGATGGGTGAGCAGTCGGACTAGAGGGTCTTAATCAACCGTAAGGATCCTGTGATCAGAGGAACGTGAATGTGCTGTTAAAGGTCACAAGCGCTGCACTGCAGCATGAGCATACACAGCGAAAGGCTTTCAGTAGAGCTTCAGTTCATAAATGAGGACTGGGTTATGGAAAATAGGCTCAAGATATAAAACAGAAAACAGATCTTAACGCCAGGTTCTGTGAATGCAACCAGCTGAATTTCACAGATATTGAATTTCAATGACAATTTCTTGTGTTATTTTACCCTCCAGCTCCACCCTGAACAGGAACATGTCAGTGACAAGCATTACTCCTCCAGGCTTGACCTAACAGTGCTTTACTTGCACTATGAGCTAATGGCTGTGCTTACAGCACCTCAGGGAGACACCTCAGAGATCACAATGTCCTTCGGGTACAGCAGGAGACACTCAACTCTCCAACTGTGGAGTTTAATTTGTCCAAAGAGGAGACAGGATTCCCATGCTAATAACTTAGGACCATTTCAGTCATAGGTTTAAAGATGATGTAAGTGCTGAGGCAATACATGAACTAGATGAATGAAGCCCAGATGTCAGGGCTCAAGTCGTGACTCCAGCCCCAGCTGGAGCTAAGGCTGTCTTGAATTCATCACAACACAGTTACATTATTTGCTCATACTGTGGATTTGCATAGGGACAACAGGAAGGTCAGAATTGCTTCAATAGAGCTATGCAATCTTTGTCCTAAATACTGGAAACCCACAGCGTTGGACAAATAAAATGAATTAAGTCTGAAGTGCTTTACATGGATTGTGATCCTATGTTTGCCTCACAAACTTACCTGAGACTTTCCAATCAAAAATCAGAGTGTAATCTCCAATTGTGTAGATGTATGTTCCCTCGTCTTCTTTCGTTACAGCTGAAGCCACAAGCTTATGCAGTTTCCCTTTATCTTCCATTGTGAATTTCTTACTGGTCTTGATTTCTTTGCCATTTTTGTACCACTTCACCATGACATTGGCTTCAGAGGTCTCAGAAACAAATTCAGCTTGTTTTCCAGCAACGGCCCTGATTACTCCTCCACTTGTCTCTTTGATTACGAAGTTTGCCAGTGCTGAAACAAAATATGAAGACACAAAATACATATGATGGTAAAGAACTGCAGGGACATTGGTGACCATGAGGCATTCATTTATCATAAGATCAAACGTGCACGTTTAATCCTAGTTCTAATTGCTAGATTCTAATTCAGAAGCTGGCAAATTGGCAGCTTTTATAAACCACGTACCAGATTACCTTATCTCCACAAGTTGAAGGACGTACACTGTACAGGGGACAGAGCCAAAGGAAGAAGCCCAAGGCTTCAAGAAAATGTCTAAAATAGGAAAACTGAGGAAAGAATTGGAACAAGCAAACTAGAAGGAAATCAATGGAGGGGGTATCTATTACTGCACTGTAACCCCCTGGCAAACAAATCAAGCCTAAAAGATAGAGATATCACTTAGGACTGAAAAGAAAAAAGAAAAAAAAGAATTCCTTTATGGAAATTAATTGGAGTGCAAAAGTTAGACGATAAAACTGGCCCTTATTAACACACAGTGGAATAATTGACTTCAAAGATTCAAAATCTCACCACTGTCTTAGCCAAAAGTTCAAGCCTAAGTCCACGGTCCTATTTTACTGAGGGTAATTGAGCTTGTTTTCCAACTTCTTGTTAACATATCATTTCAAAACAGCACACACAACTGAGTTGGGTCTGTTGAGACAGCGCAGTCAGAGCTGCTAAAATCAAAGTCTGGATTATGCATGCATTTGTTCTGCAGTTCCAAGAACACGCATGTATAATACAAATTCAACAACGTTCTACAGAATGCCTGTATTTAGGAGCTCGAGAGCCAGCTGATGGACACTGGGATGACTGAGATCCTGTCAATACATTTAACTCCATCCTATCATACAGTCAAATTTCATTCATTTTTTCAGGAACTGTCTCTTATCATTGTAGTCCCGTCACCACTGCTGGATGTGAGCCCAACCACACAAAAGCAGCTGCTGGTTTTCACTGCAGATACTGCAGTAAGGAGAAACAGCCTCCAGACTGGACCAGCTGAGCGTGGCCCTACCAGGATTTGCTCCAAAGGTCTTATTACCAGTAGTGCTTCCCGATGAAATACATGGGGGTCCTCCTTTGATTCCAACCCCAACCCACCCCACCATGCCCCCTGATAACATCCATCAGGGCCACATCTCGACAGCTCCTGAACACCTCCAGGGATCCCACCACCTACCTGGGCAGCCTGTGCCAGTTAATTCTATGGGCAGACCTGCCAGTATGAAATATTATGCTAACATGACAAAGAGAGAGAAGAAAAGCAAAATTAAGACTAGCTGACAAGCCTTGGCAGGAAGTTCTGCTCTCCATCAATTTAGTCCCTGTGACTCTTCACAGGTGTTTTCTACATTTGGGATCACTGCTACAAAAAGAGATGTTGACATCATCTCTTGTGGCCACCCTGACAGAAGAGCAGGAAGGCTGGGATGCTCTTTTTCCTGTCTTTCCCTTGATTTCCTCTATATCTTAGGGACGAATCACAGGACAGAACACAGAAATCAAATGGCTCTACAAAGCAGATTGGCCAGTTCAAGTCAAAACAGCCACTGAAAACACCCCAGATGCTGTCTGACAACAGCTGGACTGTCGGGGAGTCAGGTGAATGCAGTCTGCTGGCCCTGGGCAGGAAGAGGACAGCCCAGACTGTCACATACCTTTCACTGAAAGCTGATAGAGCATTTTATCCCCCTCACAGATGCACTGATAACTTGCAGCATCATCCATTGAGTCGTTGTGAATTTTCAGGGTGTGTTTCTTCCCCACAATTTGCAGTTCATAATTTTCACTGGCCTTGAGCTCCTTCCCATCCTTCATCCACTCCACAGTAGCACCTGTGTATGAAAGCTCAGCCTGCAGTTTGGCTTCCTCACGCAGCCAAGCACAGATCTTTTCTACATCTTTGCTCTTCTTGGTAAATCTCACTGCAGCACCTGTCAGGAGCAAAGGCCTCGTTATTTCAATTTATATCAGGCTAACGTGGTCAATGTTTGCTGCAACATCTCTGAAAAAGTATCACCTTCTGTTCCTGCACTCATCATTGTGTCAGTGCTGAGCAATTCACGATATTTCATTTGGTCTTCTTGCTGGATTTACTAAGTAAAAATCAACCAAACATCTCCTTCTACTGATTAATAATGCTCTAAACATGCTTCTGCAGAGGTTTCCACCCAATGACAAACAGGTCCTCCCATCATGAATGTTTATTTGTTCTACTTTGTCATGCAAAGCTGATTGATAGAGATATTATTGGAATGATTGCTCCCCTACTTCTAAACTATTCCAGTGCAATCAGAAAGGCTGTCTGAACCTGCAGCTGAAAGTACTGCTCTATGGTCATGCAGTGGTAAACCTGGTGACTGAATGCACTGGCCAATAGCTGTGAACTGCAGACATTCATCAGCTGGCATGCTTGCACGTTGTTGTAAGGTCAATAGTAAACATGGCATCCCCTCCAGGTACAGCTTCACCAGTTGTTAGGGGGGATTTCACAGCCAGGACTGGGTCTGAGGAAGAACATGTATGTCTTAATGCTCTTTAGATGCAAGTCTGGTATCTCATTTAGAGATGGAAGATTAAATCATAGGTACATTTCTACTTCTCCCTTTGCATGAGTGCTAGAAGAAGCACTTCTGTGCTTAAGATCTGTTACAGAAAGTTCTGCCTCTTGCACATGTGAGATATCAAAAGATAAGGATATTCATGTCTCTGTCACAGAATCAACTCGTATCACTTTAGTGGTAGCTGGAGGTTGATAGGAGATAGGAGAACTAGGAATAAAGGAAAGCCTTTGGTGTGTTAATGCACTGCTATCCTTAAAGTCAAAGGAAGCATCTTTAGGGAACCAACACAGCTGCTCAGCACACACTGACCCATTTCCATTGGGGTTTTTGTGCTTACCAAGGTGCACGCTCCCTGGGAATTCCAGAGACGGGCTCTGTCCATGCGCATTGACTGCAGACACTCGGAACTGATCATCAGCCTCTTCAGACAGATTGCTCACCGTGAACTCTGGGACGGGGACATGAGACTCGTGGCACCTCACCCAGGTGAAGCCAGTTAGTTTCTTGCATTCCACAATGTAGCCATCGACTGGAATGGGGCGGTGCATCTTCGGAGGGGACCATGCCAGCGTCACTGAGGTTTCTGTTTTATTTTTCACCACGGGGTCAGTTGGGGGCTGGGTGGGAGGTTTTCTGGGAGCTGAACAGAAATAAATTTCAGAAATATTAGCATAAGGTCATGTAGGCTGGAAAAGACCTTCAAAAGACCTTCAAAATCAGCAGACTCAACTTTCAGCATGACCTACTGAGTCCCACCATTAACTACTGTGGTACCTGAGGACATACATGACAAGCTTATTCCTGCAGGTATTTACATAGTGAATATATTCACCCTCTGGTTGCTTTGGAACATTTTAGAGGTTAAAATCCCATCAGACTTTTTCACTGTGTGCAGCCACTGATACAGGCAGGAGGCTGGGAATTACCTGATGGGCTCTAGTTACAGACTACTGACACAGTAAAGGATTGATTTCATTTAATTTTGGCCATCAGAAAGTTTGGTGTCTGGTTTCAGTCACCCATCTGGACTCCAATTATAATCATATGGAGAACAGCACATTCAGGAGAACTCATCTCAATAAACCTGAATGAAATCACAGAATCATAGGATCATGGGAGGGCTTGGGTTGGAAGAAACCTTCAAGATCATTAAGTGCTAGATGCCAAAGGTCCCACTAACACAGTATTAAGCCAAAAGCTAGATGCTGGAATCAGATCTCCTGACCTTACCATCAGAAACTGAGATGTCATATTTTGCTCAGAGGTGCCTGCTTGTAGGAGGGACAGCTTCCGAGCTTTTTCTGCTCCAGGAACCAGCTCGAGCTTCAGAATTTAAACAGCAGTCAGAAATTAAACTGAGCTTTGTCACCTCCATCAAATAGAAGGAGTGGTTGGGTGGTACAGCTTTCCAAATCGCTTAGAAACTGTCACAACAATCAGATGCCTACCTTTTCTTTTTTAACTTGTTAATACATAGAGCTTAATAGCATCAGAATGCCCCAAGCACTTCAGACAACAGGACAGCTGTAAACCCTTCTTTAAGGATTCCTTTGTTTAACCACTGAGTAACTGTAATTCAGTGGTGCTGGTAGGAGAAGGGAAGTCCTAATCTTCCCAGATGGTGAACAGAGTTGATGTTCACATGCAGACTGGTGCTGCAGCAGAGCCAGAAACCACTCATTTGGGAAACACAGCACCAAGAAAATAATGGGAATAGCTTCATAAAATCAGGAGCTTCACTCAAATTTCATGTCAGATCTATAATTCTTCCTATTTTCAGGAAGAAATGATTTCCCTTTTTCTTGTAGTTTTATTTTCTTTTCCTTTCCAGCAAGCAGCTTTGTAGCTTACAAATTGTTTTCTAATCACCTCCTGGTGTGGACAAATCACACAGGTCTGACTCCATGTTTTACATAGTTAGCATATTATATTTGTTCCACTATGGAACTGTACAGTCATAGAATGGCCTGGGTTGAAAAGGATCCCAAAAATCATCCAGTTCCAACCCCCTGCTATGTGCAGGGACGCCATCCACCAGACCAGGCTGCCCAGAGCCACATCCAGCCTGGCCTTGAATGCCTGCAGGGATGGGGCATCCACAGCCTCCTTGGGCAACCTGTTCCAGTGCGTCACCACCCTCTGAGTGAAAAACATCTTCCTAAGATCCAACCTGATCCACAACCCCTACACACCCTCAGAGCCCCCTAGAGCCCCTAGTCCTCCTATTGCCCACCACAGCCCCATATGCCCACTAGAGTCCCCCTCAACTCTCTTTACAGGCCCTGCACAGCTCTATATAACAGTCTTATAGAACTACCTCTAGTAGAAGCAATCTCCACACAGAGATCCTTTCCCAGCACACTGCGCCACGGGGGGAGCAAAACGGGGGGGGGCACATACACAGCGCCGGGGGGGCCCGTAACCGACCCCCACCCATCCTTTAAAGGGGTGGGGGGTCCGTTTTAATGGGGGGGGGGGCCGAGATCACCTTCACCCCCCACCCCCCCATCCCCACCCCATCCTTTAAAAGGGGAGTGTCCATTTTGGTGTAGGGGGGCAGTGACAATCCGCCCCCCCACCCCATCGTTTAAAGGAGGGGGGGTCCAAGACCACCCCCCCCACCCCATCTTTTAAGGGGGGGGGTCAGGGGCTCATGGGGGGCAGCACATCGTGCACAACATTGTGGGGGGGGGGGGCTTTAAAAGCGGGGGGTTACAAAAAGCATAGCTCTCAACTATAGATGGGATTGGGGGGGGCTCAATCGATGGGGGGGGGCCCTTCATGCAGGGGGGGCACAGCGTAAGTCAGCGGCTTTGAGGGAGGGTGCTGGGGCTGTTTGGCCTTTGGGGGGGTTATTGTGTGCCCCACCCCCACCACCCCCACACACAATGGGGTGTTAATGTGGGGGGGGGGGGCTTAGATTAGTTGCGTTCCCTATAGCACTGCCCCCCCCCGTCATTAACCCCCCCGCTTTATCCTTACGGCTGAGCCCCCCCCCGACAGCGCCCCATTCATCTTGATGGGGGGGGGGGTTTGTCACACGACCCCGGCGCGGCTTACGGCACATCGTCAACCCCACCCCACCCCCCATAATCCCACCCGGGGGGGGAGGGGGCGATGTGGTGAATGGGGGGGGGGGTTCCGGAGGTGGGGGTGAGCAAAGCGCAATATGGGGGGGGGTCCTATAACTGGAGGGCAGCGGCTGCACAAAGAGCCCGCGGGGGTCGGAGAGCAGCACTTTGGCTGGGGGGGGTCCACGGGGTCCGGGGGTAATGCTGCCCCACCCCCTCCCCCACCCCCCACTGCCGACCCCCCCCCCCGCGTTGCCCCCCCGCCCCAACGTCAGCTCCTGCGGCAGCTCCTCGTCACTCTCCTCCTCCTCTTCCTCGTCTGGGGGGTCAATATGTGGAGGGGGAGCTCCCATCGGGCAGCGGCAGCTCCGCCGGCTCCGATTGGCTGAGCCGCAGTGCGCGGGAGCGGCTGTTGTGTGCCGGTCGGTGGAGGGGCGGCTCTTCATGGAGCTGCCCCGCAGCCAACAACAGCCTGAATGAGATCCTGGAGTCCCAGACGCTGGAGGATGAGCTGGGAAAGAGCAGAGGCTCCCCACAGAAGGGCAAATCACGTCTGATAACGTGAGTGTGGAGCACAGCCAGCCCCTTCCTCACATGTGTGGGGCTTCCATGTTCCTCTGTGCCCATTGCAATGTGCCACCCCAATCCTGCTGCCCAGCCAGGAGTGGATGGGATGAGCAGGTTGGGATGCACAGAGCAGTGCTCAGACATTGCTGGGACATTTGTGCACTGCTGTTGAGCTTCCCTTTGTGCAGCAGGGGAGAGGATGGAGGTTTACAGGTGGATGGTTGTTATTTCTATGGCATTGCACAGGTGGTAGAACCATGTCCATTCCCAAACTTATTCCAGGGCATGCGGGAATTTGTGCAGTTGTAGTTCCTGAATTGTGCTATTTAAAACCCTCCTGTAAATGGGGATGTTTTGTAATGCCTGCTGGGGCTGCAGGCAGCATTGCCTTCCTCCTTAGGGGGCAGGTTTAATCACAAGCCTCCCTATTTCCTATCACAAACGTCCTACAAACCATGTCTGGGCATTGCTGTCTCGGCCTGGATCTCAGCTCCTGAGACTGTCAGATGTGAAGCAGCAGCAGCTGGGACAGGGCTGGCTCTGTGTGCCCTCTCTGGGTCTGTGGGCACAGAGTGGGGCAGAGGGATGACTGTGAGAGGGAGGAATTGCCCAGCCACAAGAAAGAGGAAATCAGCTGAAAAGGGGAGATTTGAGAAGCACTGAGGCTGTGGCTGCTTTGACAGTAAGAAGAAACCAAGCTGTCACTGTGCAGATGGGAACTCCAGTAGGAGAGCTGTGGTGGCTTTACAGATGGCAGACAGCAGCTGGAGTGTAGAGCCAAGGGAAGGGGGGGGATCTTCCTCTTAGCAATGCCATGCAAAGAATGATGCAGACTCCTGCAGGGTCGGCTTTGCTGTGTGACCTTGGGTGGAAGCAGCTGGAAGGTCTCAGCCCTTCTGCATTATCCCAGGAGCTGGGGCAGTGCTCGGTCTCATCCCACCTCTGCTAATAGCAAATGCAGAATCCCTTATCTGAGTGCCCTTTTCTCTCATGTAGAGTCACCAACCCTGGGAAGTTCACAAAAAGTTTGGGTGTTGTGTTGAGGGATGTGATTTAACTGGGAAGTATTGGTGATGGTTGGACTGGATGATCATAAGATCATCCAGATCATAAGATCTGAGATCATAAGATCATAAGATCATCCAGGTCTTTTCCAACCTTGAAAATTCTATGGAGTTGTAGCAGATTGTGGGGGTGTAGGTGTGGTATATATATGTAGACAGATGGGAATATCCGTATGGAAAAGATAGATCCATGTGTGTTCTGGGCTGCACTGAAAAAGGGGTGGCCAGCAGGAGAGGGAGGTGATTGTCCACTCCTGCTCAGCTCTTGTGAGGCCATATTTGCAGCACTGTGTCCAGGCCTGGGAAGGATGTGGAGCTGTTGGGGGGGGGTCCAGAGGAGGGCCACTGTGATGATCAGAGGGCTGGAGCAGCTCTCCTATGAGGAAAGGTGGAGGGATCTGGGCTTGTTTAGCCTGGAGAATGGAAGGCTGTGGGGAGACCTCATTGTGGCCTTTGAGTACTTGAAGGGAGCATATAAACAGGAGGGGGAATGGCTGTTTATGAGGGTGGATAATGATAGGACAAGGGGGAATGGTTTAAAACTGAGACTGGGGAGGTATAGGTTGGATCTTAGGTAGATGTTTTTTGCTCAGAGGGTGGTGACACACTGGAACAGGTTGCCCAAGGAGGCTGTGGATGCCCCATTCAAGGCCTGCAGGCATTCAAGGCCAGGTTGGATGGGCTCTGTCCATGAGCATTGACTGCAGACACTTGGAACTGATCATCACCCTCTGCAGACAGATTTACAGCCCCTGCACAGCTCTATATAACAGTCTTATAGAACTACCTCTAGTAGAAGCAATCTCCACACAGAGATCTTTTCCCAGCGCCCCTTTGTGACATCATAATGCCCCTTTGTGACATCATAACACCCTTTGTGACATCATAATGCACCTTTCTGATGCCATAATGCCCCTTTCTGACATCATAATGACCCATTGTGATGTCTTAATGCCCCTTTGTGACGTCATAATGCCCTTTGTGATGTCATAATGCCATTTGAGACGTCATAAGGCTCCTTTGTTTTCATAATGCCTCTTTGTGACGTGATAATGCCTCTTTGTGACGTCATAATGCCCTTTGTGACGTCTTAATTCCTCTTTGTGATGTCTTAATGCTCTTTTGTGATGTCACAATACCCCTTTGTGATGTCATAACACCCCTTTGTGACATCATAATGCCCCTTTCAGACGTCATAATGACCCTTTTTTGACGTCATAATTCCCCTTTGTGATGTCATAATGCTTCTTTGTGGTGTCATAACGCCCTTTGTGACGTCATAATGCCCTTTGAGACGTCATAATGCTCCTTTGTGATGTCATAATGCTCCTTTGTGATTCATAATGCCCTTTGTGATGTCATAATGCCCTTTCTGACGTCATAATGCCCCTTTGTGGTGTCATAATGCTTCTTTGTGAGGTATCTGTGGTGCCATTGATAATGAAGTGTGATGAACTGGAAGGCTTTCAGTAGAATTGCAGCCCTAACATAAACAATGACTTGAACTCTGGAATTCTGTGTAAAATCATTAGCTAGCTTGTGGTCCGGGTCTTCAAACCAAAGGCTGTGAGGTGCTGCTCTTGTTGACGCAGGCTGTGAAAGATGACTTGAGCTCTAAGAGTAATTTCCCTTCTGCTCTTTATATGAACATCAAATCCACAATTAGAATATTAAGAAGATAATATAAAATTTTGTGCTGCTGGACTGAGGACTTCCATTAGCTGTTAGCCATAGTTTGGAACTTGCAAAGCAATCATATTGGAGCCTTGCTGGGCAACCTGCTCCAGTGTCTCACCACACCCACAGTAAAGCATTTCTTCCTAATATCCAATCCTAATCTACCTTCTTCCCATGTAAAGCCATTTCCCCTCATTCTGTTGCTACCTGCCCTTATGAAAAGTCCCTCCCCAGCCTTCCCTGTAGGCCCTCTTCAGATACTGGAAGGCCACTCTAAGGTCTCCTTGGAGTCTTCTCCAGGCTGAAGAGCCCCATCTCTCTCAGCCTGTGCACATAGTAGAGGTGCTTTCAGCCCTCTCTGATCACCTTCATGGCCCTCCTCTGGACCTGCCTGAACATCTCCAAGTCCTTCTTGTGTTGAAGGCTCCAGAACTGCGTGCAGTGCTCCAGATGGGGTTTCAATGAGAGGAGTGTGGAGGGGCAGCACCACCTCCCTCGACCTGCTGGTCATGCTTCTGTGCTTTAAGCTTATGCTTTAAGGTCCTATATGCTTTAAGGTTTAGATAGTGCAGTCGCCTCACCTCTTCAGGTTTATCTGTGAAGGTCCCTTCCAAGTGAACCGTGCTGACCCAGACAGTTCGGACTGCTCATTAAAATGTTTTAGTAAGTTGGGCTGGTCCTACGAAGCAGTATAACTGCAGTAAGCAGTGTACATGGTGCGCTGTGAGTACTGCACACATTCCTCTTGGCAGCTTGTGGAACAGAAATTGTGCATTGTTTGGATTGTGTAAGTATTCCTGTTGGTCTCTTGTGATGCTTACCTTCTTAGAGCACCTTTCCTCGTTTGGCTCTACATATTTTGGTACCTTACTTGTTCTGTTTGGCTTAGCAGGGAAGGTCTTCTTCTGAAGCATCCTCAGTCTTGGTCTGGGCAGCATACTTAGAAATGACATGGACGTTACATGAGTGGGTGGTCAAAGGGGGGAAGAACTCACCTTTCTGATCTGTTTCCTTTTAGAACACAGTCCTGGAGAGGATTTGCTTTCCTTGTTTCCTGGAGACTTGGATTCTTAGATGGTTTTGACTGCAGCTATTTCTGATGTTAATTCCTTTTTCTGTACTTTAGTAGCCAAGTGCAAGTGGAGTGCTTTGGAAATTGTCTGAAGTTGCCAGGTTGCGTGTGATCACATATGTAACATGGAGTTATGTGTGGTGCCAGTGATAATTAAGTGTGATGAACTTGAAGGCTTTCAGTACAATTTCAGCCCTAATGTAAACAGTGACTTGAACTCTGGAATTCTGTGTAAAATCATTAGCTAGCTTGTTGTCCGGGTCTTGAAACCAAAGGCTATGAGGTGCTGCTCTTGTTGACACAGGCTGTGAAAGATGACTTGAGCTCTAAGAGTAATTTCCCTTCTGCTCTTGATAGGAACGTCATATCAACAATTAGAATATTAAGAACATAATATAAAAGTTTGTGCTGCTGGCCTGTGGACTTCCACTAGCTGTTAGCCATAGTTTGGAACTTGCAAAGCAATCTTATTTAGACTTTGGTGATGAAATCTTCTGATGAAATCTTCCTTCTAATTCTGCAAAAGAATCTCGATGGAACATTTCCGTCTGAAAAGGCTCTGGCATATGAAGATGTGCCAGACTGTAGCCATGTGCCAGATGCGTTTGGATCCATGGAATTTTCTGATGTAGCTTCAGTGTTTGAAGAATCTCCACTCGATCTAAATACTTAGAAAACAAAGCAGGTGTGTGAAGATGTACAGCTAGTTTCTTACAGAAAAAATACAGCTCTTAATCTAGAAATCTGCTTCTCATTGTATCTAGTGCTTACTCCATATTTAAGTATCTAGTGGACCTTGACCAAAGGAAGATAAAGATAGAGCAAAGAAGTATGTTAAGCATAAATTTTGTTGCCTTCTACCTGTAGGCCATGGTTGGTTTGACGTGATCCCTAACTCCAGTGTTTGGTTTGCACAGAAACAGCAAGCAAGGGAACAAGTAAAGGAGTCAGTGAGGATTTTAAAACACAATGGGAAGAGATAAGGCACAGTTAATAAGATTCTGGAGTTAGGCTGGAGGTAGGCAGAGGTTGAAAGGTATCGAAAGAAATTCAATCTTACTGTGTTGGACAACAAAATCCACTGTGATATTATTCAAATTTTTAACTAAACCAAGTGATAATTCATATTTATGTTTAGATAAGCTGGTGAGGGTTAATCCTCAATGGAGAATTGAGATGAACAAATAAAAAAATGTTGTTTGACAGTCTATAAGAAACGAACTTATTCTAGGAGAGAATCAGAGTTTTCAACTGTTTTGTTCAATAGCCAAATAATGTATGATATTTTTATAAGCATTGTGTCTGACCTTCTCAGCTGTTAGAATTTCTTTGACAGTAACTTCTCCGGCTGTGATCAGAAAACCTTTTGTTCCGTCTCTGGCAGCATTCGAGGCATGATACTCAACTGGGTGATATGGAATTCACACTGTCAACTCCAGTGACAAGAAAAGTGGCATCTAAGCAGCGTGCAAACACAGAGAATGTTGATGCAGAGTCAGCGTTAAGAAATGAGCTGCCCTTTGCATTTCCTGCTCCAAAGGCCTTCTTTTCGAAGAGCCAGACAGAGAAGCAAGTAGAAGGCATATCCTTTCAGGCGCCTACTTCCAAAGGTATGTTGTATCTAACAAATGGAAACCTAGAACATGTGTAGCTTAGGAATTTTTTACTTTAAATATGAATGCAATACTTGTAGATCCTAAAATTCTGAAAGGTTTCAGTGTGGGGTTTATTTGGTCACAGCACATACAGCTGCCAGCCTGTACATCTGACAGTGCACTGCAAGCGGTTTAACCATATATCAGGGCACGGTACATGTCTGTTAATGATAGAAGTTCTCACAGTTTCACAAGGAGCATGCCTTGAGATGCATTCAGATAATGAGATAAGCGCTGTGTTCCTAAAACTAGCATGTGTCTCCACTGTCCATTGAGATCTAGTAGATAATTTCTTTAACAATTATGATGAGGGTTTTGTTTTGTTTTTATTTTTTTCTGGGCTATTATTTTGAGAGAAAGAAAAGGGTATGCTTTTATTTAAGCGAGCTTTTGATTGCATCATGCTTCTAAATTAAATGTAACCTACTGGATTCCTCATGATAGCATACGAGTACTTGCGTGTATCTGTTCTCCCTAATAGAGGGAGAAGAGACTCAGTGAACCTGGACAGTGTTACCCAGGGTTGTGAGAACAGCTAAATGATTGTTGAGAACTGGTCAACTCGTGAGCCTGAGACCTGGGATCCTCCATCCTAGGGTGGAACTTTACTGGAGCACGTGGGTGCCACAGCAACAAAAGGACTGTGTACAATAGACTGAGAGTTTGCTGAGTTTCTTGGTTGACAGAAAGCACAAATAACTCAGCAGCAAGTGACGTATTTGGGATAGGAGATGACAGCTGGACTTTGAACCTTAAGGACTGCCAAGAAAGAAGCCATCTGCTCAACCCCTGAGCTGCAAACTGCCAAGGAACTCCATACGTTGCCAGGAATGACAGGAGGGTGCCGACCATGGATACACAGCTATGGACTGATGGTAAACTTGAAACAGCTTGAAGTGAGTAAGGGATATCCAGGGTGCACTGGTGCTCAATATTCAAGAAGCCCATCAATCTACACTGGGCCAAAGGATACCAGTTTTAATATCTCATGCAGTGTTTACTGTATTGGAGGCAAAAGGGGGACATTGGCTTTCACCCCAAAGATTCCCGAAATACCAGGCCATCCTGGTAGAGCAGGGTGATATAGAAATAATTGTAACTACTATTGCCAACCCAGTATCTTTCCTTAGCGGAACTCCCCTGGTGGAGAACCAGGATGACATCACTGCTTTGAAACTACTGATGCTGCACATTACATCCAGTCGGTCGGAGCTGAAGGACGAACCCTTAGAAGATGCAGAAGACGCCTGGTTTACCAGCAGCTGCAGTTTTGTGAGACAAGGAGGCTGTAAGGCAGGACATGCAGTAACTGCTACTGAGCAGGGAATGGAAGCACAACCATCAGCCGTGGGGACTACCCCTCAGAAGGCTGAAATAACTGCCTTGACGAGAGCCTTAATGATATGGACAGATGCTAACTATGTGTTTGGGGTGTCACACGCTCATAGTACCATCTGAAAAGAGCAAGGATTGCTCACACACAAGGAAAAGAGCATGATGTAAATGTACCTATGTTGTAGGGCACAGTTCTCTATCCAGGCCCAAGTCTGTGTGGGTGTCTCCTCTATCCACAAAGCTGCTCACACTGCAGGAGGCACAGGCTGAGAGGAGAGGCCAGAGCAGCTCTCCCACTGTGACACGGAGCAGCAGGATACAAGTAAAGGAAGGCCCCGCAGCGGTACTGGGAAGATTCCACACAGTCATCAATTTTTCATCTGAAAGGTAAAGAGGAATTCCCTTTTCTGCCCCTATCATCATTGGTCGGGTGAGTAGCAATGATGCCCGGTGTGCTTCCATCAATGGAGCAGAATAGGCGGAAGGCTGGGGTGCAGGCTTTCCTCTGCTGAGGTGAGTGGGGGCTCAGGGTGTTGCTCAGTGGTAGATTTGTTCACACTGAGTTCTAACAGGAAACTTGCTCAACATCGAAGGCCTTGCAAAAGTCTGGCTGAGTGATGTCAGTTGCTTTTCCTTTCCCTACTGATGCTGTCACTCCACTGTAGAAGGCCACCAAAGCGACCAGGCTGCATGTCTCCATTTCCGCTGTTTCTCCATTTCCTTCTTGTTGCTCCCTGTAACCAGCAGGTTCAGCCATGCTGCTTTCCTGCCTCCTCTGCTGTGTTTCGTGTGGTCGGGATGGAGCTCAGAGCTCCAGCTCTGAGAAAGGTTTTCTGAGAAAGTTACCATCTCTTTTCCATTCCTTTACCCCTAAAAACAGTTTTCCAGTGTCTCTCATGCAAGAATTCTTTGAACAGCCTGCAGCTGACTCTCCTGAAGCTCAGGGTCCTGACTTTGCTTTTTGCCAGGCACACATTCCTTGAGATGAGGAACTCTAGGAGGGCATGGTCACTACAGCCCTGACCACCTCCAGTCTTAACCCCTGCTGTTCAGCATGTCCAGTAATGCTTCCCTTCTGCTTGGTGTGCTTAATGCTTGGCCCACAAAGTTATTGTCAGTGCACTCCAGCAGGCTCTCAGACAGTTTGCAGCAACTGGGATTGGTGCTGGGTGGTTGCTGGGAGGTGTCTCAGCAGAAAAGCTGGGCTGGGGTGGGCGTGCTGTGTCAGTCCTCATCGCAGCTGGCAGAGAGAGTTAGAGGAGGGTGATGGGTGCTGCCTGCTCTCAATGCTGCTGCACTGAATTTGGGGCACAGCAGCACACTGGTGAGTGAGCTGGGAGGGAGACGGACTGCTGCTGTGCATGGCTAGGCCAGAGCTGGAGGATTGTCAAACACGTGAGTCATGCTGGTGCAGCCATTGCAGCTGCAGCAGGAGTAGAAGACAAAGAGGTTTTGTAGAGGACAGAGGGTGGTGACTCATGGTTTGATGTCCAGGTGGAGGCCGATAACAAGTGGTGTCATCCAGGAGTCTGTCTTGGGACCAGTGCTTTTTTACATGGTTATCAGAGACACCAATGATGCAATGGAGTGCACCCACTGCTGTTTGCTGAGTGGTGCGGCTGACGCAGTGGAAGGAAGGGATGCCATTCAGAGGGAGCTCAACCGAGAGGTTGGCCTAGGTGAATTTAATGAGGTTCAACACAGCAAAGTGCAAGGTTTTGCACTTGGGCTGGAGGAATCCCAGGCATTTCTACAGACTGGGAGGAACAGTCCTTAAGAGAAGCCCCGCAGAGAAGGACCTGGGGGTCCTGGTGGATGAAAAACAGAACGTGAGCCATCAGCGTGCTCTTGCAGCTCAGAGAGCAAATGGTCCCCTGGGCTCCATCAGAAGAGGGGATGGCCAGCAGGGACAGGGAGGTGATTGATCTTCATGATCCTTGAGGTCCCTTCCAACCCGGGCCAATCTATGATTCTGTGATTACACTCGCTGTCAGAAATAACGGCAGCTGTACAGAAGCTGGATATATTTTGGGACAGTTCTTGTAACCAGCTGATTTTAAGACCTTGCCCGAGTCAAGAGTATTAATTGCATGTCAGAAGAATGCTGGGAAAGTGGTTATTGCTCATTCTTTTTCATTTGCTGATTCTTTCATTCGGGTTCCTTTTCCAAAGGAGATTCTGGTGATGGAAGCAGTTGAAGAAAGAACCAAAGCAGCTCTTGCCAAGAGTGCTTGAAGTCCCTGTGGAGAGAAGCAAAGAACTTGGGCTTCCTCTGGGATGCTCCCCACCATGTCTCAGGAAGGAGACAACTGCTGTTTCACTTTCTGCTCTGTGTGTGGAAAGGTACTTCTGGGTTTCTTCTGCTTGTTTTTTCTTTCATTTTCTGGCTTTGAAGGAGAAGGGGTGGAGCAAGGGGAGACCCACTGGTCATTTGTTACCTCAAGAACAGGATGGATTCTGCATTCACTGTGAAAAACCTGGGCTAGTAGCACGGGCATGTTTCAGGCTGGACTCATCTTTTGCTACTTGGTTTCCTTTTGGCTACAGGGAGACAGCTGTCTAAAGGTGTGTTTTCAAACCCACTCTCCAAAACCACGTTTCATTGTTGCAGGTAGTTCAGTGTGCTCTTGCAAGGTAGATGTGTTTGCTGTAGAATCTGAATTGTTTCGGTTGTTAGGGGGGGACTGGGAGGAGGTAGTGAGAAGAGAATTCAATGCCTGAGGTGTATCTTAGTGAGAAATGTTGGCATGAGGTGCTGAAAGTCTTGAGCTGTCAAAGGCCAGTGAGGCTCAGACTCCTTAACCTGCTGGAGCAGGGTGGAAGCAAGGAGTGGGCACTGCCCTCCCGCAAGCTGCACTTGGTTCTGGTCTGCCAGGTCTGTGCTGGCCTGGATTTCTTCTGAGAAGTTTGTTGGAGCTGCTTGGAGTAGTGAAGGGTGGGGAAGAAGTGCTGCTCAAGACCTAAGGCTCTGCATGATCATCTTGGATGGTTTTTAACCATGATATCTGAAGACATAGTTTCCGTCAGAATGATCCCAGCATTGTGGAAGTGTCTCAGATGTCTGAGAGCACCTGCCTCCTCCAGCTGAGCCATAGGAAAGCTAACTGTGCCCAGTAATTTCAGCTTCCACAGATTGAATATGCTTCCAAGTGTTTTCCTTAGTGATCAATCATGTCCCAGCACTGTGATATTTCATCTCTGGCACAGTCTGGAGCATTTCTGCAATCCTTGGGTGCTGGAGGGCACGTGGTGAGTGCGTAGACAGTGTGGCACAAACGTGTGCGTGTGCTGAGGAGTTGGGTTGCACACAGGTGCACACAAAGGGGTGTTTGTGGAAGGTGTAGGCACGTACGTGTTCCCAGGGGTGGTTGGCACAGGTCTGTGAATGCAAAGGAGGGCACACGATGCAGTGCGTGCATGGGGGTGTGCAAAGCAGGCAGGGTGGTGAATGGGTGTGCGTGTGTACATGGATAGGGGAAGGCTGGGGTTACAGGTTGACCTGTGCTGAGGTGAGTGGGGACTCACGGTGTTGCTCAGTGGTAGATTTGTTCACACTGAGTGCTAACAGGAAACTCGCACACCCTTTTTGTTTCAGCTGTGCCAGCGCTGTGATCCCTTGCTGCTGGGGTGGGGTGTTGGAATGATGGTGTGCGTGCCAAGCTCCCATCTCTTGCAGGAATCAAGTGTAGAGCAAAAGGGATGTTTGGGCCAGGTGACTGTAAGAAGGCTGGCTGCTTTGGATGGTGGTAGCTGATGGAAACAGGTGCTCTGGGGACCGTTCAGCTTTTAACAGAAGACAGGGGTCCTGCAGCAAGAACGACTAGGTTCTCAAATGGCTTCAGAAGTGCACACCGAGTACATCCCCGCAGACATTTACCGGTAGGCGGCTCTTGCAGAAGAAGATTCAAGCAGCAGAACCTTTTGCTCAGCTACAGCACACAAATGCTACAAAAGCAGGAACAACCCGCAAGCTCTGGGTCTGTTTGTCTTGCAAAGGCATGCACTAACTGCGTTTGATAGTACCCCCCATCCTTGATTTCCTTCCCTGCTTCTTGTCTGATGGCACTGCTGAGCCAGGAACAAGCTGCCCAGTGTGGCAGAGCATGGTGCAGAGCTGTGCTGGGACCTCCTCCCCTTCATCTGCTGCAGATCAGTGCCCCACACGTGCCATTGGGATGCTCTGGCACGGGATGTGCCTCAAATTCAAAGCTCCTTCCCACCTCCCAAGGAAAAACAAAGCAACCCAAGCATCTCCAGCAAAGCTGCCTAGCAGACAGCAGGGAATGCAAACAGCTTCTGGCTGCTCCCCTGCACTCCTGTCCTAAGTAAGTGACCCCTCGAGGACTGGATGGGAAATCAGTGCATGACACACGTGAGTGTGCACAGGATTGTGCAAAGCAGTGGGGTTCCACGAGTTTGTGTGTGTGTGTATCTCTGCTGTTATGAAAGCATGGGAAGACTTACTGAGTCCCAGATAATTACTTATCCTCAAATGATTTTTCCTGGCCAAATTTAGAGCCTCTCACAGGTAATCGAGACCAACAAGCTGTTGTTGCACAATCAACAGGCACAATCTAGATGATCAGCTGAGGAAAATAAAGCATCATGCAAAGGGTACTAGATAAGTGAGCAGCTTGAGATCTGCACATTTATGTGATACTCATGGTCTTAGACAATATTTGCCTAGAGAGGTCACATTGAATGAAAGCAAAATCTAAGATGAATGAAAATATGCACAGGAGAAGAAGCCTCTGAGGCTTCTCAAGTGTTATGACCAGAAGACATAAACTCTGTTAAAGCAAACGTTTCTCTCTATTTTTTGTGTTATTCCAGGCAGGCCTTGATTACCGCCTGAACACATGCTGTGGAAGCCCAGCTTATGCAGCACCAGAGCTAATCCAGGGCAAAGCGTCTATTGGCTCAGAGGGATGTAGAGCGGTGTTTGTTTTCCCCTCTTTCCCTTCCCTCTCCACAGAGCATTTAAAGGCAGTGGAGCTCAGGTAGGCTCTCTTGGTTTCCCTTCTGAATTCTGCTAGGTTGCATCGCTTGGTAGCTCTCAGAAGCTGTCAGTGGCCACAGACTAGAAAAGTGCAATTGGTCTCAGTTCACACAGCTGGCTGGTTTGTCTCTGGCTAATCATGAACTGCCTCAAGTGACTGCTTTGGGTCTCTACAGAACAGCAGCTTCAGAGATCTCTTTCTATTACTAAGTGTTTGAAAGAGCAATTTGCTCTGTTAATTATCCATCATTTCTGTGCAGTCTGTGTTGTCAGACTTGTCTTTAGCTTCCAAGTTGTATGTGAAGAATTGTTTCCGTTGTAATGCACAATGAACTAAAAATTGAGAGATGTAAATGCAAAGAGTTTTTCCAGCTTTGATTTCATGTCTGGAATTTTGGAACCCACTACTTGCAGTTGTTAATCTGTCCAAACTGGTTTGGTTTGGAATGCCCTCATCCTTCTTGAATCGCTCTGCTGTTAAAGGCGAAGCAATTCCTACAAGTGCCTTGGCCCCACTGTTGTTCTAATTCTTGTTTCTTTGTTTTCCACACACTGCTTTTCAAGCCTCCTTTTTCTTTACAGTCAAAGTGAGAACTGCACTGTGAGGTGTCTGAACCTTGTTGTGCCTCTACATAAATAGAACAGCAGCAAAGCCTGACAGGTGACTGTGCTGACAGCTCTCGTAGCCAGTAACACGTAACTGTGCTAAATCCCTTGTGACGGCTTTGATTTCATTTTTGCCAGTGAGATCCTTGTAAAAGGAACTGCAGCAGTGTGATGAGCTAAGGTGAAGATGCTGGTTTTAGTAGTGCTCTAAGCTGAGTGGAAGGGCAATTGAATGAGGGTTATATGCTTTCTCTGGGACGATAAGGTTTTATTTCCTGAGGGAAAGAGCCAGCTTTTCATGGGCTATATGTGGGCTTTGGCAAGGGCAGACAATACAGTCTGTCAGGAAGCCATTTGAGGTGCTTCAGGTTTGTAAGCTTGTCTTTTTGTTTTTCAGGCAGATATTTGGAGCATGGGTGTACTGCTGTATGCTCTGCTGTGTGGGTTTTTCCTTTGGATGATGACAATATGATGGCACTCTACAGGAGGATACCAGTGGGTATCAGTGGTGCTAGAATACACTGAGAAGGGAAATAGCTGAGCTTGACAAGAGGCCTTGCTTTTCAGATGGCAGAACATGCTGAGCTGTGAGTAGAAAGGCCTGTCTGCTGAATATTGTCCCTGTTTTTGCTGCTTTGTCTCCCAGTATTTAGTGGAATTGGTTCTACGCTTGGTTGGCCTATGTGGCACTGTAGCCTAATTCTGTACCATGATAGCATACAGAATTTAAGGAGAAGTATTTTCTTGCCAATGGTCTGGATTTTTTGTATCTGGTTCTTCAACTGGCTGCTCCCTATACTATCTGTAGTAAAAATACAGACACATCATTTGATTTCCCTGAAATGAATGTTCCTAAATGCCAGCTCTTCTCATGTCTACAAAGATCAAAGTTCTGCATTTGCTATTAGAATTTCCTCTTCCAGAATCAGGAGGTAATGTAGGACCCCACAGATTGCCTTCAGAATCCAGCAGTTAGTTCTGTTTCCTTTCGGAGTGCATAACAACCTGAGCAAATGAATTGAATGACGTGGCTTATTAGTCTGGTACAAACTCTGCTGTACACTGAAACTTGGTCCATTTGTAAGCAGGACTTTTTCCATCTCTGCAGGACAGCAGAAAACCCTTTGTGCTAATCATGATGCCAAGAAGCAGAATGCGGCAGATGATCCAACTGCTTCAGGTGTTCATTTCCTTAAAACTGAATAGTTTTGGACTGAGAGTTTGTAAGCAGAACGGAGCTCTTAAAGCTGTCAGAGACTATTTCTGCACTGTTCAATTCTATCTGCACAACATACACAGGATCTCAGAACTGCGTTGCTTGAATTGGTGGAACTTGTTGAAGTGAACTGGGATGAGCAAGTTTTAGAACTTAGTCAGAATGCAGTAAAAAATGGATAATCTCATGAGTATTAAGGTACAGGATTGCTATTTCTGCACTGAATTTGTTTTTATTTTACATGGCTGTGATCTGAAAGTTGCTTGAAATGCAGGCACCTAGGCACTGTTGTGTAACTGAATTTCACACGTGATAGGTCCTGAAATATCCTGGAATCAAAAACTCTGACTTGTTTTAAGTCTGCTGCTTGAGTATAATCAGGGTCATAGTGTCTGTGTGCAGTGTTTCTTTCCCTGTAATGCTCCACATCATTTCATTTTGGGAATATTGAAGGAAATGGACTATGTGCCATAACTGTTGTTAGAACAAACTATGCCTGGTGTGATCTTATGCATAGGTTCTGTAACTGCTCTTCACAGCTCAGGTGTTTGACCTTCCTTTTGGTGAAGTGATGAAATACTGCTGGTTTCTATTTGTGCTTCTGGGCACCTTGAAGCTCTTAGGAATAGAACAATTGTCTCCAGTTCTTTTCAGTGATATCAGTAACAGCTCGAGTGCTGCTGCCCACTGGGTAGACCCAAAGAAGCAGATTACAGTGAAACAACACACGAGCTGGACCTGAATGAGGATCACTTTCAAGACAGTGGCTCTGTTGCTTGAAGCCTATTTGCTTCTTCCTGCCGCCACTCTATTACCAAATATCAACAACCTCTTTCATGATTCAACTTGCAAACGTTTGACACTAACCCTTGTGTTTCTATGCCTTCCTAGGTGATTCGAGCCCTTGTCAACCCCAAAGATCCAAACCAAGTAGTGATGTGCAGTGTGTTTCCATCAATGGAGAGTTCTTATTAAGCACGAATCGCTGCAATTTGGATGACAGCCTTCCACATGGTAACAGTGATGGACACAAGGGGCTCATCCACGTTCATGCTCTCATATCTCCTGGCTCTGCTGAAGATGCTGACCTGAGCCTGCCAGACACAGCAGTCACCTGCCTGGATTGTGACCCAGCGCCTTTGCAGTGCTGCCCATCCCAAGCACAGCCCGAGTGCCCCAGCAGCAGCACCACCATGCAGGAGTAGGGCAGCATCAGTGAGGTGAAGCTGAGCATCTTAGATGGGGACTTAGAGTCAGGCTGCCAGTCCCAGGCACCAGGCAGCAGCACAAGCTCTGAGCCACTCTCATCTTGACAAGAGGAGTCCCATCTTCACCCTTGACCTCTCAAACCCTCCTGTCTTTTATTGAATTAAGTCACTTACATGCTCAATCATCGCCTTGACTGCATTCCGAGTCTTCATTCACAGGGATTGGGATGAATGCAACAAACAGCAAGGCAGCTCAGCTTGCAACACTCTGGCTGTGGGGTTCGTGCAGGCAGAGCTCTGGGTTCCCATTTTGCCTGGCTTTGGGATGTCTGCAGCAAGATCTCTACCATTTTGTATGGGAGCAAATAATCTCTAGCATCCAGGTTGCTGCTCATGATAATCCCAGTCTTCCTGGCTGTTGCTTTGTGATACCTTTCAAAGCCTTCTGATACTCTTTGATGCCTTGGCTGCTCCCTAACACCTCTGTCCTCCTGCCATGTTGACTCATGTCTCCCACTTTTAAGCTGGCTTTGCAGATCATCTCCAGCACTGTCATCATCACGCTGCAGCAGGAGGTGCTCACCTGGCCCAATGTCTGGCAGTACTGCTTGTTCTGCAGATGAGCAGCTGCCTCCTCATCTCTTCAGCTACAGTAGTTTTTCTCAGGGCAGTTAGATGCAGTCATGCTCCTCTGGATTTGCTGTGTTAAATCCATGCTGCATGGCAGCAGTCAGTGCAATACAAAGGTGTTCTGTGTGCCACAGCATTTCTCCAGGGGCTGCCAAAGGTAGAAGCACAACACAGCACCATCCTTCTGACAGTAATGTCTGTGAGTGTTAGACATGTGAGCACTGCATCATCCCCAGCGTGTCAGTGCTTTTCCACACCAACCTGACTCTCATACTCTCTGCACTGAATGTAACTCTGCTCTTGTGGAGACAAATGCTTTCTGTCACATCCTCCATCCCTGCAACCATTTGCCGGTAGGCAGCTCTTGCAGAAGAATCAAGCAGCAGAACCTTTTGCTCACCCTACAGCATGCAAATGCTATGAAAGCAGAAATAACCTGGCATGCTCTGGGTCTGCAAGGCTGCACAGATGGGAGAGGTAGATTGTGTTTTTGCAGTGGAAGTTTCCAGTATTTTCAGTACATAGTGTAGGCCCTAACTGAATGTATAACCCTCTTGTAAAACAGCTGTATAAGTAGTTTTTCCACCAAGAAAGTTGCTGAACAGAGTTAAGTTCAGACTGGGGGCATTCTGACATGGGGAGAATTGAGACAAGCACAAGATAAATACACAGGGTGGGTAGAGCCCAGCACAGGACAGAATGAATGTACTGACTTTTGGAAACATTGCCCTTCTCTGTCCGCAGAAAAGTACAAGGCAGACCTAAAAACAAGAGGTTGGTAATTGACCTTCTATGGAAATGAATCCTAGCCACAGTCTCGAGGAGTCTGTGAGCCTGAGATGCTCAACCAATGAGAGCCATGAGAGCGTCACCTGCAGTGGGTTTAGGGCACAGAACAGAATTGATTTCACTGACTGGTGTGCAGTTTCTCCCTTGCCAATAGGGGATGCGCGCAGTATTGCAATAATGAATAAGCACTGCTGCTATCGCTGCCATCTTTGCCTAACTAGAAATCTTTGACTTTGAGAGTTTCTCACACAAGGGGAGAGGGTAAGAAAGTAAAGAGGCACAGAAAACTAAGGAAAACTGCTCTTCTTATCTATAAAAATTGATACAATTGATGCTGTCGTGCATTTATTTATTTATTTTTAATTTTTTGCCAATGTCAGATTGTTTTAAAATATCCACACACCAAATTCTGACTACCAAGCAAATTTAATGAAAATGAAATGAAGGTGAGTTAGCGTAAAGCACAAGGCCATATTATATTGGGCTCCAGCAAATTTACAGGCAGTCACTGCACGAAGAGGTAGATCTGAGTTGCACATTATATGATTCCCACAAAGATTAAAGAAATCTGAAGCTTTCAATATATTTTTTTAATTCTTTTTTCATTTCATTTTTTAAACACCTGACCCAGACCCCAACCCTCACAGGAGCTGTAAAGATAACAGCATTAACCTGCAATGTAACTCTAATCTTAACCCTTACCCTGATTCTACAGGGGACTGTCTGAAACGGACATCAATTCAATTACTCATTTATTTATTGACAGACATTCAAGTTTGCTACGTTTGGAGAAGTTTTTATTTGTTTGCTGTGGTTTGGTTTTTTCTTTTTTTCTTTTTTTTTTCCCCCTTCCCTCCTCTTCCATCTTTGTGTTCTTCCCCTATAATCAAAAGAGAACGGATCCCCAGGGTCTGTCCCGCAGACGTTCTTTCCGTGGTCTCTGCTGCCACCTGCTGGCCAATACACGGAACTGCCACTGTTGGGCGTTTGGTGCCACAGGAAGCACAACGCAGATCTGAGTTCTGACCGGTCTACTCAGCAAATCCGCCAATCTTTATTGTGATAAGCCCTCCACATGGCATTGCGCATGCACTCGAACACGCAACAGGCATAGATTTCTCTTAACTCCTTGAGGAGCAGGCAAGCAGAACAACTGAGCGCACCACTGCTTGTGATTGGGCCACCCCCATCATAGAGATGTGTGTTAGATCTTTTACCCACCCCTGGACTGGCCTTGTTGTTTAACGATAACCTCTGAAATCTGAGCTACTGGTTCTACCACCTGTAGTGTAGAATAGGTAGCCAATAAATGCTTTTCAACTGTGATGTATCTTTATTCTGCTCCATGCCAAACCTGTGGCCAAAACCTCATAGGGGTTCACAAAGAACTCTGGCTCTGCCAGAGCCCCCATCCAGACCCTTCTTGAGTTACATTCACATCTAGTTTGGCTGAAAAGGTTGGACTATAAATACTCAGTGCTTGGGCCTGTTTAACAGATATTTTTTCCTGATTATGCTGTCCATCGATCTTTTTAAACTGAACTCCTGCTCTAATCTGGTCTTTAAACATTTGTTGTCTCAAGACCCTAATGGGTCCAGACTGGATTACCTTAGGGGCTGGACGCCTAAGTCATGGCAGCAGATGGTTCTCTGCCTTTCTCAGACCTTTCCACCACCATTCAGAGCCTGCATCTGGCCGTAGGCACTCTTGTCTCCCCATCAATTGGGCAGCCTGTTGTATTACAGCACCTGAGGGCCACTGGGGGGTTCAGTATGGATAACATAGACCCATACTGATGTAAAGGTGATGGCTGTAGGATGAGATCCCCCGTTCCTGATGAAAAATTTATTGACTGGGCTCTCAAAATCATCTTCATAGATTGCCTCTTTCATGCCTAATTCTCTAATATAATTTTGTTAGTCCTCCATAGAGGACCACAGGCTGATATTTAATGGTATGTCATTCTTATTTGGCCATGTTATATGACACACAGCCATAAATCATTCACTGATCAAATGGCTATCCTCATTATGTTGGACAGAGCATACAGTCTTTGCCTGAGGGCAGGGTGAGTAGTAATGGATGTCAGTTTTGAAATTTCCAGTCCATTCACCACAGCGCTTTCTGCCTCCATGTCCCATAACCAGAGCAGCTATGCTGGCATGCTCTCTTGGTTTCTGTCTAAACCACTGTACTATATCCATCAGTTCAGCTACTGTATTATGGGCAGCAGGGTTTGGGGGGTTGGATACTGGTCAGGGCACTCCCACCAGCCTATCCTGCATTTTTTTTTTTTTTTTTTTCATTTTTGGGTTACAATCAGTCAGATCTCAAATAGATCTAGTCCAAATGGAACCTCAAAATCTGACCTTTTAGTGCCTTCATTTACAGAGTCCATTTTATACAGATTCCCTTGTACAGGGTCCCCATGGTCTTCCAGAGAGATGTTCCTGATCTTCCATAGGAGAATGATTGAATTAGGTTTTTTCCCCATCAAAACTGCCACCTGTCTTTCCAGTTTTTCAACACTATCATTCAATAGCTGATTTGCATCAGCCTGAGCCTCTTCAGTTATGTTCAGACAGTTCAAGGCCATTAAAAGTGGCCATGCCACCATGAACACAGCTAACTGTCATTCTCAAGTTGTAAGTATGTCTTTGCTAAGACCATGGAAATACTCAGTCAGGTGGGCCAGGGACTCATGGACCCTCCCTCCGTCCCACACAGGGCCCCATTTTTCAGTGACAGAAGCAGTGCTGCATTTTGAGGATCCTAGGAATCCCAGGACATGCCCTGACAAAAGGTCATTCAAAGGGGTAGTCTTTCCCCATCCAAACAACTCCATGATATTCACAGAATCACAGAATTGTAGGGGTTGGAAGGGACCTCCAGAGACCACTGAGTCCAGCCCCCTGCCAAAGCAGGTTCCCTACACCACGTTGCACAGCTCAGCATCCAGGCAGGTCTTGAATATCTCCAGAGAAGGAGATTCCACAACCACCCTGGGCAGCCTGTTCCAGTGCTCTGTCACTCTCACCGTAAAGAAGTTACTGCACACATTAGTGCAGAATTTCCTATGGTGCAGTTTCTGTCTGTTTCCCCTTGTCCCTCCTCCACACACTGCTGAAAAGAGTCTGGCCTCACCTCTTTGCCCCCCACACCTCAAATATTTATAGACCTGGATCAGGTCCCTTCTCAGCCTTCTTTTCTCAAGGCTAAACAGACCCAGTTCCCTCAGTCTCTCCTCATTGGGGAGATGCTCCAGGCCCTTCACCATCTTAGTGGCCCTCTGCTGGACTCTTTCTAAGAGATCCCTGTCTTTTTTTTACTGGGGAGCCCAGAACTGGACACAATATTCCAGATGAGGCCTCACCAGGGCAGAGTAGAGGGGGAGGATCACCTCCTTCGACCTGCTGGACACGCTCTTTTTAATGCACCCCAGGATGCCATTGGCTTTTTTGGCTACAAGGGCACACTGCTGGCTCATGGTTAATCTGTCGTCCACCAGGACGCCCAGGTCCCTCTCAGCAGAGCTCCTCCCCAGCAGCTCTTCCCCCAGCCTGTACTGGTGCATGCAATTATTTCTCCCTAGGTGCAAGACTCTACACTTGCTTTTGTTAAACCTCATCCGGTTTCTTACTGCCCGGCTCTCCAGCCTGTCCAGGTCTCGCTGAATGGCAGCACAGCCTTCAGGTGTGTCAGCCAATCCTCCCAACTTCGTGTCATCAGCAAACTTGCTGAGGGTGGTCATTGATGAAGATGTTGAACAAGACCGGACTGAGCACAGACCCCTGGGGGATGCCGCTCGTTACAGGCCCTCAGCCAGACACTGCACCGCCAACGACAACACTCTGCACTCTGCCAGTCAGCCAATTCTCGACCCACTTCACTGTCCAATCACCTATCCCATACTTCCTCAGCTTTGTTATAAGGATGTCATGGGAGACTGTATCAGTTATAGAGGTTATAGAGTTCAATTCCTGTAGTCAATTTGGCGGCCCAGGTGGGACCAGCTCTGTTCGCTGCAGGACCAGCTGAGAGGGAGACACTTTTGGCGCACCCTGAGATTTCTCTGAAGGACTCCCTTCCTCACCTGATCACTGCAGGGACAGACAAGGACCACCCATAGGTGGACCAGGTATGTGTATGGTAAGTGGAGCCCATATGTCTTGAGGAGACATCCTACACAGTTTACAGCCATACGTGCTGCTCCCAGGGAGGTGAGCTCATGGCTTTGGTTGCCAGCTGGGGTAGGAAGACTCCTTGGGTGAGTTCCTATGAAAGGGAACTGTATGTCATATGAATGGAAACAAGAACAAGTACTCTCTCCCAGGTGGGTGACAATAGGAGGGACCTAGGTTGGTCTCTCCTACAGGTATGGGATATAGTGGATAGCCTGTCAAATGGTAGCCTGGGTTCTCCAAGTTGTAATCACGGGGGTTATAGGTTGTATGTTCAATATTATCATCTGCTTTAAGTGTTTGGTACCGTGTGTCAAGCCGACTCTGGGAAAAACATTAACGTTTGCAACTGGTCGACCAGAGTATGAGTGTTATTAAGATTCCAGCTAGAAAACGTTGTCAGCATTGTGTAGTATGAATAAACCATGGTTTTTGATCTAAATGTCAGAGTGAGTGTGGTGTGAGTGAGACACAGAACAGCTGCAGGGTGAGTGCCGAGTCCCGATCCATGTTTCCTTCCTCCTGTGAGGGAAATGGCCAGACACGGACAAAGTGAAAGACTGTGTTGTGTGTCCACTCATAAGTACTTTCTGCTTGTATGTAAGAAGACAGGAGTTTGTACTCTGTAGATTAGTAAGATTGTCCTGAGGAGAGGTGTACATTCCACCCGACCAATGAGTGTCAACCCATTTATGTAATACTATGTACTGCTTGCGAGGAAGTGTGTGAGGGAGGTGGTTCAATCAGTGCTGGTTCTGTGGCACAGTGTTTATAACTGAAGAATACAGACTGTATTAAGGGAGTTTATGTGAACTGAAGAACTGTACGTTTTGACAAACTGTTTTGATGGTATAAGAAAGTGTAATTGTTAATGATATATGAAAGTGTAGTTGAGGGAATGTGGAAGTGTATCTGAGCATAGAAATAGAGGAAGCATTTACAGAGGAAAAAGGATTAAAGTGAGTTTACCTGCATTGACATGAGAGCAACACCCTGCCAGACCGCTGCCCTGTGAGCTGAGCAGAGCAGAGCAGAGACACAGTCCCCATGTATCAGGTAGTGTTATTCTGCTTACCAAAAGAATGAGTTCACTACAGAAGAGGCAAATCTTCCCCTCTGCTCCATCTGTGGCATACTCTGGAGTTCAAGGCATTGCAAAGCTATGGCACATCTACTTTCTTTCAATGATGAAAACTTAGTGTGCTCTGGGCTCTCATTTCAATTGCATCTAAAGAAGTCTAGGGTCATGCCAGCTGACAGGAAGCTGGCAAATGTTGTCTCATTGTAAGGAAGAGCAAGAAAGATGACATGGGCAATTATGAACCTGTCAGTCCAGAGCCTGGTAAAATTATGGAGAAAATGATGGTGGGAGTTATGGAAAAACAGCTGAAGGACAATTCTGTCATTGGTCGCAGCCAACACAAGTTTGTGAGGCAAAGGTCCTGTTTAATTTAAGCTCATTTTGTGACACAGTTATCCGTTTAGTTGACCAAGGGAAGCCAGTTGATGTAATCCTTGAGGATTTCAGTGGAGATTTTGATTCTGTTTCTCACAACAACCTTCTGGACAGAATGTTCTGCATATGGCTAGACAGAAACACAATGTGGTGGGTGAGCAGTTGGCCAGTAGGTCAGTCCCAAAGGATTATAGTCAGTTTTTTCCATCAGGCTGGTAGATGGTCACTGTCGGGGTCCCCAGGGTTCCATTTTAGGGCCACTTTCCTTTCATGTTTATGCAGATGACTTGAGTGCAGGACTAGAAGACGTTCTGAGCAAGTTTGCTGATGAGACCAGATGAGGAGGTGCTGTTGCCTCCACTGAGGGTGGAGAGGACTTGCAGAGAGATGTGGACAAGTCAGAGAAGTGGGTACCAGTTGGTACTAAGCACCAAGTGCATAAAGTATAACAAGAACAAGTGCCTGATTGTGCACCTGGGTAGGGGCAATGCTGGACATACACACTGACTGGATATGGGACACTGGAGAGGATTCTGACTGGAAAGGGTTGGGGTGCTGGTCAGCATCACACTGAATGTGAGTCAGCAGTGTGCCAAGGCAGCCAGGAAAGACAACAGTCCCCTGGAGTGCATGAAGCAACTTATTGCCAGCTGGGTGAGGGAAAGGGTTGTCCCTCTGCTCTGCATTGCTACTGCCTCACTATGTTCTGGGCACCACAGAACATAAAGGACTTCAAACTCTGGGAGAATGTGCAAAGGAGGGCACTGAAACCGAGAGATCTGAAGTTCAGAGTTTCACAGGGATTGGCTGCTTGTTCAGACTGGGCCCTTCTCACATCCCTGCTCACATCCTGCAATGAAACATAGGTCTCATATGGGACATGAACCTCACAGCATCCTTGCACCACATGTAGAGCCTGGGATCTTCTGTCCCCATGTCTTTCATTTAACATCATACAAAATTCCAACACACTGCCCCAGGAAATGCCCAGAGCCAACATGACATACAGGACCTCTCTACCACTGGTCTTGCAATCAGGGCTTGACCTGTCTGCTTTGTAAGGCAAAGGAGAGGTTTCTTAGCATGCCAGTGCCTTTGCCTGCCTGTAGTCATGGCTTCCAGTTATCTTCTCTAACAAGTCCCTTGGGAAGCTTACTTGGTAATGTTCCTCAGCGGGCCCATTAATACTCCAAGAAACTTCACTGTTACTTCTGACTTTGTCTTGTTGAGTGCAGCGACTCGGCACGGACTCAGATGTGAACGATCCAAATCGTTTATTACAAGTTCTCACATCCCTTATATACCTTCACAAGTTGTTATTTTCTAACTTTCCCATCCGCCCTTACAACTTTCCCAAACATCTTACATGTCAACAAAGCATTCTACAAAACACTTTTCAACTGTCCATGCAGGCACATAACCAATCAGAGCTGTGAGACTCTTCTTCTCCTTGCAGAGGTGTCCTTGGTTCCCATGCTGTTTATCTTGCTCCACAGCTGCTGCTCTGAACAGCTTTTCTTGTATTCCCACAATTCCCCCTTTTTTGTTTATTGACAAGCTACTACCATACTATAAAATAATAACACTAATTATATTAATAACATAATCATTATAACTCAATCAAGGCCTCGATTGACAATACTCTAAAAGTGAAAAAAGAGACAAGTCAAATACAACATAACAACATTACTGTTAAACCCACTAAAAAGAACAAACATGTTTGTACTGCAACCTAAGTTTCTGCAACCTGAAAATAAATCCATGAGGGTCCCATTGTGTTAATCTGTAACTGATCAGGAAAAGTCTTCAATTTTTATATACTCTGATATATTGATTTTTAATGACCACTAAAATTTGTGCAGTAAATGCTTTTAAGATGTTCATAACCATGCTCTACCAACTGAGTTATCCGGGCTAATAATTGATTAATGATCACACAATTTAATGGAATATCATGTCAAAAAGAACCAATTTTAGAGGACAAATGTACTAGAGTATCACTAAGGGCATTATTACTTATTTTCCCTTGAGAAACAGCAAGCCATGTTGGTGGTGGATGTGACAGGTAGTGCCAGCAGGGCGTCCCCTGCTTCAAGGTGCACATTTCCTCTCTCACCCATCACAGATTCTCTCCTGCATTCAGGGTCTGAAGGATTTCTTCCAGTTGTACACCACATCCGCATGGCCAGTGCGTGATATAGAGCCCAAGTGGAACACCTGCTCGGAAAACAGAATAAACCATCAAATTTAGTTCTATTAGCGTGCACTTTTGTCTAAAATGATGCATGGTTATATTTTCAGATCCCAATTAATTGGATGTAAAAGAGGTATCCGTTCTATGATACAGGGTCATCTCTTTGCCTGGGATTCCTTTCCAGGTTTTGTCTTTGCAAATTAAGAAAAGCTAATTAATAGGCTAATAACATCATAACCAAACAGTACTAAAACATTAAAAGAGCTATTCCTGTAGATTCTAGCATTGATTAGATCAAATCCTGTTTAATACACATCTGATCTATTACTAAAATAGAAGAAGCACACAACATCCTAGCTAATGCCTTAAACTCTGAATCTTGAGACTGCATTCACCTGTATGTGCTGTGGAAAATACGTAAGAAGAATGAGTATCTATTGTTACATGTGCATATTTTAGACGGCCAAATTCAGGAACGTGAGTGACATCTGTCTGACACAGTTGAAGAGGTGCTGTGCCACATGGATTTGTCCGAGTCTGAGGCAAAGAGCTATCAGTCAAATTATGTAGCCGGTATTCAGTCATAAACACGGTGTATTGCATAGGAGAGAGGATCATTCTTAACACAGTTTTCCAATCGTGAGGGGTCATAGCGTAACTGTCACTGTTTGCAACCAAAAGATTGTATGTAAAGGCTGACTGAACTCCGAATGTTCTCACTGACTCCCTTAGCTCCTTCACTGCCTCATAAGGCAGAGATTCCAAACGGGGGACCTGATTAGGAAAGGTCTGCAACGTGTCAGCATCACCCCTTAATATTGTTTCTTTTTTGCACTGCTCTAAGACATCACAGTATGCTGTAGGGAAATTTGTCATTCCTGCTTCCTTCAAAGTATCATCAGGAGGAAATGCGTCCGATTCTCTTTCTGGATCTTCTGGACCGGGGTCACAACGATCCCCTGGTTTCGATCCGTCCGTGTCTTTAACCACGTTACACGCCGGCTGCACAGACGCAGCAGCGCATGACGTGGGGGGGGAGGAGGGCAGAAGCGGCGCGACGAGCGTCGTAGGCGGAGCGAAGGGCCAGGGCGCCGTAGAGGGCGGCAACGCGGCGAACGTCGGGGGAGGAGCGAACGGCGGGAGCGCGAAGGGGGGCGGCCGCGGCCCCTCGTCTCCCCGAATCGGGGAGGGGTCGGAGCCGCCAGTCGGATCCGGGCACGGGCCGCTTCCCGCAGCGAGAGGCAGCGGTGGGGTTGGGACGGAGGGCGGCAGGGAATGGTCGGAATAAATTCTTTCCCGTCGTGATTGCTTAATCCCTTCCATTATCCGGCTCCAAACGGGCAACAGCTTAGCAGCCTTTCTGTCTTTAGCGAGAGAAGCCTCGTAGAGTTTTGAGCCGATTTTGTCCCAAAGTTCTCCATCGAGAGAGAACTCAGTTTTTGGAAATTCAGGGACATTTTTGCTTATCCATTTAAGAAGAGTAGCTAATGCTTTAGTAGACACAGTCTTATCCTGTTACGGTAACACTGACCGCAATACTTCGAGATTTACTTTCTGCTCCTTCGTTAGTGAGCTCCCCATAGTTCCCGACTGCTCACCTTCTGTCCTGCAGAACGGTGCGGGTGCGCGCGAAACAGTCTCTCCGAAGTTCAGTCGGGCGACGCTGCCGGACCGGGCTCGCTCAGCCGCGGGTTGATTTGCTCCACGTTGTGGGCGCCATTTGCAGCGACTCGGCACGGACTCAGATGTGAACGATCCAAATCGTTTATTACAAGTTCTCACATCCCTTATATACCTTCACAAGTTGTTATTTTCTAACTTTCCCATCCGCCCTTACAACTTTCCCAAACATCTTACATGTCAACAAAGCATTCTACAAAACACTTTTCAACTGTCCATGCAGGCACATAACCAATCAGAGCTGTGAGACTCTTCTTCTCCTTGCAGAGGTGTCCTTGGTTCCCATGCTGTTTATCTTGCTCCACAGCTGCTGCTCTGAACAGCTTTTCTTGTATTCCCACAGTTGAGCACTTTGTGCAAACTTCTCTCTGCACTAGAGGCTGATGAACTCAGCATCAAATGCACCCTGGGACCATTATAACCTAAAGAATCTCCTGTGCCTTATGCCATCTTGTTATCTTCTTCAGGTTATCAGAACTTGTTCAGCAAAAAGGAGGGATATCTGGAGAGAGCTTAAAGAATCCAGTATAAATTTATTGTCTATTTATTTATAGTTGGGTTTAAAGAAGACATTAAAGCAGCACTGTGCAACTGATACCAATCCAGGATGTCCCAATGAGTTCTGTACTGTTACTGTGTTGACAAAGGTCCTTCTCAACCTCCCCACCCAATTTCTGCTCACAATGGACCTATGGGACTTGCATCACTTTTCTTCACATCACTCTTCTCCTCTGCATTCATCCGCTCAGTGTTAAAACTGCTTTGCACCAACTCCCACTGGCTTTCCTCAGAGAACCAGCTACACATGGAAAAGGAAAGATTTCTCTTTTTTATCTGGCCAGCAAATGGAAAGAAAGGTGATGCAATTGAATGAACAGTAAAACACAGTGATCAACTGCATGCCATGTTCAAGCTGCATCTATTGAAGTTTGTCTTTCATATGGAATACTTTTAAAAGAAATGATTTATTCTGAGGTAGGATAGGATAGATTGAATCACAGTGAAGTAGTTGACAACAGAGGCCATCAGACTCTGGTAGATAGAGCAAATTCCAGTAATCTCCCTGGGATAGATCAGCCAGGTAGTTGAGAGGTATCAACTTAAAATTGATCAGGACTTGTGAGTATTTCACACATTGAGACGGGTTAACACATTCTCACTGATTCTCAGACTTTGGGGAGATGGAACAAATTCCAGTAATCCCCCTGAAAGTCAGAAATCAGACAGATAATTGGGAGGTATCTGACTGAACAAAGAGCAAGGGATGGAGAAATCTGGAGGGCAGTGGGAGTAGTTTGTGCCCAAATGGCCTGCTGAAAACATGCCCTTAACCATGGCCATTTCTTTAGGAGAGCTGAAAAAACTTGGAGGATGAGACACATCAAATAGGCAGCAGGGAAGAGTAGTGCTGGGCACCGGGCTATAGTCACAGGGCATTGGCACTGGCACCACTGTCTGTGTCTCTGAATCTGAAGACATTTGTGTCCAGCGAACACAGTTCTGGAAAACATTGTAGTTTCAGTAAAAGAAAAAAAAAGACATCAAATCACCTCAAAGATTCATATTTACAACTTAAAATGGAACAAGACTCATGAGAATTTTTCATGTTGAGAAGGGTTAACACAATTTCAATGATTTCCATCTTTGTTTTCAATTATTTGTTTCAGTTTTATTGACATTTATGATCAACTATTAAGCTTACAGCCTCAAAATAAATAAAAAGAGATACATTTGCATCTTGCACGTGGCCTGATGCCCCTTTCACCTTCGCAGTTCCCACAAGTCCTTCCATGCCGGAGAGTATGAGATCCAGCAGAGCACCTCTCCTCTTTGGTTCCTCCACTGCTTGGTCAAGAAGCTGCCATCTGTGCTCTCCAGGGATCTGCTGGATGCCACATGCCCTGCTGTGCTGTCCCTGCTGCAGATAATGGAGTGACAAAGGCCACCAAATGGGACAAGGGACAGACAACATCAGATTCCCATCTGTCTGCAGAGGGCACCTTCCATTTACTCTCCCTGATCAGGAAGACAGGAAAAGACACTGATGGTCTCCTCTGTTTGCCATTTCCATTAGCTCTGACCTGTCTGCTCTTCCATCCCCAGGCAGAGCTCAGTGCACTCTCACAGAGGGCATTCACCCTTCTTTATCTCCTCGCCCATCCATCCTAAAGACTCGGTATCCCCCTTGTGCTACAGTGCAGTTGTGGAAGCCATTAAGCTGTGTCCCCATGGTCCAAACAGGAGCTCAGGCCTGCAGCTCTATCAAGATTTCTAGCTTCTTGTGTGTTGGTGTTTGCATTAGTGCAAAACCACAGAAGTAAACATCCTAATTGGAAAGCATCACTGGACATAGCCTGACTGGATAGCTAATCTATGGTATCAGTGTGCAGAAGGTGGCACACAAACATTAGACTGATTGTGGGCCTTGGAGTTGACACAGCAACGTGGTCACACCATGGGCATGGCTTTCCTGAAGGCCCTGTGCTGCTCTTGTAGCTGTGAGTGAATTCACCAGACAGCCAGTGCTATCCCCTCTCTGGCCCTCGGCTGATGCCCAGGAAGGAGCTGTCTATCTCAGGGATTTCCCACATGGTTTACAAGCACTGGCACACATCAGGAGCAGCCCAGGCACCTTGGGCATCACCCAGTGTCTGTGTGTGAGCAGCTGCCTCCCAGCTGAAGGTCCGAGGACTCAGAGCAGGAGCTCACATGCAGGCAACTCCTTGTGCACTTCTGAACTGAACCAGAGGAATCCCAGCTCCTGTGGTTCTGTGGGGAGCAGAATCCCATTTCAGCTCCAGGATTTCTGTCAAGGGATGAGACTCCTGCACTGCCTCAGCTGGATCACTGCCCTGCACAGGGAAAGTCCAAACCTTGCCTTTCTTGTCTGGTTGCCCTTATTGTTTCATCAAACGATCTCTGGGAGCACTCCCCATATGTCTCCAATCAGTCACTGACCACTGGACATGTGGTGGTTAATTGAGCGAATTTCAAAGCACAGTCATGATGCTGTTGTCTTTCAGGAGCTGTTGGCCATGAGGACCCAGGGACATGTCAGGGGAGACAAGTCGGAAAGATAAAAATGACATAATCTGCTGCTTGCCTGTCCAGGCTCCTGGGACACAGGGAGCTCATAAAAGTGTGCAGGGCTGCAGAGAGACAGCTGTGCCCAGGAGCAGCTCTTGTGCACAGCACAGCCTGCAGGTGACAGAAGGAGAGGAGAGAAACTGAAGAGAGCTTGCAGGATGTGTGTGGTGTGAGCGGGCTTTGAGCTCACTGCAGGAGCATTGCTCACAGACCATGACAGGGTAAGTCTCACTGCAGACCATGAGCTGCTTTTCATAGAGGGTCAACTTAATTTGGGACATCCCATAGGAGATCTGGATGCAGGCACTGCATGTTTCTTTACTGTGGAAAAAGCCTTCTGCTCCAGCTGAGGGCTTCCATACTGCAGTATGAAATCACAGCCCTGAGGGCTGCATGTCCCAGCACGGCTGCAGGCTGTGCAGCCGGGGCTGCAGGCGGGTGCCCAGGGCTGTCCTGCAGAGCAGGGTCCCTGCTGTGCCCCAGGGGCTGTGTGCCGGGTATGGGACTCTGCCGCCTGCCAGGCTCAGCACTCAGCCTGCCCGGGGAGCTGCCCAGGGCGCTGCGGGGAGACGTGTGGGGGGAAGGAGCCCCCCGGCAGGACTTGTGCTGCCACAACTGCTGCCTGGGGCAGGGGATCACAACTCCACTGCACAACGGAATGTTTCTGAGGGCACTTTGCAAGAGGAGAGCCAAGGCAGGGGGTTTCCATTTCCTGTTCTGAGGCAAAGAGGTTTGGAGTCAGAAATCTAAAAGGGGCAATAAGAGTTCTGAGAATTTTTCATCAATCAATTGCTTGTTTTGTGAACACTCACACATGATGTGCTTTCAGTCTCCCCTTTCTCGAAGGATGGAATTATCATCATTTTCTGTAGGCATGAATAATTCACTTATCCTACAAACAGGCAGCATTTTCTAACTGAAACTGAATGCCACAGAAGCTCGGGTAGGGGGCTCTAAGAGCACTTGGGGTAAAGATATGAGACATGAAACAGATGAAAATATCCAGGGAGAAGGCATAAGAAAATAAAAGGAAGGTTAGAGCTCCATATGCTGCTTCTGCTTAAGGAATGCTGAAATACATGAAATAAAATGCAAGTAATGGTGCTAAATGTACACAGTTGTAAGAGAATAAAAACATTTCATATTATAGCAGGAGGAGTGTGTCTGAGAATGGTCTGGACTTGTCATTATCTTCTGCACTCTGAGCAGGACTCCAAGCCCAACAACAGCAGATGTCCAACAGCAGCTCCATCAGCGAGTTCCTCCTGCTGCCGTTGGCAGACACGCGGCAGCTGCAGCTCCTGCACTTCTGGCTCTTCCTGGGCATCTACCTGGCTGCCCTCCTGGGCAACGGCCTCATCAGCACAGCCGTAGCCTGCGACCGCCGCCTGCACACCCCCATGTACTTCTTCCTCCTCAACCTGGCCCTCCTCGACCTGGGCAGCATCTCCACCACTCTCCCCAAAGCCATGCCCAACGCCCTCTGGGACACCAGGGCCATCTCCTACACAGGATGTGCTGCACAGCTCTTTTTCTTTTCCTTCTTCCTCTCAGCAGAGTATTCCCTTCTCACCATCATGTCCTATGACCGCTACGTTGCCATCTGCAAGCCCCTGCACTACGGGACCTTGATGGACAGCAGAGCTTGTGCCACCATGGCAGCAGCTGCCTGGGGCACTGGGGTTCTCTATTCCCTGCTGCACACTGCCAGTACGTTTTCACTGACTCTCTGCCAAGGCAATGTTGTCAACCAGTTTTTCTGTGAAATCCCACAGATCCTCAAGCTCTCCTGCTCTGGCTCCTACCTCATGGAATTTGTATTTCTCTTTTTTGGTGTCAGTTTAGGCTTTGGTTGCTTTGTTTTCATAGTTGTGTCCTATGTGCACATCTTCATGGCTGTGCTGAGGATGCCCTCTGAGCAGGGACGGCACAAAGCCTTCTCCATGTGCCTCCCTCACCTGGCTGTGGTCTCCCTGTTTCTCAGCACTGGTGCTTTTGCCTACCTGAAGCCCCCGTCCATTTCCTCCCCACTCCTGGATCTGACAGTGGCACTTCTGTATGCAGTGGTTCCTCCAACACTAAACCCTATTATCTACAGCATGAGGAACAGGGAGATCAAGCACGCTTTCAGGAAGGTGTTGCAATAAGCACTATTCCAGCTACAATAAAATGCACAACTTCCTCAATAGGATACCCAGTGGTGGTTCTTTATGTTTTATGCATCTTTGTCTGTTTGATTATGTGAGATATAGGAATGTGCAAAAAAAAAATGTTATTGAACTTATAAATAAAAATGTATTTAAATTCTTTCCTACCTAATTTCCATTTTCTCACTCCAAGAACTCATGTAAACATGGAACCAGATTCCCTGAATATGTTATAAGATACCTAAAAAGCTTTCAAAATAGACTTACTTAGATTTTCTTTCTTCCTACTTTGCCTGGATTTGGGGAGGTACAGCCACAGACAGCAGCTCAACGTGCTCTTTTCATTCATGTGCTCTTACCAGTGCTGCAGTGCTCTTGAGTCCTCTCATTTGTGCAGTCCTGAAGGTCTTGTGTGTCTCACAACAGTCCTGTTGCCTCTACAGCAGCAATCCAGGGCTGCAGTCAGTAGCCGGCAATATGAACAGGTCTGTCAGAGCTGGTCTCCTTGCTGGCACTGCCATAACAAGAGGGCCCCTTTAGAGCAGGACCAGAGAACTGGAGGGAGGCCTCTTCCAAAGCTGGTGTAAGGAATATACCTCAGGAGCTGCTCCCTGAGAAAACCTTGAGATCTTCAGGTGCTCTTCACTGTGTGACCAGATCAGATTGAATAGTCCCAAGGAGATCCGTAAGCATCTCAAGGCAGTGCTGTGGTTTAAGGTTTATGGGTTGAGACAAAGAGAAAAAGAAAAGGATAATAATTATGACAAATGTATTTATACATATATAATATATTTAGTGTATTTTCACACATATACAACATATGCAGTTGCAAACATATATGAACTAATCCCTATGCGCATCTGTCTGCAAGCCCAGGATTAGTTGCAGGGGTTTTAACAGCCACAGGGTTCACTGTAGGAGCTGAAGTGGCTGTTGGGCTGTTGCAGGAGTTGAAGTGACCTCAGAGTTCATTGCCAGAGCTGGAACCACCACAGGACCTGTGACTATGTTGGAGCAGCCACTGGGCTCATTGGAGGGGTTGGAGCCACCGCAGGGCTGTACTTCCTCCCTTGGGAGGAATTTGTACCATTTTCTTATTACCATACTTGGAACAGCTACAGGACCCGTAGCAGGAGTAACTGCAGAGCTCATTATGAGGGGTGGAGTGACAGAGGGATCTGCCCAGAGCTTGGAGCAACTGCAGGACGTGTAGCAAAACCTTGGAGCTGCTGCATGGTCTGTGCCAGGAGTTGCAGAGGCTGCAGCACTGTCAGCAGATCCAGCTCTCTGGATCTGGCACACTGCAGTCATTTGTGCCTCTTGGGGGTTACCAGTGCCACAGCAGACCTGCCCCAAATATTCTACCAGTTTATCAGGATCCTGCAGTTGCTCGGAGATGAAGTTCCAAAGCCCTGGGGGTGCCCACCACTCCAGGCAGCTGCCCAGACCGTCCCACACCCTCTGCCATGCAGAGCCTTCTCACCTTGGGGCAGATCTCTCACTGATATTCCTGAATAATTGTTTAACCTCAATCATAGATTCATAGAATCACCAAGGTTGGAAAAGGCCTAAAAGATCATCCAGTCCAACCGTTCACCTATTACCTATAGCTCCCACTAAACCATGTCCCTCAACACAATATCCAGTACACCCCCGGACTCACAGAGGCGACAATGTAAATTGTGTAATTCCTAATCATATGGACAATATTACTTCCAAAACCCAAAGATGACCGCAGAGCTGAATGTGCACAAAACTTCACTTTGTCAGCTGCCAATTTTATCGTGGTACAAACTGAGGTCAAACAGCATAGCAAAATAAATACCCTAATGCAGCATCCAAGCACCAAGTAAGGAGCTGTGCAGTGAAGCTTCATGAGAAGACTCAACAAGCTCCACACATAGGGAGCACATCCACACATATCAGCACCATGGCCTGCACTTCTCCAGCTCCCTGTCCAAAAAGCCCTGTCCGCTCTGGACAGATGTGCTGCTATCTCAACCCTTGGAGCCTCACATCAGGCACCAAAATGACAGTGGTTGTTGAACCCAACATGTGGCTCAGCAGCACACAGTGCTTTGTGCACTGCCCAATTCCCAGTGGGATGGGGATGAGAACTGGGAAAAAGAGTACAACTTCTGGGATGTAACAAAGCAGTTTACTAAGAGAGATAAAAGAAGTGGAGTAATAGTTATCACTATATATCCGTTGATATGGAATTGTATGTAACAACTGATGCACAAGCACTTGCTCAGCACCACCAGACTGATGCTCAGCTGGACCCTGGGCAGTGAAGAGACTGAGATGAACTCCCACCCCTTTCAATACAATTTCTGCTTGCTGTCAGCTGATAGAGAACGTCCCTTTGGCCACTATCAGTCAGCTGTCCTCACTCTGTTCCCTCCCAGCTCCATGTGCCCTCCACTGACCATGGCCTTGGCTCTGTACAACACTGCTTAGCAGCAGCTGTAAACATCAGAGTGTTATCAATGGTTTTCTCCTAGAACCAAAACACTGCACCACAGCAGACAGTCTGAAGAAAACAATTCCATTCCAGCTGTAACTCAGATTCCTGCCTGTCCCCTCTTCTTGTTCTTCCTGATCAGGAAGCAAGGAACAGAATCTGCCGCTCTCCTCTCTGAGCCCTTTCCATCAGTTCTCAGCTGGCTCCTCTGCCATCCCCAGGCAGAGCTCAGTGCCCTCTCATGGATGGCAGCAGCCTTTTCTCTTCTTCCTTGCCCATCCGTCATGCAGAATCTGTACCCCATTTGCTACAGTACAGAGCTGAGAATCAACCCACCATGTCTCTGTGAACCAAACAAGACCCTAGGCCTGCAAAGGCACAGAGATTTGGAGTTCGCTGAGTGAATGTTTGTGGTCCTCTCATTAGTGTAACGACTCTTCAGAAAGGATCCCCTTCCAGAAGCATGTTTTGATTTTGCCTGGCTGGGCCTTGCATCTACACCGTGCTACTGGTGTTCAGAAGATGGCACACAGGTACGAGACCCATTGTGGGGCTCACAGTTGTCCAGTGAACATTGTCACTACCCAGGGCATGTCTTTCCTAAAGGTCCTCAGTGGCATTTGCCAGCTGGCTGGGGGTGTGCTGGAGACCCCAGGGAACTGCCATTCTGTTGTAATACAAGAAGAATTTTACAGAGCAGCAGCCATGGATCAAGATAAGCACTTTACAGAGCAGCAGCTGCAGAGCAGGATAAACAGCATGAGAACCAAGGACACCTCTAGCAAAAGAGTGAAAGGCTCGTGGCTTTGAAGCGGGGTTTTAGGGTTCTTATTGCAGAAGCTTTCTTCCAATTAGTACGTGTGATTTTTGAACACCCTTGTTTGTTTGCTATAAAAGTACGGCTCTTCAGGCAATAGATGGACACAGCTATATTTAACTATATTGGTGTGTGGTTGTTTGTCCTAGAACGCTGACTTTTGCCTTCAGGTTCGCCAACACATGGGGGCCCGCAATGTCATGGGATTTAACTCTTGAACACCTGTGGGATCCCGAGAAACTAAGCCAGTATTTGAGTCAGGGATGGCGCAGCCTAGATAGATCTAAGGGGGTATGACTTATTTGGGGCTTGGCTTGTGCTTACCGTGCTCTATATAACACTGTTCCGAAAAGAGAGAATTTCCTAGCTGAGGTTCTAGCCAAAAAGGGAAATCCCCAAGTCGATTTTGATCAGTCACAGGAGGCACCAGTAACAATATCAGTTGCCCTTGTGGAAGGCAAGAAATGGAAATGGGTGTCCTCACGTCTAGAACGGAAAAAAGAAGTGGAGGAGGAGGCAACAGAAGATCCAGGTGACAGGTCTGGATAAGTACCGAGAAAGGAAAAAGGAAAAGTGTCATGAAGAAGAGAGTGATGAGGAGGAAATCTCTGTTACTGTTTGTCGATCCCTGAAGATGACTGAAATCGAAGGCGTAAGAAAGGAGTTCACACGGCACCAGAATGAATCTCTTGTTACCTGGTTGCTTCGCTGTTGGGACAGCTGGGACGGTAGCTTGTTGTGATGTGACAGGCCCTTCCCCATATTCTGGAAGAATCTTAGTGTAATACAGTGGGTGTAGACAAAAAGGCGTAGGTTATATAAGGATGTGTCTGTTTCAATAAATCGCCATTTTGCCACTTCATCTCCTTGGTGTCACTTGGTAATTGGCCTAGCTGCTGCTTCAGTTGAAGGCGAGAGATCGTAAAGAAATTAACGACCATAAAGCCTTCATGTGTATCATTAAAATTCTCAGCTATTAGACACAAGCGCTTTCCAGATTGAGCAAGGAACAACAGTAAATTGCACTGTGTGTTTCCTTGTGGTGTTACCTACGTGACCACAGAGAAGACACGAGGAAGTGGCATGACCAGCCTACTCCTGTACTATGAGCACGGGTGAGGGAACTACAAAACAGTCCAACCACCAGTACGGCTGCTCCAGTTATCACAGGTAACCAATAGAGGGGCCCTGCCCTCATTCAAGGGAGTGGAAGGGATAATAGAGTTTATTGGACTGTGTGGATTTGATGGCCTAGCACATCAGAACCACAGAAATATAAGGCACTGGTGGATACTGGTGCACAGTGCACCCTAATGCCCTCCAGTCATGAAGGGACAGAATCAATCCATATTTCTGGATATCTCTCAAGAATTGACTGTGTTGGAGGCTGAAATAAGCCTCACTGGTAAAGACTGGAAAAAACATCCTATGTGAGTGGTCCAGGGTTTCCGTTCATACTTGGTATTGAGGATACCTCAGAAGAGGGCATTTCAAGGATGCTAAGGGGTATCACTGGGCCTTTGGAATCGCTGCTGTAGATATGGACAACATTAAGCAGCTGTCTGTTTTGCCTGGCCTGTCAGAGGACCCGTCTGTTGTGAGGCTGCTATGAGTAAAAATAAAAGAGCAGCAGGTACCGATTGCTACAAAGACAGTGCACAGACGGCAGTATCGCACCAACAGGGATTCCTTGCTCCCCATTCATGATTTGATTCGCCAGTTGGAGAATCAGGGAGTGATCAGTAAAACTCACTCACCTTTTAACAGCTCCATATGGCCAGTGCGTAAAGCCAGTGGAGAATGGAGGCTGACAGTAGACTACCGTGGCCTGAATGAGGTCACACCCCCACTGAGTGCTGCTGTGCTGGAGAGCAAATAATTCAAATTCTTCTATGAGCCAGTTTTGCTATTAAGTGAAGCAAAGTAAAAGGGCCTGCCCAGGAAATTCAGTTCTTAGGTATAAAGTGGCAGGATGGATGTCATCACATCCCAACAGTGATTGACAAAATCACTGCCATGTCTCCACCAACTAGCAAGAAAGAGACACAATCTTTCCTGGGTGCAGTGGGCTTTTGGAGGATGCACATTCCAAACTACAGCCTCATTGTAAGCCCCCTTTATCAGGTGATGCAGAAGAAGAATGATTTTGCATAGGGCCCAGAGCAGCAGCAGGCTTTTGAACAGATTAAACAGGAGATAGCCTGTGCCATGGACCTGGGGCCAGTACGGACTGGACAGGATGTAAAGAACATCCTCTATACTGCTGCTGGAGAGAAAGGTCCCACTTGGAGTTTGTGGCAAAGAGCCTCAGGAGGGACCCAAGGCCGACCCCTGGGATTCTGGAGCTGAGCGTACAAGGGGTCTGAAGAGTGCTACACTCCAACTGAGAAGGAGATCTTAGCCGCGTATGAGGGGGCTCGGGCTGCTTCCGAAGTAGCTGGTACTGAAATGCAGCTCTTTCTGGCACCTCGACTGTCAATGATGAACCGGATGTTGAAAGGGGAGGTTCTCTCCACCCATCATGCTACCGATGCCACCTGGAGCAAGTGGATTGCACTGATTAGACAACAAGCGCGGATGGGGAACCTCAATCGTCCAGGAATTTTAGAAGTGATCATGAACTGGACTGAAGATAAAAAGTTTGGAACATCACCAGGAGAAGAGGTGTCATGTGCTAAAGCGGCCCCACCATACATCGAACTACCAGAAAATGAAAAGAAATATGCTCTTTTCACTGATGGATCATTTCATATTGTAGGGAAGCATCGGAGATGGAAAGCTGCTGTTTGGAGCCCCACACGACAGGTCGCAGAGGCCACTGAAGGTAAAGGAGAATCAAGTCAGTTTGCAGAGGTAAAAGCTGTCCAGCTGACCTTCGATGTGGCTGAACGGGAGAGGTGGCCAATGCTTTATCTTTATACTGACTCATGGATGGTGGCAAATGCCTTATGGGGGTTGTTACAGCAGTGGGAACAAAATAACTGGCAACGGAGGTGTAAACCTATTTGGGCTGCTGAACTGTAGAAAAACATAACTGCTCAAAAAAAAGATATGATTGTAAAGGTGTGTCACGTGGATGCACACTTCCCCAAGAGTCGGGCTATTGCAGAACAACAAAACAACCATCAGGTAGGTCGAGCTGCCAGAATTGAGGTGGCTCAAATAGACTTGGACTGGCAGAACAAGAGTGAATTATTTCAAGCTTGATGGTTCCATGAGACCTCAGGCCATCAAGGAATGGACATAACATATAATTGAGCTAGAGACTGAGGGGTGGACTTAACTATGGATGCTATTGCACTGGTTATTCATGACTGTGAATCATGTGCCATAATTAAACAAGCCAAGAATATGAAGCCTCTCTGGGGGGAAGGCCAAGGCAAAAGTATAAATATGGGGAGGAGTGACAGGTGAATGATGTCACCTTGCCAGGATCTCATAATGATAAGCGTTTTGTGCTTACCATGGTGGAAGCAACCACTGGGTGGCTTGAAACATACGCAGTACCCCATGCTACTGCCAGAAACACAATATTGGGTTGTTAGAAACAAGTCCTATAGAGACATGACACCTCAGAAAGAACTGAGTCTCATAATGGGACACATTTCAAAAATTCCCTTAATAAATACTTGGGCCAAAGTTCATGGCATTGAGTGGATTTATCATATCCCCTACCATGCACCAGCTTCTGGTAAAATTAAAAGATACAATGGGGTGTTGAAAACTATGTTGAAAGCAATGGGTGGTGGAACACTGAAGCACTGGGAAAAGCATTTGCATGTGGTGCAAGGATGCTGTTAAAGTTCATATCCCACATGTGCCCTGTGTCTCATCACAGGATGTGGGGTGTGAGAAGGGCCCAGTCTGAACAAGCAGTCAATCCCAGTGAAACTCTGAACTTCAGATCTCTCAGTTCCAGTGCCCTCCTGTGCACACTCTCCCATAGTTTGATGTTCTTTATGTTCTGCATTGCCCAGAAGTGCACCCAGTGCTCCAGGTGAGGCAGTAGCAATGCAGAGCAAAGAGGGACAAACCTTTCTCCCACCCAGCTGGCAATAAATTGCTTGATGCACTTTAGGGGACTGTTGGCCTTCTTGGCTGGCTGGGCACACTGCTGACTCACTTAAAATTTTATGTTGAGCAGGACCCCCAATCCTTTTCAGTCAGACGTCTCTCATGTGTCCAATATACAGACAGTGTTTATGTCCAGGGTTGCCCATACCCAGGTGCACAATCAGGCACTTGTTCTTGTTATACTTTATGCACTTGGTGCTTAGTACCAACTGGTACCCACTTCTCTGACTTGTCCACATCTCTCTGCAAGTCCTCTCCACCCTCAGTGGAGGCAACAACACCTCCTCATCTGGTCTCATCAGCAAACTTGCTCAGAACATCTTCTAGTCCTGCATGCAAGTCATCTGCATAAACATGAAAGGAAAGTGGCCCTAAAATGGAACCCTGGGGAGCTCTGACAGTGACCATCTACCAGCCCAATGGAACCCACTGACTATAATCCTTTGGGACAGAACTACTGGCCAACTGCTCACCCACCACTGCTGGTGAAACTGAAAGGCAAAATGTCAGCGTGCTGGGTCAAACAGAGAAACACCAATATAGTTACATATAGCTGCATCAATTTATTGCCCAAAAGCCAGACTTTTATAGGAGACAGACAAGGGTGTCCAAAAATCACACACGCTAATTGGAGGAAAGCTACTGCAATAACAACCCTATAACCCCCCTTCAAAGCCACGAGCCATTCATTCTTTTCCTAGAGATGTCCTTTGTTCTCATGCTGTTTATCCTGCTCCGCAGCTGCTGCTCTGTGAACTCCTTATCTCAATCCATGGCTGCTGCTCTGTAAAATTCTTCTTGTATTACAACACACCACGTTCTGTTTCTGTCTAGCTGTATGCAGGAATTTCTGTCCAGAAGGGTGCTGGAGAAATAGTATCAAAAGCTCTACTGAAATCCTCAAGGATTACATCAACTGCCTTCCCTTGTTCAGCTCAATGGATAAAGGTGTCATAAAAAGACCTGAAATTAAATAGAACCTTCCCCTCTGTATCTTGTGTTGTCTGTGACCTGTCCTTCAGTTGTTTTTCCATAACTCCCACCATCATTTTCTCCATAATTTTACCAAGCACTGTAGTGAGACTGACAGGTCCATAGTTGCCCGTGTCATCTTTCTTGCTCTTCCTTACAATGAGACAACATTTGCCAGCTTCCTGTCAACAGGTATGACCCTAGATTTATTAGATGCCATTGAAATGCGAGCCCAGAGCATGCTAAAGTGTCATCAGTGCAAGAACGTAGATGTGCCATAGCTTTGCAATGCCTTGAAATCCAGACTATGCCACAGATGGAGCAGAGAGGAAGATCTGCCTCTTCTGTTCTGAGCTCATCCTTTTGATAAGCTGAATATCACTACATACTCCATGGGGTCAGGTGCAAAAGACACAATGGGTGCCCTAAGCACGTGGCTGAGGTGGTATTTAGGATGGCCAAGAATACCTCCCTTCTGGCCCTCAGCTGATGCTCCAGAAGGAGGTGTCTATCTCATAGATTTTCCGTCACAGTTTACAAGCACTAGCACAAAACTAGTATCACCCAAGGCACCTTGGGCATCACTGAGAGACTGTGTATGAGTAGTGCAGTCCCTGTGGAATAAAAACCAAGGATTCAGATGAGGGACTCACACACAGACACCTCACTGTGCACATCTGAACTCAGCTAGGTGAACTTGTAGCTCCTGTGGTTCTTTGAAAAACTGATCCCAATTCAGCCCCAGGGTTTCCATCTGAGGATGAGATGCCTAACGCTAGAATAAGGATGGGATGGTCTGTTGATAACAGGACAAATGGAAACGGATTTAAATTAAAAAGGGGAGACATAGGTTAGATGTGAGGAACCTATATTTTTACACAGCAACACTGGAAAAAGTTGCCCTCAGAGGCTGTGCATGCCCAATGGATGGGATCCTGGGTTTACTCTGGGTTTACCCTCACGTCAGTCCATGTTTCTACTCATACTTTTGTCTAGGTGAACTCTCACTTTACTCAAGGTTTTACTCACAGTTTACCATCAGGGAGTGTGATCGGGAGATGGGCTGGTGGAGTGACTTGCTGGCATCCCCGAGGGAAGGCTGCCAGGCAGATACCCCCAGAAAAGTGGTTGACTCCCTGCCCTGTCACAGTCAAACAGACCTGACTGATGAGAAGGGTTGGAAGAGAGTCCCAACTCAACATCACAGGAGCCCCCCCATGCCTGCCTAGCCCTCGACCCCTGATCCATCTAAGCAACAGGTTTGACACTCTGAAATCTGAAGGAGATAAGAATGGGGAGGCAATGGAGGATCTGCCTAGGAGGAAACCTAATGCAAGGCAGTCACTACCAAGCCTTGTGACTTCCTCTGCCATGAAAGAATGAAGGGTGGCCGTGGTGGGTGACTCCCTTCTCAGAGGAATAGAGGGCCCCATTTGCAGACTGGACCCCAGTTGTCAGTAAGTCTGCTGCCTTCTTGGTTTCAGGTCAGGGACATAATGAGGAAACTCCCAATGCTGGTTAGGTCCACTGATTATTTTCCACTACTCATAGTTTAGGTGGGCAGTGATGAAATTTCTTAGATAAGACTACAAACTATAAAAAGAGATTTCAGGAATTTAGGCCATTTAGTTCACAAAGTGGGAGATCAAGTGATTTTTTGTTCTATACCTTCAGTGGCAGTGAGGGACACAGAGCAGGCTTGGAAAGCAAAGCAATGAACAATTGTCTCAGAGGTTGGTACTGAGCCAGAAACTTTGAGTTCTTTGATCACAGGACAGTTTACTTGGCCCATGGTCTGTTATCCATGAATGGAACCCAACTGTCTCAAAGGGGGAAGTGAATCCTAGCATAGACGGTAGCGGGGCTTATCGAAAGAGCTTTAAACTAGCTACGATGGGGGAGTGGACAAAACAGGGCTTACCAGAGATAAGCCTAGGGAAATGCTGTTTGAGCTGGGAGAGAGGCAGATGCCTCAGCTGAAGTGCGTCTACACCAACGCACGCAGCTTGGTCAACAAGCAAGAGGAGCTGGAAGCAACTGTGCATCTGACAAACCATGACCTAGTTGCTATTACCGACCCATGGTGGGACCACTGCCATGACTGGAGTGCTGTGATGGATGGTTACAAGCTCTTCAGAAGGGATAGAGGAGGAAGGAAGGGTGGTGGTGTGGCCCTTTATATTAAAGAGAGTTTTGATGTTGAAGAGCTTGGGCTTCAGAATGAAGTGCATGTTTGTAAGGATCGGGGGAAAGGCCTGTAAGTGTGACATCTTGCTAAAGGTTTCTTATAGACCGCCTAATTGATGGGTGAGGCATTCTATGAGCAGCTTACTGAAGTCGCAAGATTGCCAGCACTCATTTTCTTGGGAGACTACAACTTCTCTGATATATGCTGGGAATATAATAAATAGCAGAGGAATCAGTCCAAGAGGTTTATAGATTGCATGCAAGACAGCTTCCTTACACAGCTGGTATAAAGTCCTACCAGGGGTGGTTCCTTGCTAGACCTGCTCTTCACTAACAGTGAAGGACTGGTAGGAGTTGAGAAGGTTGGGGACTGTCTTGGGCAGAGTGGCCATGAAATGGTAGAATTCTCTATTCTTGGAGATGTCAGAAGGGTGACTAGCAAAACTACTATCCTGAACTTCTAGAGAGCGGACTTTGACCTGTTCAGGACACTTGTAGCACAGGTCCCTTGGGAGTCGCTCCTTATGGGTAAAGGGGTCCAGGAAGCCTGGACACTCCTCAAGATGGAAATCTTAAAGGCACGAGATCAGGCTGTCCCTGAATGCCATAAGGTGAGCCATAGGGGAAGAAGACCAGTGCAGATGAACTGGGAAAAACTATTGAGACTCAGGAAGAAAAAGAGAATCTCCGTCCTCTGGAAGAAGGGGCTGGGTACTTGGGGAGATTACAAGGAAGTTGCTAAGGCATGCAGGGAGGAAGTTAGGAAGGCACATTAATTCCCTGTCCCTTAATCCATGCCCAGAGCTTCTCAGCCATGTCACTGCCAACTGTAAGCTCCATGCAGAGTTCAAGTGGGACACAGAGGGCACAGCCTTCTGCTGGGTGGATGCAAGTGTTGGTGGAACCAGATGGGACAAAGCCCTCCCACCATGCCCTCCTGGGAAAATGGCCACCCCAAGAATGGCAGTCTGCCTCCTCCATGACCCCATCTGAAATGCTCCTGCACTGATTGATTATAGGGCTTTAAACCAGGTCCAAATGGGGAAGGGTGGGGAATTGGATGTGACAGAGAAGGGCTGAGGGATATTGTTGCTGTTGGAGATTGAATGGAAAGCCTCTGAGTTGTTCTATAGGATTGTGTGAGGATTCCTCAGAGAAAGTCTTGTTGCCAATACCCCGTCCTAAATCTTACTGTGTACCCTCTGGGGGTAACCCCAACCTACTGCTGCCCTAAAGTGCCTGTAGACCAGTGCGGGTAGCATGGGAAATAAACGGGACAAATCAAGAGAAAACCACAGAGCTTTTCCTTTCATGCAGGCTGCTGATTCTGAGCAAGGCCCTGAACATCAGTACCACAGTGTAGATGCAAGACCCAGACAGGCTAAATCAAAGCATGCTTCTGGAAGGGGATGCTTTCTGAAGAATCCTTACACTAATGAGAGGACCACAAACATTCACTCAGCGAACTCCAAATCTCTGTGCCTTTGCAGGCCTAGGGTCTTGTTTGGTTCACAGAGACACGGTGGGTTGATTCTCAGCTCTGTACTGTAGCAAATGGGGTACAGATTCTGCATGACGGATGGGCAAGGAAGAAGAGAAAAGGCTGCTGCCATCCATGAGAGGGCACTGAGCTCTGCCTGGGGATGGCAGAGGAGCCAGCTGAGAACTGATGGAAAGGGCTCAGAGAGGAGAGCGGCAGATTCTGTTCCTTGCTTCCTGATCAGGAAGAACAAGAAGAGGGGACAGGCAGGAATCTGAGTTACAGCTGGGATGGAATTGTTTTCTTCAGACTGTCTGCTGTGGTGCAGTGTTTTGGTTCTAGGAGAAAACCATTGATAACACTCTGATGTTTACAGCTGCTGCTAAGCAGTGTTGTACAGAGCCAAGGCCATGGTCAGTGGAGGGCACATGGAGCTGGGAGGGAACAGAGTGAGGACAGCTGACTGATAGTGGCCAAAGGGACGTTCTCTATCAGCTGACAGCAAGCAGAAATTGTATTGAAAGGGGTGGGAGTTCATCTCAGTCTCTTCACTGCTCAGGGCCCAGCTGAGCATCAGTCTGGTGGTGCTGAGCAAGTGCTTGTGCATCAGTTGTTACATACGATTCTATATCAACGGATATATAGTGATAACTATTACTCCTCTCCTTTTATCTCTCTTAGTAAACTGCTTTGTTACAACCCAGAAGTTGTACTCTTTTTCCCAGTTCTCATCCCCATCCCACTGGGAATTGGGCAGTGCACAAAGCACTGTGAGCTGCTGAGCCACATGTTGGGTTCAACAACCACAGTCATTTTGGTGCCTGATGTGAGGCTCCAAGGGTTGTGGTAACAGCACATCTGTCCAGAGTGGACAGGGCTTTGTGGGAGTTGGAGATGTGCAGGCCATGGTGCTGATAGTTTCCCTATTTGTGAAGCTTGCTGAGTCTTCTCATGAAGCTGCATTTCACAGCTCCTTGCTTGCTGCTTGTTTTCCCTGCTGCATCATTTGTCAACTCTGGATGCTGGATTAGGGTATTTATTTTGCTATGCTGTTTGACCTTGGTTTGTACCACGATAAAATTGGCAAAGTGAAGTTTTGTGCACATTCAGCTCTTTGGACATCTTTGGGTTTTGGAAGTAATATTGTTGGTATGATTAGGAATTACACATTTTACACTGTCGTCTCTGGGAGACCAGGGGTATTCAAGGAGAGACTGGATATTGTGTTGAGGGACATGGTTAAGTGGGAGCTATTGGTAATAGGTGAACGGTTGGATTGGATGATCTTTCAGGCCTTTTCCAGCCTTGGTGATTCTATGATTCTAGGATTGAGGTTAAACAATTATTCAGGAATATCAGTGAGAGATCTGCCCCAAGGTGAGAAGGCTCTGCATGGCAGGGGGTGTGGGACAGTCTGGGCAGCTGCCTGGAGTGGTGGGCACCCCCAGGGCTTTGGAACTTCATCTCCGAGCAACTGCAGGATCCTGAGAAACTGGTAGAATATTGGAGACAGGTCTGCTGTGGCACTGGTAATCCTAAAAAGGCCCAAATGACTGCAGTGTGCCAGGGCCTGGCCCACACCTACTGAGCTGTGTTCAACACTATTCAGCATCTTCAAGGGGAAGAGAGCTGGATCTGCTGACATTGCTGCAGCCTCTGCAACTCCTAGCACAGTCCCTGCAATAGCTCCAAGTTTTTGCTACACATCCTGCAGTTGCTCCAAGCTCTGGACAGATCCCACTGTCACTCCACCCCTCATAAGGAGCTCTGCGGTCACTTATGCTACAGGTCCTGTAGCTGTTCCAAGTATTGAGATAAGAAAATTAAGCAAACCACTGAGTGCTGCTGTAGAGACGACGGGACTGCTGTGAGACACACAAGACCTTCAGGCCTGTAGAAATGAGAGGACTCGAATCCTCTGTGCACTGTATCAGTGTAAAGAGAGGAGGAATGAAAAGAACTAGTTGTGCTTCTATCTGTGGCTGTACCTTCCCCAAATCCAGACAAAGTTGGATAAGAGAAGAGCTAAGGAAAAGCGTATTTTGAATGCTATTTATTTATCTCTTAACCTATTCGGGGAATCTGGTTCCATGTTTACATGAGCTCTTGGAGTGAGAAAATGGATAGTAGGTGTGAAAGAAGTGAAACAAATTTTTATTTATAAGTTCAATAACATTTTTTTGCACGTTGCTATATCTCACATAATCAATCAATCAATCAAAGATGCATAAAAGATGAAGAACCATCACTGGGAATCATGCGATGAAGATGTGCACTTTATTGAAGCGGGAATAGTGAGTATTGCAACACCTTCCTGAGAGCGTGCTTGATCTCCCTGTTCCTCATGCTGTAGATAATAGGGTTCAGTGTTGGAGGAACCACTGAGTACAGAAGTGCCACTGTCAGATCCAGGAGTGGGGAGGGAATGGAGGGGGGCTTCAGGTAGGCAAAAGCACCAGTGCTGAGAAACAGGGAGACCACGGCCAGGTGAGGGAGGCACGTGGAGAAGGCTTTGCGCCGTCCCTGCTCAGAGGGCATCCTCAGCACAGCCATGAAGATGTGCACATAGGACACAACTATGAAAACATAGCAGCCTACGTCTAAACTGATAGTAAAAATGAGAAACACAACTTCCCTGAGATTTGATTCTGAGCAGGAGAGCTTGAGGATCTGGGGAATTTCACAGAAAAACTGGTTGACAACATTGCCTTGGCAGAGAGGCAGTGAAAACGTACTGGCAGTGTGCAGCAGGGAATTGAGAACCCCAGTGCCCCAGGCAGCTGCTGCCATGGTGGCACAAGCTCTGCTGTCCATCAAGGTCCCGTAGTGCAGGGGCTTGCAGATGGCAACATAGCGGTCATAGGACATGATGGTGAGAAGGGAATACTCTGCTGACATGAAGAAGGTAAAGAAAAAGAGCTGTGCAGCACATCCTGTGTAGGAGATGGCCCTGTTGTCCCAGAGGGCGTTGGGCATGGCTTTGGGGAGAGTGGTGGAGATGCTGCCCAGGTCGAGGAGGGCCAGGTTGAGGAGGAAGAAGTACATGGGGGTGTGCAGGCGGCGGTCGCAGGCTACGGCTGTGCTGATGAGGCCGTTGCCCAGGAGGGCAGCCAGGTAGATGCCCAGGAAGAGCCAGAAGTGCAGGAGCTGCAGCTGCCGCGTGTCTGCCAACGGCAGCAGGAGGAACTCACTGATGGAGCTGCTGTTGGGCATCTGCTGTTGTTGGGCTTGGAGTCCTGCTCAGAGTGCAGAAGATAATGACAAGTCCAGACCATTCTCAGAGGCACTACTCCTGCTATACTATGAAATGTTTTAATTCTCCTACAACAGTGTACATTTAGCACCATTACTTGCATTTAATTTCATGTAGATCAGCATTCCTTAAGCAGAAGCAGCATATGGAGCTCTAACCTTCCTCTTATTTTCTTATCCCTTCTCCCTGGATATTTTCATCTGTTTCATGTCTCATATCTTTACCCCAAGTGCTCTTAGAGCCCCCTACCCGAGCTTCTGTGGCATTCAGTTTCAGTTAGAAAATGCTGCCTGTTTGTAGGATAAGTGAATTATTCATGCCTACAGAAAATGAAGATAATTCCATCCTTCGAGAAAGGGGAGACTGAAAGCACATCATGTGTGAGTGTTCACAAAACAAGCAATTGATTGATGAAAAATTCTCAGAACTCTTATTGCCCCTTTTAGATTTCTGACTCCAAACCTCTTTGCCTCAGAACAGGAAATGGAAACCCCCTGCCTTGGCTCTCCTCTTGCAAAGTGCCCTAGGAAACATTCAGTTGTGCAGTGGAGCTGTGATCCCCTGCCCCAGGCAGCAGCTGTGGCAGCACAAACCCTGCCGGGGGCTCCTTACCCCACACGTCTCCCCGCAGCGCCCTGGGCAGCTCCCCGGGCAGGCTGAGTGCTGAGCCTGGCAGGCGGCAGAGTCCCATACCCGGCACACAGCCCCTGGGGCACAGCAGGGACCCTGCTCTGCAGGACAGCCCTGGGCACCCGTCTCAGCTGGAGCAGAAAGCTTTTTCCACAGTAAAGAAACATGCAGTGCCTGCAGTCAGATCTCCTATGGGATGTCCCAGTTATAGTTACCCCTTAATTAAAAGCAGCTCATGGTCAGCTGTGAGACTTACCTTGTCATGGTCTGTGAGCAATGCTCCTGCAGTGAGTTCACAGCCCGCTCACACCACACACATCCTGCAAGCTCTCTCCAATTTCTCTCCTCTCCTTCTGTCACCTGCAGGCTGTGCTGTGCACGAGATCTGCTCCTGGGCACAGCTGTCTCTCTGCAGCTCTGCCCACTTTTATGAGCTCCCTGTGTCCCAGGAACCTGGACAAGCAAGCAGCAGATTATGTCATTTTTATCCTTCCCACTCATTTCCCCTGACATGTCCCTGGGTCCTCATGGCCAACAGCTCCTGAAAGACAACAGCATCATGACTGTGCTTTGAAATTCGCTCAATTAACCACCACATGTCCAGTGGTCAGTGACTGATTGGAGACATATGGGGAGTGCTCCCAGAGATCGTTTGATGAAACAATAAGGGCAACCAGACAAGGAAGGCGAGGTTTGGACTTTCCCTGTGCAGGGCAGTGATCCAGCTGAGGCAGCGCAGGAGTCTCATCCCTTGACAGAAATCCTGGAGCTGAAATGGGATTCTGCTCCCCACAGAACCACAGGAGCTGGGATTTCTCTGGTTCAGTTCAGAAGTGCACAAGGAGTTGCCTGCATGTGAGCTCCTGCTCTGAGTCCTCGGTCCTTCAGCTGGGAGGCAGCAGCTCACACACAGACACTGGGTGATGCCCAAGGTGCCTGGGCTGCTCCTGATGTTTGCAAGTGCTTGTAAACCGTGTGGGAAATCCCTGAGATAGACACCTCCTTCCTGGGCATCAGCTGAGGGCCAGAGAGGGGATAGCACCGGCTGTACGGTGAATTCACTCACAGCTACAAGAGCAGCACAGGGCCTTCAGGAAAGCCATGCCCATGGTGTGTCCGTGCTGCTACGTCACCTCCAAGACCCACGATCGGTCTAATGTTTGTGTGCCACCTTCTGCACACTGATTCTATAGATGAGCTATCCAGTCAGGCAATGTCCAGTGATGCTTTTCAATTAGGATATTTACTTCTGTGCTTTTGCACTAATGCAAACACCAACACACAAGAAGCTAGAAATCTTGGTAGAGCTGCAGGCCTGAGCTCATGTTTGGACCATGGTGACACAGTTTAATGGTTTCCACAACTGCACTGTAGCACAAGGGGGATACCGAGTCTTTAGGATGGATGGGCGAGGAGACAAAGAAGGGCGACTGCCCTCTGTGAGAGTGCACTGAGCTCTGCCTGGGGATGGAAGAGCAGACAGGTCAGAGCTAATGGAAATGGCAAACAGAGGAGACCATCAGTGTCTTTTCCTGTCTTCCTGATCAGGGAGAGTAAATGGAAGGTGCCCTCTGCAGACAGATGGGAATCTGATGTTGTCTGTCCCTTGTCCCATTTGGTGGCCTTTGTCACTCCATTATCTGTGGCAGGGACAGCACAGCAGAGCATGTGGCATCCAGCAGATCCCTGGAGAGCACAGATGGCAGCTTCTTGACCAAGCAGTGGAGGAACCAAAGAGGAGAGGTGCTCTGCTGGATCTCATACTCTCCGGCATGGAAGGACTTGTGGGAACTGTGAAGGTGAAAGGGGCATCAGGCCATGTGCAAGATGCAAATGTATCTCTTTTAATTTATTTATTTATTTTGAGGCTGTAAGCTTAATAGTTGATCATAAATGTCAATAAAACTGAAACAAATAATTGAAGACAAAGATGGAAATCAATGAAAATGTGTTAACCCTTCTCAACATGAAAAATTCTCATGAGTCTTGTTCCATTTTAAGTTGTAAATATGAATCTTTGAGGTGATTTGATGTCTTTTTTTTTCTTTTACTGAAACTACAATGTTTTCCAGAACTGTGTTCGCTGGACACAAATGCCTTCAGGTTCAGAGACACAGACAGCGGTGCCAGTGCCAATGCCCTGTGACTGTAGCCTGGTGCCCAGCACTACTCTTCCCTGCTGCCTATTTGATGTGCCTCATCCTCCAAGTTTTTTCAGCTCTCCTAAAGAAATGGCCATGGTTAAGGGCATGTTTTCAGCAGGCCATTTGGGCACAAACTACTCCCACTGCCCTCCAGATTTCTCCATCCCTTGCTCTTTGTTCAGTCAGATACCTCCCAATTATCTGTCTGATTTCTGACTTTCAGGGGGATTACTGGAATTTGTTCCATCTCCCCAAAGTCTGATGGAATGTGTTGTCAACTCCTTCACTGTGATTTGATCTATCCCTTCCTATCTATTCTTTTTCTTTTTCTTCTTATACTTTTTCTTTTTCTCAATCACTGTCTCTTTTTTATTAAGGCACGAAGTCTGAAAGATGTTCATTAATGTCAGTAAAAGTGAAAAACAGAGTTGGAGACAAAGATATAAATCAATGAGAATGTGTTAACCCATCTCAATGTGTGAAATACTCACAAGTCCTGATCAGTTTTAAGTTGATACCTCTCAACTACCTGGCTGATCTATCCCAGGAAGATTACTGGAATTTGCTCCATCTCTCAGAGTCTGATGGCCTCTGTTGTCAACTACTTCACTGTGATTCAATCTATCCTATCCTACCTCAGAATAAATCATTTCTTTTAAAAATATTCCATATGAAAGACAAACTTCAATAGATGCCGCTTGAACATGGCATGCAGTTGATCACTGTGTTTTACTGTTCATTCAATTGCATCACCTTTCTTTCCATTTGCTGGCCAGATAAAAAAGAGAAATCTTTCCTTTTCCATGTGTAGCTGGTTCTCTGAGGAAAGCCAGTGGGAGTTGGTGCAAAGCAGTTTTAACACTGAGCGGATGAATGCAGAGGAGAAGAGTGATGTGAAGAAAAGTGATGCAAGTCCCATAGGTCCATTGTGAGCAGAAATTGGGTGGGGAGGTTGAGAAGGACCTTTGTCAACACAGTAACAGTACAGAACTCATTGGGACATCCTGGATTGGTATCAGTTGCACAGTGCTGCTTTAATGTCTTCTTTAAACCCAACTATAAATAAATAGACAATAAATTTATACTGGATTCTTTAAGCTCTCTCCAGATATCCCTCCTTTTTGCTGAACAAGTTCTGATAACCTGAAGAAGATAACAAGATGGCATAAGGCACAGGAGATTCTTTAGGTTATAATGGGCCCCAGGGTGCATTTGATGCTGAGTTCATCAGCCTCTAGTGCAGAGAGAAGTTTGCACAAAGTGCTCAACAAGACAAAGTCGGAAGTAACAGTGAAGTTTCTTGGAGTATTAATGGGCCCACTGAGGGCCATTACCAAGTAAGCTTCCCAAGGGACTTGTTAGAGAAGATAACTGGAAGCCATGACTACAGGCAGGCAAAGGCACTGGCATGCTAAGAAACCTCTCCTTTGCCTTACGAAGCAGACAGGTCAAGCCCTGATTGCAAGACCAGTGGTAGAGAGATCCTGTCTCTCATGTTGGCTCCTGGCATTTCCTGGGGCAATGGGTTGGAGGTCCGTATGATGTTAAATGAAAGACATGGGGACAGAAGATCCCAGGCTCTACATGTGGTGCAAGGACGCTGTGAGGTTCATGTCCCATATGAGACCTATGTTTCATTGCAGGATGTGAGAAGGGATGTGAGAAGGGCCCAGTCTGAACAAGCAGTCAATCCCTGTGAAACTCTGAACTTCAGATCTCTCAGTTCCAGTGCCCTCCTTTGCACATTCTCCCAGAGTTTGAAGTCCTTTATGTTCTGCGGTGCACAATCAGGCACTTGTTCTTGTTATACGTTATGCACTTGGTGCTTAGTACCAACTGGTACCCACTTCTCTGACTTGTCCACATCTCTCTGCAAGTCCTCTCCACCCTCAGTCGAGGCAACAGCACCTCCTCATCTGGTCTCATCAGCAAACTTGCTCAGAACGTCTTCTAGTCCTGCATGCAAGTCATCTGCATAAACATGAAAGGAAAGTGGCCCCAAAATGGAACCCTGGGGACCCCGACAGTGACCATCTACCAGCCTGATGGAAAAAACTGACTATAATCCTTTGGGACTGACCTACTGGCCAACTGCTCACCCACCACATTGTGTTTCTGTCTAGCCATATGCAGAACATTCTGTCCAGAAGGTTGTTGTGAGAAACAGAATCAAAATCTCCACTGAAATCCTCAAGGATTACATCAACTGGCTTCCCTTGGTCAACTAAACGGATAACTGTGTCACAGAATGAGCTTAAATTAAACAGGACCTTCGCCTCACAAACTTGTGTTGGCTGCAACCAATGACAGAATTGTCCTTCAGCTGTTTTTCCATAACTCCCACCATCATTTTCTCCATAATTTTACCAGGCTCTGGACTGACAGGTCCATAATTGCCCATGTCATCTTTCTTGCTCTTCCTTACAATGAGACAACATTTGCCAGCTTCCTGTCAGCTGGTATGACGCTAGACTTCTTTAGATGCAATTGAAATGACAGCCCAGAGCATACTAAGGCGTCATCATTGAAAGAAAGTAGATGTGCCATAGCTTTGCAATGTCTTGAACTCCAGAGTATGCCACAAATGGAGCAGAGGGGAAGATTTGCCTCTTCTGTAGTGAACTCATTCATTTGGTAAGCAGAATAACACTACCTGATACATGAGGACTGTGTCTCTGCTCTGCTCTGCTCAGCTCACAGGGCAGAGGTTCAGGGTGTTGCTCTCATGTCGGTGCAGGTAAACTCACTTTAACCTTTTTTCTTCTGTAAATGCTTCCTCTGTTTGTATGCTCAGATACACTTCCACATTCCCTCAAGTACACTTCCATATATCATTAACAATTACACTTTCTTATACCATCAAAACTGTTTGTCAAACAGTACGGTTCTTCAGTTCACATAAACTCCCTTAATACAGTCTGTATTCTTCAGTTATAAACACTGTGCCACAGAACCAGCACTGATTGAACCACCTCCCTCACACACTTCCTCGCAAGCAGTACATAGTATTACATAAATGTGTTGACATTCATTGGCTGGGTGGAATGTACACCTCTCCTCAGGACAATCTTACTAATCTACAGAGTACAAACTCCCGTCTTCTTACATACAAGCAGAAAGTACATATGAGTGGACAGACAACACAGTTTTTCACTTTGTCCGTGTCTGGCCATTTCTCTCACAGGAGGAAGGAAACATGGATCGGGACTCGGCACTCACCCTGCAGCTGTTCTGTGTCTCACTCACACCACACTCACTCTGACATTTAGATCAAAAACCATGGTTTATTCATACTACACAATGCTGACAAAGTTTTCTAGCTGGAATCTTAATAACACTCATACTCTGGTCGACCAGTTGCAAACGTTAATGTTTTTCCCAGAGTCGGCTTGACACACGGTACCAAACACTTAAAGCAGATGATAATATTGAACATACAACCTATAACCCCCGTGATTACAACTTGGAGAACCCAGGCTACCATTTGACAGGCTATCCACTATATCCCATACCCGTAGGAGAGACCAACCTAGGTCCCTCCTATTGTCACCCACCTGGGAGAGAGTACTTGTTCTTGTTTCCATTCATATGACATACAGTTCCCTTTCATAGGAACTCACCCAAGGAGTCTTCCTACCCAGCTGGCAACCAAAGCCATGAGCTCACCTCCCTGGGAGCAGCACGTATGGCTATAAACTGTGTAGGATGTCTCCTCAAGACATATGGGCTCCACTTACCATACACATACCTGGTCCACCTATGGGTGGTCCTTGTCTGTCCCTGCAGTGATCAGGTGAGGAAGGGAGTCCTTCAGAGAAATCTCAGGGTGCGCCAAAAGTGTCTCCCTCTCAGCTGGTCCTGCAGCGAACAGAGCTGGTCCCACCTGGGCCGCCAAATTGACTACAGGAATTGAACTCTATAACCTCTATAACTGATACAGTCTCCCATGACATACTTATACCAAAGCTGAGGAAGTATGGGATAGGTGATTGGACAGTGAAGTGGGTCGAGAACTGGCTGACTGGCAGAGTGCAGAGGGTTGTCGTTGGCGGTGCAGTGTCTGGCTGCAGGGCTGTAACTAGCGGCGTCCCCCAGGGGTCTGTGCTGGGTCCGGTCTTGTTCAACATCTTCATCAACGACCTTGATGAGGGGATAGTGACCACCCTCAGCAAGTTTGCTGATGACACGAAGTTGGGAGGATTGGCTGACATGCCTGAAGACTGTGCTGCCATTCAGCGAGACCTGGACAGGCTGGAGAGCTGGGCAGTAAGACACCGGATGAGGTTTAACAAAAGCAAGTGTAGAGTCTTGCACCTGGGTAGAAATAATTGCATGCACCAGTACAGGCTGGGGGAAGAGCTGCTGGAGAGGAGCTCTGCTGAGAGGGATCTGGGCGTCCTGGTGGACGACAGATTGACCATGAGCCAGCAGTGTGCCCTTGTAGCCAAAAAAGCCAATGGCATCCTGGGGTGCATTAAAAAGAGCGTGTCCAGCAGGTCGAAGGAGGTGATCCTCCCCCTCTACTCTGCCCTGGTGAGGCCTCATCTGGAATATTGTGTCCAGTTCTGGGCTCCCCAGTACAAAAAAGACAGGGATCTCTTGGAAAGAGTCCAGTGGAGGACCACAAAGATGGTGAAGGGCCTGGAGCATCTCCCCTATGAGGAGAGACTTAGGGAACTGGGTCTGTTTAGCCTTGAGAAAAGAAGGCTGAGAAGGGACCTGATCCAGGTCTATAAATATTTGAGGTGTGGGGGGCAAAGAGGTGAGGCCAGACTCTTTTCAGCAGTGTGTGGAGGAGGGACAAGGGGAAACAGACAGAAACTGCACCATAGGAAATTCTGCACTAATGTGTGCAATAACTTCTTTATGGTGAGAGTGACAGAGCACTGGAACAGGCTGCCTAGGGTGGTTGTGGAATCTCCTTCTCTGGAGATATTCAAGACCTGCCTGGATGCTGAGCTGTGCAACGTGGTGTAGGGAACCTGCTTTGGCAGGGGGACTGGACTCAGTGGTCTCTGGAGGTCCCTTCCAACCCCTACAATTCTGTGATTCTGTGAATATCATGGAGTTGTTTGGATGGGGAAAGACTACCCCTTTGAATGACCTTTTGTCAGGGCATGTCCTGGGATTCCTAGGATCCTCAAAATGCAGCACTGCTTCTGTCACTGAAAAATGGGGCCCTGTGTGGGACGGAGGGAGGGTCCATGAGTCCCTGGCCCACCTGACTGAGTATTTCCATGGTCTTAGCAAAGACATACTTACAACTTGAGAATGACAGTTAGCTGTGTTCATGGTGGCATGGCCACTTTTAATGGCCTTGAACTGTCTGAACATAACTGAAGAGGCTCAGGCTGATGCAAATCAGCTATTGAATGATAGTGTTGAAAAACTGGAAAGACAGGTGGCAGTTTTGATGGGGAAAAAACCTAATTCAATCATTCTCCTATGGAAGATCAGGAACATCTCTCTGGAAGACCATGGGGGCCCTGTACAAGGGAATCTGTATAAAATGGACTCTGTAAATGAAGGCACTAAAAGGTCAGATTTTGAGGTTCCATTTGGACTAGATCTATTTGAGATCTGACTGATTGTAACCCAAAAATGAAAAAAAAAAAAAAAAAAAATGCAGGATAGGCTGGTGGGAGTGCCCTGACCAGTATCCAACCCCCCAAACCCTGCTGCCCATAATACAGCAGCTGAACTGATGGATATAGTACAGTGGTTTAGACAGAAACCAAGAGAGCATGCCAGCATAGCTGCTCTGGTTATGGGGCATGGAGGCAGAAAGCGCTGTGGTGAATGGACTGGAAATTTCAAAACTGACATCCATTACTACTCACCCTGCCCTCAGGCAAAGACTGTATGCTCTGTCCAACATAATGAGGATAGCCATTTGATCAGTGAATGATTTATGGCTGTGTGTCATATAACATGGCCAAATAAGAATGACATACCATTAAATATCAGCCTGTGGTCCTCTATGGAGGACTAACAAAATTATATTAGAGAATTAGGCATGAAAGAGGCAATCTATGAAGATGATTTTGAGAGCCCAGTCAATAAATTTTTCATCAGGAACGAGGGATCTCATCCTACAGCCATCACCTTTACATCAGTATGGGTCTATGTTATCCATACTGAACCCCCCAGTGGCCCTCAGGTGCTGTAATACAACAGGCTGCCCAATTGATGGGGAGACAAGAGTGCCTACGGCCAGATGCAGGCTCTGAATGGTGGTGGAAAGGTCTGAGAAAGGCAGAGAACCATCTGCTGCCATGACTTAGGCGTCCAGCCCCTAAGGTAATCCAGTCTGGACCCATTAGGGTCTTGAGACAACAAATGTTTAAAGACCAGATTAGAGCAGGAGTTCAGTTTAAAAAGATCGATGGACAGCATAATCAGGAAAAAATATCTGTTAAACAGGCCCAAGCACTGAGTATTTATAGTCCAACCTTTTCAGCCAAACTAGATGTGAATGTAACTCAAGAAGGGTCTGGATGGGGGCTCTGGCAGAGCCAGAGTTCTTTGTGAACCCCTATGAGGTTTTGGCCACAGGTTTGGCATGGAGCAGAATAAAGATACATCACAGTTGAAAAGCATTTATTGGCTACCTATTCTACACTACAGGTGGTAGAACCAGTAGCTCAGATTTCAGAGGTTATCGTTAAACAACAAGGCCAGTCCAGGGGTGGGTAAAAGATCTAACACACATCTCTATGATGGGGGTGGCCCAATCACAAGCAGTGGTGCGCTCAGTTGTTCTGCTTGCCTGCTCCTCAAGGAGTTAAGAGAAATCTATGCCTGTTGCGTGTTCGAGTGCATGTGCAATGCCATGTGGAGGGCTTATCACAATAAAGATTGGCGGATTTGCTGAGTAGACCGGTCAGAACTCAGATCTGCGTTGTGCTTCCTGTGGCACCAAACGCCCAACAGTGGCAGTTCCGTGTATTGGCCAGCAGGTGGCAGCAGAGACCACGGAAAGAACGTCTGCGGGACAGACCCTGGGGATCCGTTCTCTTTTGATTATAGGGGAAGAACACAAAGATGGAAGAGGAGGGAAGGGGGAAAAAAAAAAGAAAAAAAGAAAAAACCAAACCACAGCAAACAAATAAAAACTTCTCCAAACGTAGCAAACTTGAATGTCTGTCAATAAATAAATGAGTAATTGAATTGATGTCCGTTTCAGACAGTCCCCTGTAGAATCAGGGTAAGGGTTCGGATTAGAGTTACATTGCAGGTTAATGCTGTTATCTTTACAGCTCCTGTGAGGGTTGGGGTCTGGGTCAGGTGTTTAAAAAATGAAATGAAAAAAGAATTAAAAAAATATATTGAAAGCTTCAGATTTCCTTAATCTTTGTGGGAATCATATAATGTGCAACTCAGATCTACCTCTTCGTACCTCTTTTGTGGTGTAGGGAACCTGCTTTGGCAGGGGGACTGGACTCAGTGGTCTCTGGAGGTCCCTTCCAACCCCTACAATTCTGTGATTCTGTGAATATCATGGAGTTGTTTGGATGGGGAAAGACTACCCCTTTGAATGACCTTTTGTCAGGGCATGTCCTGGGATTCCTAGGATCCTCAAAATGCAGCACTGCTTCTGTCACTGAAAAATGGGGCCCTGTGTGGGACGGAGGGAGGGTCCATGAGTCCCTGGCCCACCTGACTGAGTATTTCCATGGTCTTAGCAAAGACATACTTACAACTTGAGAATGACAGTTAGCTGTATTCATGGTGGCATGGCCACTTTTAATGGCCTTGAACTGTCTGAACATAACTGAAGAGGCTCAGGCTGATGCAAATCAGCTATTGAATGATAGTGTTGAAAAATTGGAAAGACAGGTGGCAGTTTTGATGGGAAAAAACCTAATTCAATCATTCTCCTATGGAAGATCAGTAACAACTGTCTGGAGGACCATGGGGGCCCTGTACAAGGGAATCTGTATAAAATGGACTCTGTAAATGAAGGCACTAAAAGGTCAGATTTTGAGGTTCCATTTGGACTAGATCTATTTGAGATCTGACTGATTGTAACCCAAAAATGAAAAAAAAAAAATAAAAAAAATGCAGGATAGGCTGGTGGGAGTGCCCTGACCAGTGTCCACCCCCCAAACCCTGCTGCCCATAATACAGCAGCTGAACTGATGGATATAGTACAGTGGTTTAGACAGAAACCAAGAGAGCATGCCAGCATAGCTGCTCTGGTTATGGGACATGGAGGCAGAAAGTGCTATGGTGAATGGACTGGAAATTTCAAAACTGACATCCATTACTACTAACCCTGCCCTCAGGCAAAGACTTTATGCTCTTGTCTGGAGGGCTTATCGCAATAAAGATTGGCGGATTTGCTGCGTAGACCGGTCAGAACTCAGATCTGCGTTGTGCTTCCTGCGGCACCAAACGCCCAACAGTGGCAGTTCCGCTTATTGGCCAGCAGGTGGCAGCAGAGACCACGGAAAGAATGTCTGCGGGACAAACCCTGGGGATCCGTTCTTTTGATTATAGGGGAAGAACACAAAGATGGAAGAGGAGGGAAGGGGGAAAAAAAAAAGAAAAAAAAAAAATCAAACCACAGCAAACAAATAAAAACTTCTCCAAACATAGCAAACGTGAATGTCTGTCAATAAATTAATGAGTAATTAAATTGATATCCCTTTCCCGCCCCCCCCCCCCCCCCCCCCCCCCCCACTTCTGAGATGAAAAAAAAACACTTCTTTTAGAAGTCGGTTCTGATGTCGCGTGATTTGTTGTCAGTTCTCTCATGGTTCTCCGGTCAGTTCTCCGGTGCCAGGATCTGCCACAGGGCATTCTGACCACGGGCATCATGTTTCTACGCTGCCGCCTGCATTTAACAGGCAATGGGACTGCCCAGCATGTGCAAGGCAGCACCTCTTTCACACCACCAGAATGTTTAAGGCTGTTGGGATTGTTATTAGCGTCCCATTAACACTGAGGCTAGAGATACCCTTAGGATTGACATTACTATTAGCATTACTTTGATGGTGCCCTATCTGGGTCATTTCCAGGGGATGTCAGGAGTAAGGCACAGTGTCAGGAGAAAAAGAACAGACTCTGTTACTTTATAAACGTGATAATAGAGAGAGTTCATTGGAAAAAATACAACTCTTAAATAATGCAAAGCATGCTTCTGATTGGATGCAGGCATCATCTGGGCTCTGATTAATATTACTCTTAAGGTAAAGATTATTGTTACCATAATGATTTTTTTTTTGGATTATGATCAGGGTTAAGGTTCCTTTTGCTACAAACTTCTAGCATCATTTTTGTTGTTGCATTTGGAGTTAGGGACGATTTTAGAATCAGGGTAAGGGTTAGGATTAGAGTTACATTGCTGGTTAATGCTGTTATCTTTACAGCTCCTGTGAGGGTTGGGGTCTGGGTCAGGTGTTTAAAAATGAAATGAAAAAAGAATTAAAAAAATATATTGAAAGCTTCAGATTTCCTTAATCTTTGTGGGAATCATATAATGTGCAACTCAGATCTACCTCTTCGTGCAGTGACTGCCTGTAAATTTGCTGGAGCCTAATATAATATGGCCTTGTGCTTTCCACTAACTCACCTTCATTTCATTTTCATTACATTTGCTTGGTAGTCAGATTTTGGTGTGTGGATATTTTAAAACAATCTAACTGACATTAGCAAAAAATTAAAAATAAAATTAAAAAAAATGCACAACAGCATCGTATCAATTTTTATAGATAAGATAAAGAAGAGCAGTTTCCCTTAGTTTTCTGTGCCTCTTTACTTTCTTACCCTCTCCCCTTGTGTGAGAAACTCTCAAAGTCAAAGATTTCTAGTTAGGCAAAGATGGCAGCGATAGCAGCAGTGCTTATTCATTATTGCAATACTGCGCGCACATCCCCTATTGGCAAGGGAGAAACTGCACACCAGTCAGTGAAATCAATTCTGTTCTGTGCCCTAAACCCACTGCAGGTGATGCTCTCATGGCTCTCATTGGTTGAGCATCTCAGGCTCACAGACTCCTCGAGACTGTGGCTAGGATTCATTTCCATAGAAGGTCAATTACCAACCTCTTGTTTTTAGGTCTGCCTTGTACTTTTCTGCGGACAGAGAAGGGCAATGTTTCCAAAAGTCAGTACATTCATTCTGTCCTGTGCTGGGCTCTACCCACCCTGTATTTATCTTGTGCTTGTCTCAATTCTCCCCATGTCAGAATGCCCCCAGTCTGAACTTAATTCTGTTCAGCAACTTTCTTGGTGGAAAAACTACTTATACAGCTGTTTTACAAGAGGGTTATACATTCAGTTAGGGCCTACACTATGTACTGAAAATACTGGAAACTTCCACTGCAAAAACACAATCTACCTCTCCCATCTGTGCAGCCTTGCAGACCCAGAGCATGCCAGGTTATTTCTGCTTTCATAGCATTTGCATGCTGTAGGGTGAGCACAAGGTTCTGCTGCTTGATTCTTCTGCAAGAGCTGCCTACCGGCAAATGGTTGCAGGGATGGAGGATGTGACAGAAAGCATTTGTCTCCACAAGAGCAGAGTTACATTCAGTGCAGAGTGTGAGAGTCAGGTTGGTGTGGAAAAGCACTGACACGCTGGGGATGATGCAGTGCTCACATGTCTAACACTCACAGACATTACTGTCAGAAGGATGGTGCTGTGTTGTGCTTCTACCTTTGGCAGCCCCTGGAGAAATGCTATGGCACACAGAACACCTTTGTATTGCACTGACTGCTGCCATGCAGCATGGATTTAACACACCAAATCCAGAGGAGCATGACTGCATCTAACTGCCCTGAGAAAAACTACTGTAGCTGAAGAGATGAGGAGGCAGCTGCTCATCTGCAGAACAAGCAGTACTGCCAGACATTGGGCCAGGTGAGCACCTCCTGCTGCAGCGTTGATGATGACAGGGCTGGAGATGATCTGCAAAGCCAGCTTAAAAGTGGGAGACGTGAGTCAACATGGCAGGAGGACAGAGGTGTTAGGGAGCAGCCAAGGCATCAAAGAGTATCAGAAGGCTTTGAAAAGTATCACAAAGTGACAGCCAGGAAGACTGGGATATATCATGAGCAGCAACCTGGATGCTAGAGATTATTTGCTCCCATACAAAATGGTAGAGATCTTGCTGCAGACATCCCAAAGCCAGGCAAAATGGGAACCCAGAGCTCTGCCTGCACGAACCCCACAGCCATAGCATTGCAAGCTGAGCTGCCTTGCTGTTTGTTGCATTCATCCCAATCCCTGTGATTGAAGACTCAGAATGCAGTCGAGGCGATGACTGAGCATGAGAGTGACTTTATTCAATAAAAGACAGGAGGGCTTGAGAGGTCAAGGGTGAAGATGGGACTCCTCTTGTCAAGATGAGAGTGGCTCAGAGCTGGTGCTGCTGCCTGGTGCCTGGGACTGGCAGCCTGACTCTAAGTCCCCATCTAAGATGCTCAGCTTCACCTCACTGATGCTGCCCTGCTCCTGCATGGTGGTGCTGCTGCTGGGACACTCGGGCTGTGCTTGGGATGGGCAGCACTGCAAAGGCGCTGGGTCACAATCCAGGCAGGTGACTGCTGTGTCTGGCAGGCTCAGGTCAGGAGCTTCAGCAGAGCCAGGAGATATGAGAGCATGAACGTGGATGAGCCCCTTGTGTCCATCACTGTTACCATGTGGAAGGCTGTCATCCGAATTGCAGCGATTCATGCTTAATAAGAACTCTCCATTGATGGAAAGACACTGCTTGGTTTGGATCTTTGGGGTTGACAAGGGCTCGAATCACCTAGGAAGGCATAGAAACACAAGGGTTAGTTTCAAACATTTGCAAGTTGAATCATGAAAGGTTGTTGATACTTGGTAATAGAGTGGCGGCAGGAAGAAGCAAGTAGGCTTGAAGCAGCATAGCCACTGTCTTGAAAGTGATCCTCATTCAGGTCCAGCTCGTGTGTTGTTTCACTGTAATCTGCTTCTTTGGGTCTACCTAGTGGGCAGCAACACTCGAGCTGTTACTGATATCATTGAAAAGAACTGGAGTCAATTGTTCTATTCCTAAGAGCTTCAAGGTGCCTAGAAGCACAAATAGAAACCAGCAGTATTTCATCACTTCACCAAAAGGAAGGTCAAACACCTGAGCTGTGAAGAGCAGTTACAGAACCTATGCATAAGATCACACCAGACATACTTTGTTCTAACAACAGTTATGGCACATAGTCCATTTCCTTCAATATTCCCAAAATGAAATGATGTGGAGCATTACAGGGAAAGAAACACTGCACACAGACACTATGACCCTGATTAGACTCAAGCAGCAGACTTAAAACAAGTCAGAGTTTTTGATTCCAGGATATTTCAGGACCTATCGTGTGAAATTCAGTTACACAACAGTGCCTAGGTGCCTGCGTTTCAAGCAACTTTCAGATCACAGCCATGTAAAATAAAAACAAATTCAGTGCAGAAATAGCAAGCCTGTACCTTAATACTCATGAGATTATCCATTTTTTACTGCATTCTGACTAAGTTCTAAAACTTGCTCATCCCAGTTCACTTCAACAAGTTCCACCAGTTCAAGCAATGCAGTTCTGAGATCCGGTGTATGTTAGGCAGATAGAATTGAACAGTGCAGAAATAATCTCTGACAGCTTTAAGAGCTCCGTTCTGCTTACAAACTCTCAGTCCAAAACTATTCACAGTTTTAAGGAAATGAACACCTGAAGCAGTTGGATCATCTGCCATTTGCCGCATTCTGCTTCTTGGCATCATGATTAGCACAAAGGGTTTTCTGCTGTCCTGCAGAGATGGACAAAGTCCTGCTTACAAATGGACCAGGTTTCAGTGTACAGCAGAGTTTGTACCAGACTAACAAGCCACGTCATTCAATTCATGTGCTCAGGTTGTTATGCACTCCGAAAGGAAACAGAACTAACTGTTGGATTCTGAAGGCAATCTGTGGGGTCCTACATTACCTCCTGATTCTGGAAGAGGAAATTCTAATAGCAAATGCAGAACTTTGATCTTTGTAGACATGAGAAGAGCTGGCATTTAGGAACATTCATTTCAGGGAAATCAAATGATGTGTCTATATTTTTACTACAGATAGTATAGGGAGCAGCCAGTTGAAGAACCAGATACAAAAAAATCCAGCCCATTGGCAGGAAAATACTTCTCCTTAAATTCTGTATGCTATCATGGTACAGAGTTAGGCTACAGTGCCACATAGGCCAACCAAGCGTAGAACCAAATCCACAAAATACTGGTAGACAAAGCAGCAAAAACAGGGACAATATTCAGCAGACTGTGCTGTGGCCTTTCTACCCACAGCTCAGCATGTTCTGCGATCCGAAAAGCAAGGCCTCTTGTCAAGCTCAGCTATTTCCCTTCTCAGTGTATTCTAGCACCACTGATACCCACTGGTATCCTCCTGTAGAGTGCCATCATATTGTCATCATCCAAAGGAAAAACCCACACAGCAGAGCATACAGCACTACACCCATGCTCCAAATATCCGCCTGAAAAACTAAAAGACAAGCTTACAAACCTGAAGCACCTCAAATGGCTTCCTGACAGACTGGATTATCTGCCCTTGCCAAAGCCCACATATAGCCCATGAAAAGCTGGCTCTTTCCCTCAGGAAATAAAACCTTATCGTCCCAGAGAAAGCATATAACCCTCATTCAATTGCCCTTTCACTCAGCTTAGAGCACTACTAAAACCAGCATCTTCACCTTAGCTCATCACACTGCTGCAGTTCCTTTTACAAGGATTTCACTGGCAAAAATGAAATCAAAGCCGTCACAAGGGATTTAGCACAGTTACGTGTTACTGGCTACGAGAGCTGTCAGCACAGTCACCTGTCTGGCTTTGCTGCTGTTCTATTTATGTACAGGCACAACAAGGTTCAGACACCTCACAGTGCAATTCTCACTTTGACTGTAAAGAAAAAGGAGGCTTGAAAAGCAGCGTGTGGAAAACAAAGAAACAAGAATTAGAACAACAGTGGGGCCATGGCACTTGTAGGAATTGCTCCGCCTTTAACAGCGATTCAAGAAGTACGAGGGCATCCCAAACCAGACCAGTTTGGACAGATTAACAACTGCAAGTAGTGGGTTCCAAAATTCCAGACATGAAATCAAAGCTGGAAAAACTCTTTACATTTTCATCTCTCAATTTTTAGTTCATTGTGCATTACAACGGAAACAATTCTTCACATACAACTTGGAAGCTAAAGACAAGTCTGACAAAACAGACTGCACAGAAATGATGGATAATTAACAGAGCAAATTGCTCTTTCAAACACTTAGTAATAGAAAGAGATCTCTGAAGTTGCTGTTCTGTAGAGCCCCAAAGCAGTCACTTGAGGCAGTTCAGGATTAGCCAGAGACAAACCAGCCAGCTGTGTGAACTGAGACCAATTGCACTTTTCTAGTCTGTGGCCACTGACAGCTTCTGAGAGCTACCAAGCGATGCAACCTAGCAGAATTCAGAAGGGAAACCAAGAGAGCCTACCTGAGCTCCACTGCCTTTAAATGCTCTGTGGAGAGGGAAGGGAAAGAGGGGAAAACAAACACCGCTCTACATCCCTCTGAGCCAATAGACACTTTGCCCTGGATTAGCTCTGGTGCTGCATAAGCTGGGCTTCCACAGCATGTGTTCAGGCGGTAATCAAGGCCTGCCTGGAATAACACAAAAAATAGAGAGAAACGTTTGCTTTAACAGAGTTTATGTCTTCTGGTCATAACACTTGAGAAGCCTCAGAGGCTTCTTCTCCTGTGCATATTTTCATTCATCTTAGAGTTTGCTTTCATTCAATGTGACCTCTCTAGGCAAATATTGTCTAAGACCATGAGCATCACATAAATGTGCAGATCTCAAGCTGCTCACTTATCTAGTACCCTTTGCATGATGCTTTATTTTCCTCAGCTGATCATCTAGATTGTGTCTGTTGATTGTGCAACAACAGCCTGTTGATCTCGATTACCTGTGAGAGGCTCTAACTTTGGCCAGGAAAAATCATTTGAGGATAAGTAATTATCTGGGACTCAGTAAGTCTTCCCATGCTTTCATAACAGCAGAGATACACACACACACAAACTCGTGGAACCCCACTGCTTTGCACAATCCTGTGCACACTCACGTGTGTCATGCACTGATTTCCCAGCCAGTCCTCATAGGGTCTCTTACTTAGGACAGGAGTGTAGGGGAGCAGCCAGAAGCTGTTTGCATTCCCTGCTGTCTGCTGGGCAGCTTTGCTGGAGATGCTTGGGTTGCTTTGTTTTTCCTTGGGAGGTGGGAAGGAGCTTTGGGTTGGAGGCACATCCCGTGCCAGAGCATCCCAATGGCATGTGTGGGGCACTGATCTGCAGCAGATGAAGGGGAGGAGGTCCCAGCACAGCTCTGCACCATGCTCTGCCACACTGGGCAGCTTGTTCCTGGCTCAGCAGCGTCATCAGACAAGAAGCAGGGAAGGAAATCAAGGATGGGGGGTACCATCAAACGCAGTTAGTGCATGCCTGTGCAAGACAAACAGACCCAGAGCTTGCAGGTTGTTCCTGCTTTTGTAGCATTTGTGTGCTGTAGCTGAGCAAAAGGTTCTGCTGCTTGAATCTTCTTCTGCAAGAGCCACCTACCGGTAAATGTCTGCGGGGATGTAGTCGGTGTGCACGTCTGAAGCCATTTGAGAACCTAGTCGTTCTTGCTGCAGGACCCCTGTCTTCTGTTAAAAGCTGAACGGTCCCCAGAGCACCTGTTTCCATCAGCTACCACCATCCAAAGCAGCCAGCCTTCTTACAGTCACCTGGCCCAAACATCCCTTTTGCTCTACACTTGATTCCTGCAAGAGATGGGAGCTCGGCACGCACACCATCCTTCCAACACCCCATCCCTGCAGCAAGGGATCACAGCGCTGGCACAGCTGAAACAAAAAGGGTGTGCGAGTTTCCTGTTAGCACTCAGTGTGAACCAATCTACCACTGAGCAACACCGTGAGTCCCCACTCACCTCAGCACAGGTCAACCTGTAACCCCAACCTTCCCCTATCCATGTGCACACGCACACCCATTCACCACCCTGCCTGCTTTGCACACCCCCATGCACACTCTGCATCGTGTGCCCTCCTTTGCATTCACAGACGTGTGCAAACCATCCCTGGGAACACCTACGTGCCTACACCTTCCACAAACACCCCTTTGTGTGCACCTGTGTGCAACCCAACTCCTCAGCACACGCACGCGTTTGTGCCACCCTGTCCATGCACTCACCACGTGCCCTCCAGCAACCAAGGATTGCAGAGATGCTCCAGACTGTGCCAGAGATGGAATCTCAGAGTGCTGGGACATTATTGATCACTAAGGAAAACACCTGGAAGCATATTCAATCTGCAGAAGCTGTAATTACTGGGCACAATTAGCTTTCCTATGGCTCAGCTGGAGGAGGCGGGTGCTCTCATACATCTGAGACACTCGCACAATGTTGGGATCATTCTGATGGAAACTATGTCTTCAGATATCATGGTTAAAACCAAAACAAGATGATCATGCAGAGCCTTAGCTCTTGAGCAGCACTTCCTCCCCACTCTTCACTACTCCAAGCAGCTCCAACAAACTTCTCAGAAGAAATCCAGGCCAGCACAGACCTGGCAGACCAGAACCAAGTGCAGCTTGTGGGACGGCAGTGCCCACTCCTTGCTTCCACCCTGCTCCAGCAGGTTAAGGAGTCTGAGCCTCACTGGCCTTTGACAACTCAAGACTTTCAGCACCTCATGCCAACATTTCTCACTAAGATACACCTAAGGCATTGAATTCTCTTCTCACTACCTCCTCCCAGTCCTCCCCTAGGAACAGAAACAATTCAGATTCTACAGCAAACTACAGCATCTGCACTGCAAGAGCACACTGAACCACCTGCAACAATGAAACATGGTTTTGGAGAGTGGGTATGAAAACACACCTTTAGACAGCTGTCTCCCTGTAGCCAAAAGGAAACCAAGAAGGAAAAGTCCAGCCTGAAACATGCCCATGCTACTAGCCCAGGTTTTTCACAGTCAATGCAGAATCCATCCTGTTCTTGAGGTAACAAACGACCAGTGAGTCTCCCGTTGCTCCACCCCTTCTCCTTCAAAGCCTGAAAAAGAAAGAAAAAACAAGCAGAAGAAACCCAGACGTACCTTTCCACACACAGAGCAGAAAGTGAAACAGCAGTTGTCTCCTTCCTGAGACATGGTGGGGAGCATCCCAGAGGAAGCCCAAGTTCTTTGCTTCTCTCCACAGGGACTTCAAGCACTCTTGGCAAGAGCTGCTTTGGTTCTTTCTTCAATTGCTTCCATCACCAGAATCTCCTTTGGAAAAGGAACCCGAATGAAAGAATCAGCAAATGAAAAAGAATGAGCAATAACCACTTTCCCAGCATTCTTCTGACATGCAATTAATACTCTTGACTCGGGCAAGGTCTTAAAATCAGCTGGTTACAAGAACTGTCCCAAAATATATCCAGCTTCTGTACAGCTGCCGTTATTTCTGACAGCGAGTGTAATCACAGAATCATAGATTGGCCTGGGTTGGAAGGGACCTCAAGGATCATGAAGATCAATCACCTCCCTGTCCCTGCTGGCCATCCCCTCTTCTGATGGAGCCCAGGGGACCATTTGCTCTCTGAGCTGCAAGAGCACGCTGATGGCTCACGTTCTGTTTTTCATCCACCAGGACCCCCAGGTCCTTCTCTGCGGGGCTTCTCTTAAGGACTGCTCCTCCCAGTCTGTAGAAATGCCTGGGATTCCTCCAGCCCAAGTGCAAAACCTTGCACTTTGCTGTGTTCAACCTCATTAGATTCACGTAGGCCAACCTCTCGGTTGAGCTCCCTCTGAATGGCATCCCTTCCTTCCACTGCGTCAGCCGCACCACTCAGCAAACAGCAGAAGGTGCACTCCATTGCATCATTGGTGTCTCTGATAACCATGTAAAAAAGCACTGGTCCCAAGACAGACTCCTGGATGACACCACTTGTTATCGGCCTCCACCTGGACATAGAACCATGAATCACCACCCTCTGTCTGTGGCCTTTCAACCAATCCCTTATCCACCAGGTGGTCCACCTGTCAAATCCACATCCCTCCAGTTTAGAGATAAGGATGTGGTGGAGGACAATGTCAAAGATCTTGCTCAAGTCCAGGTCAATGACATCTGTTACCTTCCTTTTGTCCACAAATGCCGTCACTCCATCATAGAAGGCCACCAGACTGGTTAGGCATGGCCTTCCCCTGCTAAAGCCACGCTGCCTGTCTTGGATCACATGCTCATTTCTTATGTGATCAAGCATGTCTTTGAGGCAGATCTGTTCTTCACCATCTACATCAGTTACACATTTGAATCAAATAATTGGTGTTCCTGTCACCAAGAAAACCTCTTTGTCTTCTACTCCTGCTGCACTTCTGTGCTTTCATCAGAAGCAAAGGAAGAGACCACCTCCTAGATCCAAATTTTAAGAAACCAACACCCAATAGGTGTCATCTGAAGTAAAATAGCAGAGAAATTAAGATGACTCTTCTGCATCCAGCTTGGATCACTCCCTCACTCAGGCACACCACCATCAGATCAAGGAGATGCTGCCTTCAGCTTAGAGACTGTATGGGAAATCACAGCTTGAACCTCTGATTAATCAGCTGAGGCAAGTATTGGGTCAGCTGCGGGAGCACAGGTCAGAGTAATCTAGCTGTGCTCCCAGAAGGGGTGGACCTCGACTCAACCTCCTCTGAGACCTCATTTAAAGGCTGACCACCTCTGAGACAGCATGTCTTAGAGATTGCTCCCTAGTTGAGGCTGCCTCAGCTTTCTAGTCAAGGTATCGATATTGGTGAGTTTCCCTTTGCTAATAACCTTAGGCTATTTACCACCATCTTGGTTAATATCTTTTTATTAACCACCCTTACAGAGACCATAAGGGTTTGGGCTTCCAAACTCTCAGCAAGCATTTGGATCAGCCAGCTTCCTGCCGAGGAGCCCCCTGCATCACTGCTGCCTATTCTGGTACCGGACCCGCAGATGCTTCAGAGCTCATTAGCATGGACTTCCTTCCTCCCCTCAGCAGCTGCTCCTGCACTTACCTTCATTCCTACTCAGATACCGGCCGCTTCCAGCACCAGCTGACCTGCAAGACACAGAAAGGAAAGGTGGGAGTCATGCAAACGCACAAGCCCAAGGCTGTGTCACCACCACACATGGCAGCCTCGGGAAGTCAGCTGAAACTACAGCCTTTGTCAGAATGGAAACAGGCACCGTCAATTAAGTGTGACCTCTGAACTCATTGCCACCATCAGAAATAGGCACTGAAATCGCTCACTTCACTGCAGCTGGTTAACTCCAAATTCTTTTGCTTTTGGGAAAATGCGGACACGGAATTGAAGGACACCAGAAAAACGACATCTACTTCATTGTAGGTGGTTAAGCTTGGAAGCAGGACTTGAGCAAGAAATGCTTCTCAGCTCCTTGAAAGGCACTAATCCTGACCTCTGCCACAGGTGGCTGAGTGACACAAAAGTTGAGCTGCCCATTCAGAAGCACATGGAGCGGTTACATACCAACACATGAACAGGCACTTTCCCATTGGAAGGGAAATCCCTTCTCCCTGCCATGCCATGCCCACACCGCTCCTCAGGGCTGCACTGACAGCACAGACAGAATTGAAACATCTTTTGTCATCATTGTGGTTTTTCACAGACCCAGACAATGAGATACTGGGTTGCTGTGTGGGTTCCCAGGCGGCACTGCCATTTCCAAGCCATTGCTTCCTAGGGGCACAGAAAGGAAAACGCCTGAACAAAATTTCACCCAGAGATTGCTATTTTACCATTCTTCCATGCAAAACAGGAGGACAGTACAGCGGATTTGTGCAGCTGCATCAACACCCTGGGTGCTAAAGGAATGCAAAGACAGAAATATCAAAACTACAAGGAGGGAAGCTATGTTTAGTAATATCTTTTCTCATTTACAACAGGCAGTTGGCACTACTAAAGGAAAATCCCAGGCCTGAACCAATAATGGGCTTCTGGAGGTGAGGGTCTGCTCCAGGCCGCCTGGTCAAGGGAGCCTGTTGATGGGCCCTGCTTACTGCAGCTACCAGAAGCACCGCGCTCACTGACTCTCAACTTGATGGGGGATTCCAGTCAGGCTGGGAAATCAGCATGGCTGGCTGCAAGCTGTCTGAGAGACTGCTGGACTGCACTGGGAATAACTTTGTGGGCCAAGCATTAAGCACACCAAGCAGAAGGGAAGAATTACTGGACATGCTGCACAGCAGGGGTTAAGACTGGAGGTGGTCAGGGCTGTAGTGACCATGCCCTCATAGAGTTCCTCATCTCAAGGAATGCGGGCCTGGCAAAAAGCAAAGACAGGACCCTGAGCTTCAGGAGAGTCAGCTGCAGGCTGTTCAAAGAATTCTTGGACGAGGGACACTGGAAAACTGTTCTTAGGGGCAAAGGGTTCAAACATCCCTTTGTGTGCACCTGTGTGCAGCCCAACTCCTCAGCACAGCCCTGTGCAAGCACACATTTGTGCCACCGCATCCACGCACTATGTGCTCACACACACTCACACAACCACATCCCTTAGTGCAGCCCTGTGCGCACACACACACATGTGTAACCCCTTCCTTTCACTCCCAAAGTGCACGCACACACCGGTACCACAATGTCCTTGTGCAGCTCCAACACTCTGCACACCCCTGTGCACGTACATATATGTGCATGCTCGTCCTTGCACACATACCCACAGACCTACACACACCTGAGCAACACCACTGGTTTGTACAGTCATGGACACAAATGTGTGTGCAACACCATCCATGCACAAATACACACACACACACGGATCCCCACTGCTTTGCACAATGCTGTGCACACTCACGTGTGTCATGCACTGATTTCCCATCCAGTCCTCGAGGGGTCACTTACTTAGGACAGGAGTGCAGGGGAGCAGCCAGAAGCTGTTTGCATTCCCTGCTGTCTGCTGGGCAGCTTTGCTGGAGATGCTTGAGTTGCTTTGCTTTTCCTTGGGAGGTGGGAAGGAGCTTTGAATTTGAGGCACATCCCGTGCCAGAGCATCCCGATGGCACAAGGGGGATCAGGGCCCCTCTATTGGTTACCTCGGTGGCTTGCAGCAACTGGAACTTTTTGCCTATTGAGAAAGCTAAAAAGTGTGAGTTCCTCCTGACCCATATCAACAAAAATCTCAACCATAAAAAAGAGACGTCTTCGTATTCAAGCAAATGACAACAGTAAGACCATGCATGTTGTTTTGTTGTATTTCCTCTGTAATCATGGGGAGGATATGAAGAAGTGGTATAATTCATCCACTTCTGCACTTCAGGCACAAGTTCCTTAGAATTGGAAGAGACCCTTAAAGGCCATCTAGCCCAGCTCCCCTGCAATAAAAAGGGACATTCACAGCTAGATCAGGTTGCTCACAGCCTGGTCATTAGTCATCCCAGAGGCAAAACACACACTGAATGATCTCTCCTTCAGTCATAAATCCTTGGAGACAACAGCATTGACACTGCATGTTACTGAAGCAGTAAAAGAAATTGCTCCTGTAACTCTCCTTGTGTTAAGTAAAATGATGATAAAAAGCAATGGAATGCTTTGGCAGGACACCAAAACCATCCTCCTTCCTTGATATCTGCTGCAATGGAACCTTCCACTGGAAGAAAGCCTCTGATGACTTGTCACCCCAGAGAGGTCAGCTTTAGAAGCAGGACTGCTGCACAATAGAATGAACTGGAGCTCCTTAGCATCTCTTACATCCAGGAGGGGTGTGATCAGACCCACCTATCACCTTCAGGTGCGCTTTCTGACACCTTGTCTGACTTCACTGTCACTGTGCCAGCATCCTCAGGCTTAACCTGCTTCATTGTCAGTGTGCAGCAATTGCCAACGTTCTTGATGTCATTGTAATTGTTGGTGTAAAGGAGGTTGCCATTCAGGAACCATTCCACGTCCTCGTCATTATGGGACAGCTCGCAGGAGAAGACAGCAGAGCTCTCTTCTTCAATTTCTACATCCTGCAGGTGCTTCGTTACTTCTACATTGCGGGCTGTGGGGAAACAAGGTGAACTGTTACCACTGTTACTATAAATCATACTGGGATGTGGTAGAATGGTTGGACTAGATGATCTTTGTGTAATCATCTATGTGAAGATAATACATGTATAAAGTTAGCAGGAGAGAACGGCAGAAGTCAACCTCAAGAAGAGAAATCTGAGGTGAAATAGGACATGGAAGAGGCCACCCTCCCTGCTCATACCTTCAGCTGTCAGCGTGGCCTCAGTCTCTGCAATTCCTGCCTTGCACTTGTACACACCAGCATCATCGGGCTTCAGCTTCAGAATTCTGAGCTCTACTGAATGCTTATCCCTCTTGATCTTGTACTTCTCAGAGGGCTCGATGGGTGTGCGGCCCTTGAACCATTTCACAACCTTTGGAGAAGGCCTGAAGTCACAGGACAGGATGACAGAATGACGTTCCAAAGCTGTCTTGTCCTCCAACTTCCTGGTGATTTCTATATGGTAATCTGCAAAGCAGGGGTGGAAGAGAAGAAAGGATGAGGACAATTGGAAGAAGAGGAAAGTCTCTTGCGTGTATTCCATTCCAATTAATGTCAAGTTCACAATGGTTCTTTGAACGACTCTAAAGATAAAACAAACGATTGTCTATAGGGAATGCCATTGACTACATTTCTATGAAGTAATACTGTACAGTATCTACCAAATGCAAGGTCCAGCTCTTGTTCTGTGCTTATTAAATTGCTCCCAATTGTTGAGGCTTTTATTCAAATAAGAGTGAGTTGAAAATATAACAAGTACTTTAGGATGTGAATGGATAATCTTACGCTGGGGACAACAGCAGATAAAAAGCCTGCAAGTTTCTTTCAGATGAAATCAATGACAAACCGCACCAAATTTAGGTGCTACCAAACTTAAACTTGTCTAGTTCAGAAATACAATTAATTTCACCTGATTTGACTTCTTTGGTATAGCCAAGGACAAAACCTCAGCTCTGTAAATCTGAATAGTAAGCACATCACAGCTATTCAAACACATCTTTTACTGAGATGCAGCTGTCTCATTTAGTGTCCAACGACTTTGAACTGGAAATGGAGCAGACCAAAGCAGAATCTAAACATGGCTTCTACAAGGACTGATCAAATGCGGCCACCGTCAAATTCAAAGTATCTGATACAGAAGGATCACACTGACAGTCAGACAAAACCTCTTTGGAGAGGTGAACTGACTGCCCTGTTCACCCCCACTTTGGAAATAACTGCACTCATTTCCTACCTGCTCCCAGCAGTGTGGGATGGTGGGATAGCATCACACTTCCCACACTAAGCATCCCACCATGTCACTTGTTCCACCTAAACCTCAGTCCCAAAACAAAAGGGGAACTCGCTTCTGAACCCTCTTCACTTCATTTCAGATGTCTTATATGCTTGATCTCCAACCCACCCCCCACTCAGGAGAAAGACCCCCCGCTTACACCCTACCATCTTGTTGCATTCTGATGTTGTCATCAGCCTTCAGCTTGTTGTCCTCTTTGTACCACTGGGTCTGAACCTCATCGTGTGAAATCTCACAGACAAAAGATGCACTCCCATATTCATTCACTTCCACATCTTCCAGTGCTTTAACAATCTTGATATCTCCAGCTGTGAAACAGTAGAGATATATTTGTCAGGGTATTTCCAGAACTGAGTGCAGCATCTTTTCCTTACACATATTTGCATAGAAAATAAGTAGGATTATGTTTTATTCTAAACCATCATCCATTCCTGAGTCATTTCTCTCTTCAACACAGTCCATGCATTATTGCCCTTGAACTTAAAGACAGACCTACTAGCTACAATGGAGCTCCCTGCAAACAGTTTTCATGGAAACCAGAATCTCATTTATTCTAAAACCTTTCAAGCAAAATTAAGGGTAGAAAAACAATAGAACTGACTGAATCTTTAAGGTCATTTAGTTCCAGTCCCCCTGCTATAGGCAGGGACATCTCCCTCCACACCAACTCTTCTCCTCAGGGTCAAGGCTTCTCTCAAATCATTCTCCTCTAAGCCTGTGCCTGTGCTTGGGATTGCCCTGACCCAGGTGCAGGGCCTTGTACTTGGCCACACTCAAGTTCATGAGGCTGCCAAGGGCCCACCTCTCCAGCCTGTCCAGGTCCCTCTGAGTAGCATCCCTTCCCTCTAGCACATCAACAGCACCGCTCAGCTTGGTGTCATCTGCAAACTTGCTGAGGCTGCATTTGATTCCACTCTCCATGTTGCCTACAAAAATGTTAAATAACACTGGTCCCAACACCACCCTCCACCTGGACACTGAGCTATTGACTGCAGCTCTCTGAGTGTGACCATCCAGACAGTTCCCTATCCTGCAACTGGTCCATCCATCAAAACCATTTTTCTCCAGTTTGGTGACCAGGATGTCATGCAGGACGGGATCAAATGCTCTGCACAAGTCCAAGTAGATGATGTCAGTTGCTCTCCCATTATCCACTGATGCTGTTACTCCATCATGAAAGGCCACCAAGTTTGTCAGACATGGCTTGACCTTGATGAAGCCATATTGGTTACCACCAATTACCTCATCTTTATTTTCCAAACTATGCCAAGGAGAACTAGACAGAACTCTACAGTGTTGTGTCACTACAAACCTGTCTGAACCATTGGCTTCTCTGCATGTTCATCACTAGTCTCTCCTTAGCTTGTGTGCCTACAAACAATGTATGGGGAATGTCAGCCACAAATCTTACCTAGGGGACATCTTTGCTTCAAAATCCTTTGAACATCACACAATCCCTTTTAACTCTCCAGGTCTGCATTTAGTTATGTCAGAATCAGGCCATATTTCTGTGCTGCTATATCCCTTTCCTTCTGAAGGGCCTGGATACAACTTGGATTAACCTCAGGAGAAGAGTTCCTGCATAGAATCATAGATTTACCCAGGTTGGAAAAGACATTGAAGATCATCAAGTCCAACCGCAGCCTAACCAGTACCCTAACTCTAAAAACCCTACACTAAATCATATCCCTGAGTACCACATCCAAAAGGCTCTTAAACACAACCAGGGATGGTGATTCAACCACCTTTCTGGGGAGCCTATTCCAGTACCTAAAATCTCTAGTATCTAAATCTCTCTAAAAGAGCACAGGTATTAATCTGACCAGAAAGGTTCCTGTTTGTTCATAAAATGAGCCTTTTCCGCTCCATCTTGCATAGGCCACTGGGCACAGGGTAGCTGGGAGACCACAGAAAAAGTGGTTCTGTGAGCAATAGGGAAACTACTGCCTAATCCAACTCCTCCAATCTCTGCGCTCTGCCAGCATGTCTAAATAGGGTGGCAGATACACACAGGAGATAAATATTTCCACTTCCCTCAGCCAACACTGCTCTGAATTTCTATGGGACACACAGTTAGATGAAAAGGCATTTGACAAAGAAGGAAATGAAAGAGTTTAATCTGCTGTGTCATTCTCTCGGTAGCCAGAATAACTAACCCTCGCCAGTGTTAGTTCAAAGAATAGGCAGATTTTATCTCCTGACATGAGCAGTAATTCAAAGAAGCTGGTATATGATCCAGTATCCTGCATATTCACTGCAGGCAGGCAAAGACATTATGAGATAAGGGAGATCTACACATCACTTGTTATGAACACCTCATAAAGATAAAACCACACACAAGAGGAGAGTTTAGGAAGAGGACCACTCTTGGACTACTTTCCAAGAGGCATCAATTAGTAACTCTCTTCGCTCATTTTTCACACTACTCCACAGTGTCCTCCTGAGCCCCCTTACTCCTGTTGCCAACTGCTGATGCAGGGAATCCTGAGGAACCAAGGATTCATAGTTGTTCCATCAGTAGTCCTTGGTCAGCTCTCCCTCCCTGCCCCTTCTGTTTTGATCCCACTAACCAAATTTTAGTTAGTCTGAAAAGAGGATGGAAACCTCCGCAGCAATTAGTTTCTAAATATCTTGCAATGGGCAGCTTGTAGGAGCCCCATCTCAATGCCCACAGCACAGGAGGCAGGACTGCTTAGCCCATGCACTAGTGCATTTACCAGCACAGATGTAAGCCCAGATCTATGCACACCAAATACAGGCTCTCAGTTTGCACAAGGAGGCATCCATGGAGCTGAAGTATTAGGCAGATATTGTGGTGGGGCAGCAGTTATTGAGACGCCAGACAGAAAGGACACAGATAACGTGGCAACTCAGCTTTACCATTATGACTGATGATGGAACATCTAATTTCACTGCTCAAAAGAGAACTTCCATATAACTGGAAAGAATGAAATTCACAGGGGAAACCACACACAGACACACATAAAAGCAATACAAAGGAGATGAAGGATGGTTCACATACTAGTGATTCACTCTGAGACGCAAGCAAATGAAAGAGTATCCCCAACCATTTGCCTCCTGAAATGCTAAGTATATAAACTCATTGCTGTGATAACTCTGCCAGACGTGAGTCATACACTGTAAAACCTTATGGGGTCAATCAGTTTAACTTCATAAATTCATTACACCAACAAAAACAGACCATCGTGTCCAGGCTGGTTCATTTCAGCTCTTCAAAGCTGTTGGTAAAACTGCCTGAGAGCTGAAATGCTTACCAGCAAAAGCTAAAAACTGTAAATCAAATGTAATAGGCTGGCTTTGTCTACTGTATAGAAATGATGCCTGAAAAAAAGAAAATAAAAAAGAACGTAAACCAGAACAAATGGAATGGCTACATAAAACAGCCAGTACTGAAACAGCAACCCAACCTGGTTGCAGAATGAGAGAGAAAATGAGAGTTCACCAAAGTCATGGGACAGGACACATGTTCATGTTCATGCTAACACTGAACCCAAGTGGCCACATGAGGACAGCATCTAGTAGGAAATCAGAAAAAAGCATCCTTTCATACGTCCCTTGGGAAGGTGGCATCTACCAGGGCACAGCAGACCCGTGTGTTCAGTAACAAGTCTGATGCTTCAGAGCCCAATGATGAGCTACAAACTGGGGTTTAACCAATGCAACACATGGAGGGAAAATCTGTCTTGAGCATAAAGAAGAAAGAGAAAGGTATCCAAAAGGACTAACCAAGAAATGCCCAAACTGCCCATGAAGCATTTCTTCCCGTGGTGCAAAATACCACAAGAGGATTTATTTGCTCTTTCAGTTAAACATAAAATGAACCTTTAGGGTAGCTGATGTCTTGTCTTAGGCTGCTCAGCATGTGGATGTTCCCTGATCTTCATATTCACACTTGTGAATAATGAGACTTCTCTTATTTCCCTGGGAAGTAATGCCCACTTTTTTACTTTGACAGAGCTCCTTCCCATCCTAGAAGGGAAAATATCAAGTCAGATCTCCATTAGTCCTTCCATCTCTGCACTCAGCAAAGGGAGCCTTCAGATCTATGCTTAATTCACCCACTCCCCTAGAATTAATGGAACTGTGCTTACTGGAACATATGCTGAAGCTTAAGCACAGTGCAGTGTTTTCAACATGAAGGAATGGCTATAGAACATGCATAAATTCTGGCTGACCTATGACAGCTTAAAGCACTGCGGAGGACTGTTAACAAGCCTGTTTGGACATCACCTTGAATAAATGACGTTATCCCCAAGTAAGGGAAGGAACAGCTGAGCACCGGGGAGGTACACAAAGTGCCAGAGCAAATTCTCACACTGTCAGGTGCAAAGAAAACTGAGATTTCACCCCAAAAACCCAGTTCACAACAAGGCTACAAAATCCCGGCTGAGAATTTCTGTGTTAGACTTGAAGCTCAAGACTGTACTGTAGTTCAACCAACAATATTTTGTGCAGCATGACCTAAAAAGTTCACAATAAAACCAAAACAAACTTCAATTTCAACTTGATAAATGAACTCAGGACATAATAACAAAGAGTGCTGATCTGGGCAAATAAAAGAGCATAAAGAAAAGAGAGCAGTGAAAAAGCTATCAAGGAAAAGCTCAGACTCGCATCCCTTGGAAGTGAAATTAAAGGCTCTCATTCATTTCCAGAGAAGTCAGAAAGGAAAATACCATTACATGCCATACCTTGAACCACTTGACGTCCATGTTGGGCCTGGACAGCTCACACTCAAATGTGACCTTGTCCTTCTCAATGACGCTACTGTCTGCCAATGGTTTGCTGATTTTCACAGGCAATTCTGAGAAGGAGAAAGAAGAATGTGGATTTAGTTGGGAACTTAGTTTTGTTCATAACCAGGTCCATGGGTGCTGTTAAATGGACCCTTCCAGATGGAAAAAACATTTCAGGTGGCCTCCTAGATTTTACCCCTTTTTGTGTTGCACGCAAGACTGAAAAAAAAAATTACTTCTGCAAAGTTCTTCTTGTCATAAGGAAACAAATATTTGGGGAATGGCAGAACCAGGTAAAATTTTCCTTCACGTCAAGAAAGTATAAATTTCACTCTCATGCTCTTGGTGTGGTTTCTGCTATGATTATTTGGACTAATTAAGCTTCTCCCTGATGAAAGCCTAGAAGTATATCACAAGAAGGACCAACTTACCCGTGACCTTTTATTTGTCTTACTCAAGCATCTCCTCCTGACCAAAACTGACAATAAAAGATTCAGCCAGACTACAGGTTTGAGCAGCTGAGTTGTTTCTAGGATCTCCTGCAATCTCAAGCTTGGAACACACACTTGTCTTTTGACTAAGTGTCTCTTATAGTGCAGTAAAACAACAGGTTTTCACACAGCGATTCCTCATTTACCTTGATCTGAAATCATTCTCAAACCATGTGGGATCAGTCCAGGGAGAAGGGGAGGAGAGGGGAAGGGAAAGGGGAAGTCCACAGTCCTCTAAAATCAGGCTTCTTAGCCTAAAGCTCAACAGCAAATAGCAGTCCACTTCCCCACATTGCTAGACTCCGAGCATTTAAAGAACATCAGCTGACCTCATTATGAGCTCTAACATAGCCAAAGGAATTCATATATTCAAATATTCTCTTGAGTGATGAGAAATATGGAGCATAACTTCAGACTTCTGCTGTTAAACTCTCACTTCTATCATAAACCAGAGTAAGAGTTCAATGCTGTTTTAGATGGAGGACTCATATTTTAAATAACTCATCTCATTAAGGCTTGGATTCCCTACTACAATTAGTTAAATTCCAGTTTGGATCATGCTTCACCTTGGATCACTTAGGGCTTCAGCCACTTATTGGAACTAACTCAATTTGTCTACAGAGAAGCTGTTTTCTATAGCAACAATAAGCTGTGATTGCAACTGGATGTCGAGAGAGCACAAATCCCGCAGTTATCCTGTACCAACATCCTCTCCTTCCATCAGAACAGCAAGTTTTTAAACCAGACTCATGCAAGCTTGCATGACACACCTTGTGCAAAACTGTTGGCAGCCATCAGGACAGCCAGTTGCTTCCTGTATAGACACTGTTCCATCAGTTTTGTTTTTTTGTCTCGCTAGAACAACAGCCAGTGTCTGAAAACTCCCACAACTGAAGCAACCACGCTGATATACCGCAGTCACTGGAGGTGCTCAAGAGCCACGGGTATGTGGCACTGGGGACGTGGTTAGTAAGTCCAGTGAGGGTGGGCTGGGTTGGACTCAGCTATCTCAGTGGTCTTTTCCAGCCTTGGGTGCAACTTGTAAGAGGGAATGAAGCAGCAAACTGCCCAGCACTGAGCTGCATTCTTCTGACACATGGTATCAGTAAACTGCTGTATTTCCCTATCTTCTCTGGAGCTATTGATCTAACCTAATTGAAAAAGTAAGCCTGAACCTAGATATAAATCAGGATCATAGTCACCCATGGTTGCTTATATATTCAGAAAGACACTCCAGAGGGTAATTCAGCGCATCTAGAAATTAAAGTAGAAGTTCCTTAGTCAAAAATATTCCACAGCCAGATTTTCACCTCGCTACCACTACATTAAAAAGGAGAATCCAACTTGTGGTGTGGGTCATTGATGTTGTTCCGGGGGGAATTGTGGCTGTTCCATGCCCACAGGGTAGAAGACAGCCAGTCTTCCTCTAAGCCACATAAAAAGCTGCTTAGTGCTCCCAAAGCGAATGCTCACCAGTTGTTTCCAACTTGAAGGTCATCTTCTGGCCAGCAGCCTCGCAGATGTATTCTCCAGCATCTTTCTTCTCCAGCTGCTCCACAACCAGACGCCGTGTTTTGCCCACAGATTCCATTCTGAACTTTCTGGAGGAGGCAAGCAGTCTTCCATCCTTGTACCATTTTACTTCGGTTGGATCCTGTGCTACTTCACAGCTGAGGGAGGCACTTGCTGCCAGGGCAGCACTCACCTCTTTCTGCACCTGCTCCTGGTTTATAAACACAGGTTTTGGCTCTGAGGGAAGAAAAGAAAAAGTATTGACTGAGGGACCGAAATGAGACCAACTTGCAGGTTTGTATGTACAGGTTGGAACAGGTTTAGGTTACCACTTGTGCCCAAACTAATAGCCTTCACTAGAGAATATCAGCTCTTCTGTTGAAACAAAGTGTCAAATCTAGGCAAGAAAGAACCTAGGAACTGAAGGAACCAAGAGGGTCCTTGAACACCAGTCCCATGGTTGCAAGTCACTATGCAAACATATTGAACCCAAAAGAACATCTGTCCTGCAGGCAACCAAAACCTGAGTTCCTTTTACTTAAGACCCACTGTGAAACATCAAAACACATAAACATGTGATAGTCAAACCACTGGCTGCCTTTTCATGACCCAGAACAGTACTCCTGGCTTCCTGAACAGACTCCTCATGGCCTCTACCATTGCCACAACTGTGACTGTCAAAGGCACAAAGGAAATATGCTCACCAACGCAGTCCTTTGTTCTTTGTGTGTGATTTGCAGATATCTATCTTACTTTGAGCTCTGGCAATAGTCAGCTCTACCAGGTCTCTTACTGTGAGTAGCAGACTCACCTATCCAGATGCAGCCTCCAACATAAAGGCATAGTAAAAAGGCAGTGTACTACTAGGAGAAGTTCCTGCTTCTCCTGCCATGAAAGGCTGCACGTAGAACATGCACTCCAGCCTCACTGCACATACTTATCCTAGTCAAATGTTTAGGTGAACAAGAATTACAGTTTGGGATCTCAGGCACAGGAGAGATTTGAATAATATCTTGAATATTGCTTCCACTGTACATATATTACTAATTATTGCTCTACAGACAGACTGAAACAGGTCTTTGTGTCATACTGAAACCAAATACTTTCTACAAACCCAGGCAATCAAGTCTAGGGAAAAAACCTCAGCACAGACTACAGTGATCCAGGTGCAGTATAATAGAAACTAGATTTTACTTTACTGTTCTCTGCTGTATTTCATACAACACCTGTCTTACCTGTGACATGAATCTTGAAGGTGAGTTTCTGGCCAGCAGCCTCGCAGCTGTACTCCCCTGCATCTTTCTTCTCCACCTGGCTCACCACCAGCCGACGCTGTTTGCCCTCTGACTCTACCTTGAACTTCTTGCTCGAGGTGATCAGTTTCCCCTCCTTTTATCACTTGACCTCTGTGATAAAATGTTTGCTCATTAAGACCGGGATGTGGTAGCATTGTGGTGGAGTGCTTGTTCATTAGGACCGGGATATAATGGTGGAATATGGAGGCCACCAAAGGTTGCAGAACACTCTAATTTTATGGGTAGATTGTGTACTCTGCGTAGTTACAGGCAAATCGCGCCCCGATGGATACAAAGTTCCACGGAAGGACCAACCAAGGAACGACACACCAAGTCGCACGATCACAACCGACCAATTAAAGGACAATACGCTCGGGATGGACAATACAAAAGAAGTTGCAAGGGACGGGACGGCGCGGCAGTTGGAGGAACAATAATCCCCCTGTCGCCCAGTGCTGAATTGCCTTTTAGTTTTACCCGCTACAATTAATAAAAGTTTATAATTGGAACATTATTGGCTCATTGCTTATAAATTGATGACAACCTCCATCTTCTCCTGGGCCACCTCGCAGCTCAGTGTGGCATTTTTCTGTTGTTGCAGCCTTCACCACCTTCTGTACCTTCTCCTTGTTTGTAAATACAAATTCTGGCTCTGAAAAGAGAGAGATACATTAGTTTGGCCTCTTGAAAGAAGAGCAGGTTTTGGGGAAGGAGTCAGAAAAATGAATCAGTTCTCCCAGTCTGATGCCCCAAGAGAATGATGTGGAGAGAAGTTGTGCAATTTATGGATGCCCCATCCCTGAAAACATTCAAGTCTAGGCTGGATGGGTGTTAGAGCAACCTAGTCTCAAAGAATGTGTTCCTTTCCAGGACAGAGATTGGAACTGGATGATCCTCCAGGTCCCTTCCAACAAAAGGCATTCTGTGATGCTTCTTGTATGACTCTCATGACTCTTTCGTCCCCTAGCTGCCATTTACTTATGTCTTCAAAACATCAACTTATACAAAACATTCCTGTAGTATTCTCTCCCATGCTAAATGAGCCCTTCCAAGACAAGACAAAAACATGTTACATACAGCACACCCCCTAGTGCTTGACACAAAGCCCCTGTTCTGAAACTTCCTGAGACGCAGCTGCATTGCAGAGTTGTTCTAGTGGTACAGGCACGTGGGAATGGAGAAGTGCAATCAGAACTTTCTTGTCTATGGCCTCATTCCCACAGCAAAAGGAAATTCCTGAAGATTTTAAAAGATGGAGCTGCCTCACAACTGTATTTAGAATAATTTGTTCAATTTCCTCATCAGAAATTAACCACCCCAAAGTTCAGCTCCAAAAATTTTAAGCATAGCAGGGAAAACTTACAAACTAATGACCGTTTTCTAAAACATTCTAGAATGAAAGGCCAAAATGTGTTCTCTCTCACCTGTGACATGAATCTTGAAGGTGAGTTTCTGGCCAGCAGCCTCGCAGCTGTACTCCCCTGCATCTTTCTTCTCTACCTGGATCACCACCAGCCGACACTGTTTGCCCTCTGACTCCACCTTGAACTTCTTGCTCGAGGTGATCAGTTTCCCCTCCTTGTACCACTTCACCTCCATCTTCTCCTGGGCCACCTCGCAGCTCAGCGTGGCATTTTGAGTCAGTGCAGCCTTCACCTCCTTTTGTACCTTGTCCTTGTTTGTAAACACGTCTTCTTTCTCTGCAGGGACATCACAACAGTCACACCATTTTGCTGTAGTCTGCTGCAGAGCTTACTCCAGTTCCCCATTTTCATTATACTTGCCCTTCACAGGGACCATCATGATGCCTCATTAAGACAGGAAAATACTTTCCCCTCTATTTTGCCTTGGGAAATGAATAGGCATATCATTTCATATCATATCATAAATCTAAACATTTCGCAGTCTGATAGCAGATTTGGACATGAGATTTAGAACACCTGCATGCACTGCTGAACCTCCTCCCTTCTCTTTGTTTCTTCTGATGTCTCTCTACATTTCCAGTAAATCAGAAGGGAATGGCCCTCTAGAACAGGTTGCCCAAGGAGACTGTGGATGCTCCATCCCTGCAGGCATTCAAGGCCAGGCTGGATGTGGTTCTGGGCAGCCTGGGCTGCTGGTTGGCAACCCTGCACATAGGAAGAAGGGGGTCGGAACTGGATGAGCACTGTGGGCCTTTGCAACCCAGGCCATTTATGAGTCTGATTAGTGGCATTTTCCACCTCATTGTGTCATTCAAATTTTGTAACCAGATCTCATCAAACACCTCCCCTTTTCTCACTCCTTGCATGCCTGGTGTGCTCTTGCACTGTAACCCTGCAGACACCAGCTGACTACAAGAGCTGCACAAGTTACCCTCCTTGCCTATTGTTTGTTGCAGTAATTCATTCCTGGATGGAAAAGCACATGTAGAAAAGTGTTGCTATGACACTAGATGACAAAGAAAGTCCTATAGCCAAAATGTTTTGCACCAGAGAGGCTGTAAGTTGATCCTCCAAATGCAAGACACACAAAATGAAGTGTTCCTTTATCTCTGGGATTCCAAGCATTTTCTCACCTCTGACTTTCACTTGGAATGTTGCTTTGTCATCTTTTGTTTCACAGCTGTAGCTCCCTTGGTCTTTCAGGGTCACATTTTTGACCATGAGCTTGCGGTGCGTCCCCTGGGAGATGATGGTTGTCCTCTGGTCCTGCTTCACCTCTATTTGATCTTTCTTCTATACGACAGCTCCGCTTGCAGCTGACACCTCACACACCAGCTCCAGGTCTTCAGAAGGACTGACTGATATTTCTGGAGTCGTTTTGGACTTGCTGACAAAATTAATGGCTTCATCTGAAGAAAAAAAGAGAAAGTGGTTTACATCCTGACTCAGGCTTATTCAGCACAGCATTAAGATACAGTTAGAACTGATTGTAATGTCTCTGCTCATTACATCTGGGGGATCAAGTTTCACCTCTGGAGGTACTCACATACAAACGTGTGCTTGATTCTCCTGTGTAAGGAAAGAGTAAGTTCTATGCAGACAGTTCTTATTTCTTTTAATCAATTCTGTATTCTGCACATGTTCTTCTGAAGCTAAAATGAAGGCAGCTAAGTAACCTGTTTGCAATACATGAACAAACCAATTCAACACCTTGTCTCTAAGCTAACAAGCAGCGTTTGATGAGCACATCAGTATTTCATGCCCTTCATTCCATCCAGACTGTATTGGCAATAACTATGCTGGTATTAACAAGGATAGCAATTACAAGCAAAATGGTAGAAATACAGAAGATATAAGGAAAAGGGAACTCACCAGAGCTGAGGTGATCCTCCCTGGTGAGCAATCTCCAAGAGATGCTGCCTCAGTGAGGGTCAGCCCTTAAATGAGGTCTCAGAGGAGGTGGAGTCGAACTCCACCCCTCCAGGGAGCACAGCTACATAACTTTCACCTGTGCTCCCACAGCTGACCCCACACTTGCCTCAGCTGATCAATCAGTGGTTCACATTGTGATCTCCCATACACTCCACCCCTTCACAACGTGAACCAATGATTAGGTGAGTTCCCCTTATTACAGAGACCCAATCACGACGCTGATACAATCTCCCGTCGCATTAGATGTTGATATTATTCAAATGATGATGATTGGATGGGTGTTTATGATCTTCCATGGGCCAGTGCTTGATAGATGTTACCGGAGACAAATCATCTTGAAGTGCAGGTCCGTCTGCGTTTCATCAGTCCAGAGTAATGGTCCTAGAGGCTTAGAATCAATCTTAAGGGGAGTAATATAGATGTTTCAAGGGTACTAGGAGGGGAAGATCCGCCCTCCAGGGCAAGATACAGGCCGTATTCTTATCTTGGGTCAATACTTCTGCTTGTACTGGATTATGTCCCGGCCTCCGATACCATACCCTCTGGCCAGATATCTGTGGCTGTATAACTATATCTGGCACCAGAGGAGGAGTCTTGATCTGCCATAGGGACATAATAGGTGTTCCTTTAGCAATAAAGGCCGGAGTATTGACCACGATGTCAGTAGGCCATGTACCTATCACCGAGGGGGTGACTGAACCTCCCACCTCCAATAATCTCCCCCAAGGTGCAAGTAGGCCACACCATTTGGGTCCTACCTGCACCTTCCAAGGCCAATTTATCTTATGGATTCCCGGTTCTAAATTCTCAGGGGCAGGGAGCAGAAGATTATTTTCAGTACCAACCTGCGGTTTTACCTTATTATCGGTGCCTGTAATTTGGATCCTAAGAGGGGAGGCCCATATAGTTTGTAACATTTTCAGGGCACTGGGTCTGCCATCCCGAGGTCTTTCATTCAGGTCCCGCACGGTTTCATATAATCTTTTTGTCCACCCCTGCAGGGACTGAGAATCTGTTTTCAGGGCAGCCTTAAGGATACCATTATAACGTTCAATAAGGCCTGCCCCTGTTGGGTTATATGGCAGGTGGAATCGCCATTCAATGTTGTTTTCTTCTGCCCAGCGCTGTATCATCGCTCCAGTGAAGCGAGTCCCTTGGTCACTCTCGATAACTTGAGGTGTCCCGTATGCAGACATCAGTTTAGTAAGTGCCTTAATTGTGTATGCTTGATTTGCCTTTGGTACAGGATAGGCTTGCAGCAGTCCACTTACAGTGTCAACGCAGGTCAGGGCATATCTCGCCCCCTCAGACCGAGGGAGGGGCCCAATGTAGTCGACCTGCCATCTCTGAAGAGGACTATATCCTCTAGCAATGTGGGATGTTGTTTCAGGCAACGGTCTCGGTCTCATCTTTGAGCAAGCATCGCAATCCTGACATGCTTGAACGATATCAGATAGTTGTACAGGCAGCCCCCATGCTTTAGCAGCTGCCCACATTATCTTCTGTCCAGCATGCCGTAGCTTCTGATGTAACCAACGGGCAATATTTTCAGATTGTGAATTCTCAATCCATCGGATTCGGGCCAGTGTGTCAGCTTCATCATTTCCTGGTGACTGCAAGGGTTGATGACCAGAGACATGGTAGACACATACTGTCCTGTGTTTGACCGTATTCCAAATGTCTACCCACATGTCTTTACCCCAAATCGGTCGGGCGTGGATAGTCCATTCCTGGGTAGCCCATTGCATAATCCACAGAGTGAGCCCCCGGTACACAGCCCAACTATCTGTACAGATGTTCAGGACGCCGTCACCAGGTTCTTTAGTTATAACCATCCACACGGCTCGCAATTCTGCCCATTGGCTGCTTTGACCATCCCCCTCATCAAACCAGATGGTCTCAGTAGAGGGATGGTATGCTATTGCTCGCCACTTGCTCGGGTTGCCTCTGCTGGACCCATCCGTATACCAGGCATCTTCAGGAATAGGATATCTTCCTTCCTGAACGGGACTCTTCTCTGGTGGAGCAACCATCGGTTCTTTTGATGTATCACTGTGATACGTCACTGGGCCTAGGATTTTCTGTAGTTCTTCTTTAAGTGGAGATGAAGACAGACTGCTTCTCTGGCTTAGATAGGCGACCCATCGTGCCACCGTTTGTGCTTGGGCCACCCCCGTCTTAGGAAGGTGAGTCAAATCTCTCACCCACCCCTGGATTGGTAATGAAGTCTTAACTATGACCTCTGCTGTTTGCGTTATCGGCTCTACTGCTTGTAATGCCGAATAGGCAGCCAATAACTGTTTCTCAATCATGCTATATCGTTCTTCTGCTCCGTGCCAAACCTGAGACCAGAATCCAATGGGGGTTCGAACAGAACTCTGGCGTTGCCACAGGCCCCAGCCAAAACCATCTTGAGTAACATGAACATCTAGTTCAGCTGGGAGGGTCGGATCAAATATACCCAACGCCTGAGCTTGTTTAACTTCCAGTTTTGCCTGTTGGAAAGCATCCTGTTCTATCTTTCCCCAATTCCATGATTGACCCTTCTTTGTAAGCTTGTATAATGGCCTTAATAGCTGAGCTAAATGAGGTATAAAGGAGCGCCAATACCCCAATATACCCAAACATTCTTGCAATTGTTTTGATGTTGTAGGGACTGGAAACGCTTGGACTTTATCTACTACCGCACTGGGTAGTACTTTGGTTTTCCTGGACCAAATTACTCCCAGGAATTTTACAGATAGCCCCGGACCTTGCACCTTCTGTGGGTTTATAGCCCACCCTCTTTTCTGCAGGTAAGCTATCAACAAATCTGCTGCTTGTCTCACCGCCTCTAACGAATCGGATGTTAACAGGAGGTCATCAATATAATGATATAAATTGACATTATTTGGCTTTTCCCACTTAGCCAGATCACGTGCCACTAAATTATGACAAAAAGTGGGCGAATGTACGTACCCTTGGGGTAGGACCTGGAAAGTCCATTGCCTCCCTTCCCATGTAAATGCAAACTGATCTTGCGATTCTTCACTGATTGGAATACCGAAGAATGCATTCGCCAAATCCAAGACACAGTGATATGTTTTGATTTCCCTGCTTAGTGTGTCCATTAGGGAGGCAATATTGGGTACAGCTGCATGAACAGGTGGCGTGACCTTATTTAATTCCCTATAGTCTACTGTCATCCTCCATGTTCCATCCGGTTTTCGCACTGGCCATATTGGGGAGTTATATGGGCTATGTGCAGGCTTTATAATACCCACTCTTTCTAATTCCTGCACCGTCTTTGTTATTTCATCCTGCCCACCCGGGAGTCTGTACTGTTTCACATTAGTAATCCGGCGTGGCTTCGGCAAACAAATAGGCTCATGTTTTGCATGGCCTCTCAATATTGTCTGGATTGCCCGGATACTAATGCATCTCTGCCGCAATCGGAACTCTCCCACTGTTGTATGGAGAGCCAGACCCCACAGGATATCAATTCCTAATATATACTCTGGAATTGGGGCAATGGATACCTTGTACTCCCGTGGTGGAAGACGCCCGACCCCCAGTTTTACCCAGGTTTGGGTGACCGGAATGGTTTGTCCCCCAAAACCTCCAATCATCACTCTATTACCTTTAAATTTAGTTGGGTCTCCATATATTATAGATGTCTCTGCCCCGGTATCAACTAGGGCCATAACCTTCTGTATATTCTTTCGGGACCAGTATATCGTCAGTTCCACATAGGGCCTCCGGTCCCGTCTAGAGGCCCTAGGAGGACTGACATCCCTCGTCAAGCCATGAACTGAGCCAGATTCAAGTCTTTTACCTCCGATACCTCCGGTGTCATAACCCGAGGCACCTGAGGTGGCTTCTTTTTCCTATTTGGAACTATAAAATCTTCTAAATTCCATGTTGTTGTTGGTCGCCGCTCTATAAATCTTATCCCTGGCCTTTTGGGTTTATTCTGAAATTTTTGTTCATCCTTCAGTTGCTTCCACAACTGAAGGAGAACCTGATTGGGCTGCCCATCAATTTTTGAAAACTGAACGCCTGCCCGGAGCAGATCATTAAACATTTGTTTCCGGGATACCCTAACAGGTCCTGCCCGAGAAGTTCGTGGGGCCGATCTTCTGGCTCGCACTATTGGAAAAGCCTCGGCATCCTCAATCACCCTGATATTGCGCTTAGCTCGTAAACGCTCAGTTTCTCCGAGGTCTGCTACCAATTGGGCGGCTTGTTGGACTACTGCCTCTGCGGATACTACTGGATTAAGTATGGAAACCAAGGTTCCATACATATGAGAGGGTGCTTACTGTAAAATTAGGTCCCTCATTCCCGCAGAAAATTTAACCATATCAGGGCTATCGAATGTGTCTTCGTAGATAGCCTCTCTCATACCTAATTCGCGTATATAATTTTGAAGGTCTTCCATAGAAGACCACATCCCTGTGTTTACTGGCATGTCAGTTTTATTTGTCCACACCATGCGGCAAGCAGCCATTATCCATTCTACAATTGAATGGTTTTCTTCAGGGAACTGAGTCCCAGCATACAGTCTCTGCCGAAGGGCAGGATGTACTGTTATTGTGGCCAACTTAGATACTTCGGGGCCACTAACCAGTACACTATCTGCCCCTGAATCCCATAACCGTAATAACCAAGCCGGAACACTTTCCCTTGGCCTTTGCCTAAATCGTTGCACTAGGTCCATGAGTTCAGTAGGTGTATATGGACGGGCTGTTACATGTATAACAGATTCGGCAGGGGCCATTGATCAGGAGGCACTCCTGCTGGTCGATCTTGAATTTTCTTTGTTTTTTGAGTTATTACTGGACGGACTTCTAGTGAGTCCGTCTCAGATGGTTTTTCTAGATCAGATTTAGTGATCTTATTTTGATTCATTTCTTCAGGATCTTGATCGTCATTAAATGAAATGTATCTAATTTGAGGGTTGGAGGAAGAAAATGACAGTTTTTTTTCCTGTCAATAGATTGATCTCACCCTCCAATTTTTCAATACGGGCCTTTAACAATTCATTTTCATGTGCAATGTTGTTTGATTTTATCTCTGCCCGATTTAAAGCATTTAATAATGGCCAGGCTGCCATAGATGCAGCCATTCGCTTTTCTTTTGTAATTAAGATATCTTTTTGTAGTCCTAGAAAGTAATCAGTTAGACAATAGGCGTCCATGTTATTTGGTACTCTTAAAAGGCCCCATTGTTCAATAATTGTTGCTAATTGGTAATATGGGGACGCCTCAAAACCTGGAATTTGTCCAGGAAGGCATGTCCCTAAGGGGGTGGTCTTCTCCCCCTTGTACCAATTAAAGATTTTCCACACAAAGGACATTTTTTTTTTTCCTTATATTTCTAGATGCCAAGTCAGTGGCTCCTGCCTGGCTTGCCAAATGTATTGGCAATAACTATGCTGGTATTAACAAGGATAGCAATTACAAGTAAAATGGTAGAAATACAGAAGATATAAGGAAAAGGGAACTCACCAGAGCTGAGGTGATCCTCCCTGGTGAGCAATCTCCAAGAGATGCTGCCTCAGTGAGGGTCAGCCCTTAAATGAGGTCTCAGAGGAGGTGGAGTCGAACTCCACCCCTCCAGGGAGCACAGCTACATAACTTTCACCTGTGCTCCCACAGCTGACCCCACACTTGCCTCAGCTGATCAATCAGTGGTTCACATTGTGATCTCCCATACACAGACAGAACCTGCCTGAGGAGCAAGCTGATGGCTGTCAGCTACAGGCAGACCTAGCTTTGTACTGCATTTCTTAGAGCAACAACTGTTGCTTTCAGTCACTGAATATACCAAGGCCAATTACTATGCCAGGAACATTTATGGCATCAGTGAACAAAAAATGCGTTAAAAATTGTAATAGACAGGAGCCATTTATTCTTTTATAACTAGGTGACCAAAGAACAACAGTCCTTCTAGAGTCAAGCTGTTAAGAACTAATAGCATCAATCAATATCACATAGATAGATTACTTCCCTGCCCTAAGACCATCTTGCGACCATTTGGTGCTCCTAATTAAGCCCTCTTGATGGCATTTTGTCTGAGCCATGCGACATTTTGTGATAGGAGTTACTGCTAGTGTTCCCTTAACCCTACACCAAAGTAGGAGGCATCCATTCTCAGGGAATCATGCAGGCTTCCTCTGTATTTGATGCTCAGAGACAGCCCCAGAACTTTTTAAATCTTAGCTTAGCTCTCATCCAATAATGTTCATCAAACAGTGCAACTTGTCCTTTGGGGATGCCTTTGTTCTGCATCAACCAGTTCCAACGGAGTCTTCTTGGCTTGTTTTAGATCAGTTTTTCAACAGATAAAGCCAGGGTCTTTGAATTACAAAGTGAAATTGCAGAATGCATGATTCTCAACCAAACAGAACAGCAGGTGGGATGCAGGGTGAATACCTGAACCAACACCACCTGCAAGCAATCCTTCAATATCTTAGGAATCTCTAGCCACCCCAAATCCAGTGTTGTGCTTGATCTATCATCTCTGCTGAGTTTTTAGCTAAGCTGATGGTGAGCATCACGGTGGTGATGGGTGAGCAGTCGGACTAGAGGGTCTTAATCAACCGTAAGGATCCTGTGATCAGAGGAACGTGAATGTGCTGTTAAAGGTCACAAGCGCTGCACTGCAGCATGAGCATACACAGCGAAAGGCTTTCAGTAGAGCTTCAGTTCATAAATGAGGACTGGGTTATGGAAAATAGGCTCAAGATATAAAACAGAAAACAGATCTTAACGCCAGGTTCTGTGAATGCAACCAGCTGAATTTCACAGATATTGAATTTCAATGACAATTTCTTGTGTTATTTTACCCTCCAGCTCCACCCTGAACAGGAACATGTCAGTGACAAGCATTACTCCTCCAGGCTTGACCTAACAGTGCTTTACTTGCACTATGAGCTAATGGCTGTGCTTACAGCACCTCAGGGAGACACCTCAGAGATCACAATGTCCTTTGGGTACAGCAGGAGACACTCAACTCTCCAAATGTGGAGTTTAATTTGTCCAAAGAGGAGACAGGATTCCCATGCTAATAACTTAGGACCATTTCAGTCATAGGTTTAAAGATGATGTAAGTGCTGAGGCAATAGATGAACTAGATGAATGAAGCCCAGATGTCAGGGCTCAAGTCGTGACTCCAGCCCCAGCTGGAGCTAAGGCTGTCTTGAATTCATCACAACACAGTTACATTATTTGCTCATACTGTGGATTTGCATAGGGACAACAGGAAGGTCAGAATTGCTTCAATAGAGCTATGCAATCTTTGTCCTAAATACTGGAAACCCACAGCGTTGGACAAATAAAATGAATTAAGTCTGAAGTGCTTTACATGGATTGTGATCCTATGTTTGCCTCACAAACTTACCTGAGACTTTCCAATCAAAAATCAGAGTGTCATCTCCAATTGTGTAGATGTATGTTCCCTAGTCTTCTTTCGTTACAGCTGAAGCCACAAGCTTATGCAGTTTCCCTTTATCTTCCATTGTGAATTTCTTACTGGTCTTGATTTCTTTGCCATTTTTGTACCACTTCACCATGACATTGGCTTCAGAGGTCTCAGAAACAAATTCAGCTTGTTTTCCAGCAACGGCCCTGATTACTCCTCCACTTGTCTCTTTGATTACGAAGTTTGCCAGTGCTGAAACAAAATATGAAGACACAAAATACATATGATGGTAAAGAACTGCAGGGACATTGGTGACCATGAGGCATTCATTTATCATAAGATCAAACGTGCACGTTTAATCCTAGTTCTAATTGCTAGATTCTAATTCAGAAGCTGGCAAATTGGCAGCTTTTATAAACCACGTACCAGATTACCTTATCTCCACAAGTTGAAGGACGTACACTGTACAGGGGACAGAGCCAAAGGAAGAAGCCCAAGGCTTCAAGAAAATGTCTAAAATAGGAAAACTGAGGAAAGAATTGGAACAAGCAAACTAGAAGGAAATCAATGGAGGGGGTATCTATTACTGCACTGTAACCCCCTGGCAAACAAATCAAGCCTAAAAGATAGAGATATCACTTAGGACTGAAAAGAAAAAAGAAAAAAAAGAATTCCTTTATGGAAATTAATTGGAGTGCAAAAGTTAGACGATAAAACTGGCCCTTATTAACACACAGTGGAATAATTGACTTCAAAGATTCAAAATCTCACCACTGTCTTAGCCAAAAGTTCAAGCCTAAGTCCACGGTCCTATTTTACTGAGGGTAATTGAGCTTGTTTTCCAACTTCTTGTTAACATATCATTTCAAAACAGCACACACAACTGAGTTGGGTCTGTTGAGACAGCGCAGTCAGAGCTGCTAAAATCAAAGTCTGGATTATGCATGCATTTGTTCTGCAGTTCCAAGAACACGCATGTATAATACAAATTCAACAACGTTCTACAGAATGCCTGTATTTAGGAGCTCGAGAGCCAGCTGATGGACACTGGGATGACTGAGATCCTGTCAATACATTTAACTCCATCCTATCATACAGTCAAATTTCATTCATTTTTTCAGGAACTGTCTCTTATCATTGTAGTCCCGTCACCACTGCTGGATGTGAGCCCAACCACACAAAAGCAGCTGCTGGTTTTCACTGCAGATACTGCAGTAAGGAGAAACAGCCTCCAGACTGGACCAGCTGAGCGTGGCCCTACCAGGATTTGCTCCAAAGGTCTTATTACCAGTAGTGCTTCCCGATGAAATACATGGGGGTCCTCCTTTGATTCCAACCCCAACCCACCCCACCATGCCCCCTGATAACATCCATCAGGGCCACATCTCGACAGCTCCTGAACACCTCCAGGGATCCCACCACCTACCTGGGCAGCCTGTGCCAGTTAATTCTATGGGCAGACCTGCCAGTATGAAATATTATGCTAACATGACAAAGAGAGAGAAGAAAAGCAAAATTAAGACTAGCTGACAAGCCTTGGCAGGAAGTTCTGCTCTCCATCAATTTAGTCCCTGTGACTCTTCACAGGTGTTTTCTACATTTGGGATCACTGCTACAAAAAGAGATGTTGACATCATCTCTTGTGGCCACCCTGACAGAAGAGCAGGAAGGCTGGGATGCTCTTTTTCCTGTCTTTCCCTTGATTTCCTCTATATCTTAGGGACGAATCACAGGACAGAACACAGAAATCAAATGGCTCTACAAAGCAGATTGGCCAGTTCAAGTCAAAACAGCCACTGAAAACACCCCAGATGCTGTCTGACAACAGCTGGACTGTCGGGGAGTCAGGTGAATGCAGTCTGCTGGCCCTGGGCAGGAAGAGGACAGCCCAGACTGTCACATACCTTTCACTGAAAGCTGATAGAGCATTTTATCCCCCTCACAGATGCACTGATAACTTGCAGCATCATCCATTGAGTCGTTGTGAATTTTCAGGGTGTGTTTCTTCCCCACAATTTGCAGTTCATAATTTTCACTGGCCTTGAGCTCCTTCCCATCCTTCATCCACTCCACAGTAGCGCCTGTGTCTGAAAGCTCAGCCTGCAGTTTGGCTTCCTCACGCAGCCAAGCGCAGATCTTTTCTACATCTTTGCTCTTCTTGGTAAATCTCACTGCAGCACCTGTCAGGAGCAAAGGCCTCGTTATTTCAATTTATATCAGGCTAACGTGGTCAATGTTTGCTGCAACATCTCTGAAAAAGTATCACCTTCTGTTCCTGCACTCATCATTGTGTCAGTGCTGAGCAATTCACGATATTTCATTTGGTCTTCTTGCTGGATTTACTAAGTAAAAATCAACCAAACATCTCCTTCTACTGATTAATAATGCTCTAAACATGCTTCTGCAGAGGTTTCCACCCAATGACAAACAGGTCCTCCCATCATGAATGTTTATTTGTTCTACTTTGTCATGCAAAGCTGATTGATAGAGATATTATTGGAATGATTGCTCCCCTACTTCTAAACTATTCCAGTGCAATCAGAAAGGCTGTCTGAACCTGCAGCTGAAAGTACTGCTCTATGGTCATGCAGTGGTAAACCTGGTGACTGAATGCACTGGCCAATAGCTGTGAACTGCAGACATTCATCAGCTGGCATGCTTGCACGTTGTTGTAAGGTCAATAGTAAACATGGCATCCCCTCCAGGTACAGCTTCACCAGTTGTTAGGGGGGATTTCACAGCCAGGACTGGGTCTGAGGAAGAACATGTATGTCTTAATGCTCTTTAGATGCAAGTCTGGTATCTCATTTAGAGATGGAAGATTAAATCATAGGTACATTTCTACTTCTCCCTTTGCATGAGTGCTAGAAGAAGCACTTCTGTGCTTAAGATCTGTTACAGAAAGTTCTGCCTCTTGCACATGTGAGATATCAAAAGATAAGGATATTCATGTCTCTGTCACAGAAACAACTCGTATCACTTTAGTGGTAGCTGGAGGTTGATAGGAGATAGGAGAACTAGGAATAAAGGAAAGCCTTTGGTGTGTTAATGCACTGCTAACCTTAAAGTCAAAGGAAGCATCTTTAGGGAACCAACACAGCTGCTCAGCACACACTGACCCATTTCCATTGGGGTTTTTGTGCTTACCAAGGTGCACGCTCCCTGGGAATTCCAGAGACGGGCTCTGTCCATGCGCATTGACTGCAGACACTCGGAACTGATCATCAGCCTCTTCAGACAGATTGCTCACCGTGAACTCTGGGACGGGGACATGAGACTCGTGGCACCTCACCCAGGTGAAGCCAGTTAGTTTCTTGCATTCCACAATGTAGCCATCGACTGGAATGGGGCAGTGCATCTTCGGAGGGGACCATGCCAGCGTCACTGAGGTTTCTGTTTTATTTTTCACCACGGGGTCAGTTGGGGGCTGGGTGGGAGGTTTTCTGGGAGCTGAACAGAAATAAATTTCAGAAATATTAGCATAAGGTCATGTAGGCTGGAAAAGACCTTCAAAAGACCTTCAAAATCAGCAGACTCAACTTTCAGCATGACCTACTGAGTCCCACCATTAACTACTGTGGTACCTGAGGACATACATGACAAGCTTATTCCTGCAGGTATTTACATAGTGAATATATTCACCCTCTGGTTGCTTTGGAACATTTTAGAGGTTAAAATCCCATCAGACTTTTTCACTGTGTGCAGCCACTGATACAGGCAGGAGGCTGGGAATTACCTGATGGGCTCTAGTTACAGACTACTGACACAGTAAAGGATTGATTTCATTTAATTTTGGCCATCAGAAAGTTTGGTGTCTGGTTTCAGTCACCCATCTGGACTCCAATTATAATCATATGGAGAACAGCACATTCAGGAGAACTCATCTCAATAAACCTGAATGAAATCACAGAATCATAGGATCATGGGAGGGCTTGGGTTGGAAGAAACCTTCAAGATCATTAAGTGCTAGATGCCAAAGGTCCCACTAACACAGTATTAAGCCAAAAGCTAGATGCTGGAATCAGATCTCCTGACCTTACCATCAGAAACTGAGATGTCATATTTTGCTCAGAGGTGCCTGCTTGTAGGAGGGACAGCTTCCGAGCTTTTTCTGCTCCAGGAACCAGCTCGAGCTTCAGAATTTAAACAGCAGTCAGAAATTAAACTGAGCTTTGTCACCTCCATCAAATAGAAGGAGTGGTTGGGTGGTACAGCTTTCCAAATCGCTTAGAAACTGTCACAACAATCAGATGCCTACCTTTTCTTTTTTAACTTGTTAATACATAGAGCTTAATAGCATCAGAATGCCCCAAGCACTTCAGACAACAGGACAGCTGTAAACCCTTCTTTAAGGATTCCTTTGTTTAACCACTGAGTAACTGTAATTCAGTGGTGCTGGTAGGAGAAGGGAAGTCCTAATCTTCCCAGATGGTGAACAGAGTTGATGTTCACATGCAGACTGGTGCTGCAGCAGAGCCAGAAACCACTCATTTGGGAAACACAGCACCAAGAAAATAATGGGAATAGCTTCATAAAATCAGGAGCTTCACTCAAATTTCATGTCAGATCTATAATTCTTCCTATTTTCAGGAAGAAATGATTTCCCTTTTTCTTGTAGTTTTATTTTCTTTTCCTTTCCAGCAAGCAGCTTTGTAGCTTACAAATTGTTTTCTAATCACCTCCTGGTGTGGACAAATCACACAGGTCTGACTCCATGTTTTACATAGTTAGCATATTATATTTGTTCCACTATGGAACTGTACAGTCATAGAATGGCCTGGGTTGAAAAGGATCCCAAAAATCATCCAGTTCCAACCCCCTGCTATGTGCAGGGACGCCATCCACCAGACCAGGCTGCCCAGAGCCACATCCAGCCTGGCCTTGAATGCCTGCAGGGATGGGGCATCCACAGCCTCCTTGGGCAACCTGTTCCAGTGCGTCACCACCCTCTGAGTGAAAAACATCTTCCTAAGATCCAACCTGATCCACAACCCCTACACACCCTCAGAGCCCCCTAGAGCCCCTAGTCCTCCTATTGCCCACCACAGCCCCATATGCCCACTAGAGTCCCCCTCAACTCTCTTTACAGGCCCTGCACAGCTCTATATAACAGTCTTATAGAACTACCTCTAGTAGAAGCAATCTCCACACAGAGATCCTTTCCCAGCACACTGCGCCACGGGGGGAGCAAAACGGGGGGGGGGCACATACACACACAGCGCCGGGGGGGCCCGTAACCGACCCCCACCCATCATTTAAAGGGGTGGGGGGTCCGTTTTAATGGGGGGGGGGGCGAGATCACCTTCACCCCCCACCCCCCCATCCCCACCCCATCCTTTAAAAGGGGGGTGTCCATTTTGGTGTTGGGGGGCAGTGACAATCCGCCCCCCCACCCCATCGTTTAAAGGAGGGGGGGTCCGAGACCACCCCCCCCACCCCATCTTTTAAGGGGGGGGGGTCAGGGGCTCATGGGGGGCAGCACATCGTGCACAACATTGTGGGGGGGGGGGGCTTTAAAAGGGGGGGGTTACAAAAAGCATAGCTCTCAACTATAGATGGGATTGGGGGGGGCTCAATCGATGGGGGGGGGCCCTTCATGCAGGGGGGGCACAGCGTAAGTCAGCGGCTTTGAGGGGGGGTGTTGGGGCTGTTTGGCCTTTGGGGGGGTTATTGTGTGCCCCACCCCCACCACCCCCACACACAATGGGGTGTTAATGTGGGGGGGGGGGGCTTAGATTAGTTGCGTTCCCTATAGCACTGCCCCCCCCCGTCATCAACCCCCCCGCTTTATCCTTACGGCTGAGCCCCCCCCCGACAGCGCCCCATTCATCTTGATGGGGTGGGGGGTTTGTCACACGACCCCGGCGCGGCTTACGGCACATCGTCGACCCCACCCCACCCCCCATAACCCCACCCGGGGGGGAGGGGGCGATGTGGTGAGTGGGGGGGGGGGTTCCGGAGGTGGGGGTGAGCAAAGCGCAATATGGGGGGGGGTTCTATAACTGGAGGGCAGCGGCTGCACAAAGAGCCCGCGGGGGTCGGAGAGCAGCACTTTGGCTGGGGGGGGTCCACGGGGTCTGGGGGTAATGCTGCCCCACCCCCTCCCCCACCCCCCACTGCCGACCCCCCCCCCCGCGTTGCCCCCCCGCCCCAACGTCAGCTCCTGCGGCAGCTCCTCGTCGCTCTCCTCCTCCTCTTCCTCGTCTGGGGGGTCAATATGTGGGGGGGGGGGGGGTCCCATCGGGCAGCGGCAGCTCCGCCGGCTCCGATTGGCTGAGCCGCAGTGCGCGGGAGCGGCTGTTGTGTGCCGGTCGGTGGAGGGGAGGCTCTTCATGGAGCTGCCCCGCAGCCAACAACAGCCTGAATGAGATCCTGGAGTCCCAGACGCTGGAGGATGAGCTGGGAAAGAGCAGAGGCTCCCCACAGAAGGGCAAATCACGTCTGATAACGTGAGTGTGGAGCACAGCCAGCCCCTTCCTCACATGTGTGGGGCTTCCATGTTCCTCTGTGCCCATTGCAATGTGCCACCCCAATCCTGCTGCCCAGCCAGGAGTGGATGGGATGAGCAGGTTGGGATGCACAGAGCAGTGCTCAGACATTGCTGGGACATTTGTGCACTGCTGTTGAGCTTCCCTTTGTGCAGCAGGGGAGAGGATGGAGGTTTACAGGTGGATGGTTGTTATTTCTATGGCATTGCACAGGTGGTAGAACCATGTCCATTCCCAAACTTATTCCAGGGCATGCGGGAATTTGTGCAGTTGTAGTTCCTGAATTGTGCTATTTAAAACCCTCCTGTAAATGGGGATGTTTTGTAATGCCTGCTGGGGCTGCAGGCAGCATTGCCTTCCTCCTTAGGGGGCAGGTTTAATCACAAGCCTCCCTATTTCCTATCACAAACGTCCTACAAACCATGTCTGGGCATTGCTGTCTCGGCCTGGATCTCAGCTCCTGAGACTGTCAGATGTGAAGCAGCAGCAGCTGGGACAGGGCTGGCTCTGTGTGCCCTCTCTGGGTCTGTGGGCACAGAGTGGGGCAGAGGGATGACTGTGAGAGGGAGGAATTGCCCAGCCACAAGAAAGAGGAAATCAGCTGAAAAGGGGAGATTTGAGAAGCACTGAGGCTGTGGCTGCTTTGACAGTAAGAAGAAACCAAGCTGTCACTGTGCAGATGGGAACTCCAGTAGGAGAGCTGTGGTGGCTTTACAGATGGCAGACAGCAGCTGGAGTGTAGAGCCAAGGGTAGGGGGGGGATCTTCCTCTTAGCAATGCCATGCAAAGAATGATGCAGACTCCTGCAGGGTCGGCTTTGCTGTGTGACCCTGGGTGGAAGCAGCTGGAAGGTCTCAGCCCTTCTGCATTATCCCAGGAGCTGGGGCAGTGCTCGGTCTCATCCCACCTCTGCTAATAGCAAATGCAGAATCCCTTATCTGAGTGCCCTTTTCTCTCATGTAGAGTCACCAACCCTGGGAAGTTCACAAAAAGTTTGGGTGTTGTGTTGAGGGATGTGATTTAACTGGGAAGTATTGGTGATGGTTGGACTGGATGATCATAAGATCATCCAGATCATAAGATCTGAGATCATAAGATCATAAGATCATCCAGGTCTTTTCCAACCTTGAAAATTCTATGGAGTTGTAGCAGATTGTGGGGGTGTAGGTGTGGTATATATATGTAGACAGATGGGAATATCCGTATGGAAAAGATAGATCCATGTGTGTTCTGGGCTGCACTGAAAAAGGGGTGGCCAGCAGGAGAGGGAGGTGATTGTCCACTCCTGCTCAGCTCTTGTGAGGCCATATTTGCAGCACTGTGTCCAGGCCTGGGAAGGATGTGGAGCTGTTGGGGGGGGTCCAGAGGAGGGCCACTGTGATGATCAGAGGGCTGGAGCAGCTCTCCTATGAGGAAAGGTGGAGGGATCTGGGCTTGTTTAGCCTGGAGAATGGAAGGCTGTGGGGAGACCTCATTGTGGCCTTTGAGTACTTGAAGGGAGCGTATAAACAGGAGGGGGAATGGCTGTTTATGAGGGTGGATAATGATAGGACAAGGGGGGATGGTTTAAAACTGAGACTGGGGAGGTATAGGTTGGATCTTAGGTAGATGTTTTTTGCTCAGAGGGTGGTGACACACTGGAACAGGTTGCCCAAGGAGGCTGTGGATGCCCCATTCAAGGCCTGCAGGCATTCAAGGCCAGGTTGGATGGGCTCTGTCCATGAGCATTGACTGCAGACACTTGGAACTGATCATCACCCTCTGCAGACAGATTTACAGCCCCTGCACAGCTCTATATAACAGTCTTATAGAACTACCTCTAGTAGAAGCAATCTCCACACAGAGATCTTTTCCCAGCGCCCCTTTGTGACATCATAATGCCCCTTTGTGACATCATAGCACCCTTTGTGACATCATAATGCACCTTTCTGATGTCATAATGCCCCTTTCTGACGTCATAATGACCCATTGTGATGTCTTAATGCCCCTTTGTGACGTCATAATGCCCTTTGTGATGTCATAATGCCATTTGAGACGTCATAAGGCTCCTTTGTTTTCATAATGCCTCTTTGTGACGTGATAATGCCTCTTTGTGACGTCATAATGCCCTTTGTGACGTCTTAATTCCCCTTTGTGATGTCTTAATGCTCTTTTGTGATGTCACAATACCCCTTTGTGATGTCATAACACCCCTTTGTGACATCATAATGCCCCTTTCAGACGTCATAATGACCCTTTTTGACGTCATAATTCCCCTTTGTGATGTCATAATGCTTCTTTGTGGTGTCATAACGCCCTTTGTGACGTCATAATGCCCTTTGAGACGTCATAATGCTCCTTTGTGATGTCATAATGCTCCTTTGTGATTCATAATGCCCTTTGTGATGTCATAATGCCCTTTCTGACGTCATAATGCCCCTTTGTGGTGTCATAATGCTTCTTTGTGAGGTATCTGTGGTGCCATTGATAATGAAGTGTGATGAACTGGAAGGCTTTCAGTAGAATTGCAGCCCTAACATAAACAACGATTTGAACTCTGGAATTCTGTGTAAAATCATTAGCTAGCTTGTGGTCCGGGTCTTCAAACCAAAGGCTGTGAGGTGCTGCTCTTGTTGACGCAGGCTGTGAAAGATGACTTGAGCTCTAAGAGTAATTTCCCTTCTGCTCTTTATATGAACGTCAAATCCACAATTAGAATATTAAGAAGATAATATAAAATTTTGTGCTGCTGGACTGAGGACTTCCATTAGCTGTTAGCCATAGTTTGGAACTTGCAAAGCAATCATATTGGAGCCTTGCTGGGCAACCTGCTCCAGTGTCTCACCACACCCACAGTAAAGCATTTCTTCCTAATATCCAATCCTAATCTACCTTCTTCCCATGTAAAGCCATTTCCCCTCATTCTGTTGCTACCTGCCCTTATGAAAAGTCCCTCCCCAGCCTTCCCTGTAGGCCCTCTTCAGATACTGGAAGGCCACTCTAAGGTCTCCTTGGAGTCTTCTCCAGGCTGAAGAGCCCCATCTCTCTCAGCCTGTGCACATAGTAGAGGTGCTTTCAGCCCTCTCTGATCACCTTCATGGCCCTCCTCTGGACCTGCCTGAACATCTCCAAGTCCTTCTTGTGTTGAGGGCTCCAGAACTGCGTGCAGTGCTCCAGATGGGGTTTCAATGAGAGGAGTGTGGAGGGGCAGCACCACCTCCCTCGACCTGCTGGTCATGCTTCTGTGCTTTAAGCTTATGCTTTAAGGTCCTATATGCTTTAAGGTTTAGATAGTGCAGTCGCCTCACCTCTTCAGGTTTATCTGTGAAGGTCCCTTCCAAGTGAACCGTGCTGATCCAGACAGTTCGGATTGCTCATTAAAGTGTTTTAGTAAGTTGGGCTGGTCCTACGAAGCAGTATGACTGCAGTAAGCAGTGTACATGGTGCGCTGTGAGTACTGCACACATTCCTCTTGGCAGCTTGTGGAACAGAAACTGTGCATTGTTTGGATTGTGTAAGTATTCCTGTTGGTCTCTTGTGATGCTTACCTTCTTAGAGCACCTTTCCTCATTTGGCTCTACATATTTTGGTACCTTACTTGTTCTGTTTGGCTTAGCAGGGAAGGTCTTCTTCTGAAGCATCCTCAGTCTTGGTCTGGGCAGCATACTTAGAAATGACATGGACGTTACATGAGTGGGTGGTCAAAGGGGGGAAGAACTCACCTTTCTGATCTGTTTCCTTTTAGAACACAGTCCTGGAGAGGATTTGCTTTCCTTGTTTCCTGGAGACTTGGATTCTTAGATGGTTTTGACTGCAGCTATTTCTGATGTTAATTCCTTTTTCTGTACTTTAGTAGCCAAGTGCAAGTGGAGTGCTTTGGGAATTGTCTGAAGTTGCCAGGTTGCGTGTGATCACATATGTAACGTGGAGTTATGTGTGGTGCCAGTGATAATTAAGTGTGATGAACTTGAAGGCTTTCAGTACAATTTCAGCCCTAATGTAAACAGTGACTTGAACTCTGGAATTCTGTGTAAAATCATTAGCTAGCTTGTGGTCCAGGTCTTGAAACCAAAGGCTATGAGGTGCTGCTCTTGTTGACGCAGGCTGTGAAAGATGACTTGAGCTCTAAGAGTAATTTCCCTTCTGCTCTTTATATGAACGTCATATCAACAATTAGAATATTAAGAACATAATATAAAAGTTGTTGCTGCTGGCCTGTGGACTTCCATTAGCTGTTAGCCATAGTTTGGAACTTGCAAACCAATCTTATTTAGACTTTAGTGGTGAAATCTTCTGATGAAATCTTCCTTCTAATTCTGCAAAAGAATCTCGGTGGAACATTTCTGTCTGAAAAGGCTCTGGCATATGAAGATGTGCCAGACTGCAGCCATGTGCCAGATGCGTTTGGATCCATGGAATTTTCTGATGTAGCTTCAGTGTTTGAAGAATCTCCACTCGATCTAAATACTCAGAAAACAAAGCAGGTGTGTGAAGATGTACAGCTAGTTTCTTACAGAAAAAATACAGCTCTTAATCTAGAAATCTGCTTCTCATTGTATCTAGTGCTTACTCCATATTTAAGTATCTAGTGGACCTTGACCAAAGGAAGATAAAGATAGAGCAAAGAAGTATGTTAAGCATAAATTTTGTTGCCTTCTACCTGTAGGCCATGGTTGGTTTGACGTGATCCCTAACTCCAGTGTTTGGTTTGCACAGAAACAGCAAGCAAGGGAACAAGTAAAGGAGTCAGTGAGGATTTTAAAACACAATGGGAAGCGATAAGGCACAGTTAATAAGATTCTGGAGTTAGGCTGGAGGTAGGCAGAGGTTGAAAGGTACCGAAAGAAATTCAATCTTACTGTGTTGGACAACAAAATCCACTGTGATATTATTCAAATTTTTAACTAAACCAAGTGATAATTCATATTTATGTTTAGATAAGCTGGTGAGGGTTAATCCTCAATGGAGAATTGAGATGAACAAATAAAAAAATGGTGTTTGACAGTCTATAAGAAACGAACTTATTCTAGGAGAGAATCAGAGTTTTCAACTGTTTTGTTCAATAGCCAAATAATGTATGATATTTTTATAAGCATTGTGTCTGACCTTCTCAGCTGTTAGAATTTCTTTGACAGTAACTTCTCCGGCTGTGATCAGAAAACCTTTTGTTCCGTCTCTGGCACCATTCGAGGCATGATACTCAACTGGGTGATATGGAATTCACACTGTCAACTCCAGTGACAAGAAAAGTGGCATCTAAGAAGCGTGCAAACACAGAGAATGTTGATGCAGAGTCAGTGTTAAGAAATGAGCTGCCCTTTGCATTTCCTGCTCCAAAGGCCTTCTTTTCGAAGAGCCAGACAGAGAAGCAAGTAGAAGGCATATCTTTTTAGGCGCCTACTTCCAAAGGTATGTTGTATCTAACAAATGGAAACCTAGAACATGTGTAGCTTAGGAATTTTTTACTTTTAATATGAATGCAGTACTTGTAGGTCCTAAAATTCTGAAAGGTTTCAGTGTGGGGTTTATTTGGTCACAGCACATACAGCTGCCATCCTGTACATCTGACAGTGCACTGCAAGCGGTTTAACCATATATCAGGGCATGGTACACGTCTGTTAATGATAGAAGTTCTCACAGTTTCACAAGGAGCATGCCTTGAGATGCATTCAGATAATGAGATAAGTGCTGTGTTCCTAAAACTAGCATGTGTCTCCACTCTCCATCGAGATTTAGTAGATAATTTCTTTAACAATTATGATGAGAGTTTTGTTTTGTTTTTATTTTTTTCTGGGCTATTATTTTGAGTGAAAGAAAAGGGTATGCTTTTATTTAAGCGAGCTTTTGATTGCATCATGCTTCTAAATTAAATGTAACCTACTGAATTCCTCATGATAGCATACGAGTACTTGCGTGTATCTGTTCTCCCTAATAGAGGGAGAAGAGACTCAGTGAACCTGGACAGTGTTACCCAGGGTTGTGAGAACAGCTAAATGATTGTTGAGAACTGGTCAACTCGTGAGCCTGAGACCTGGGATCCTCCATCCTAGGGTGGAACTTTACTGGAGCACGTGGGTGCCACAGCAACAAAAGGACTGTGTACAATAGACTGAGAGTTTGCTGAGTTTCTTGGTTTACAGAAAGCACAAATAACTCAGCAGCAAGTGACGTATTTGGGATAGGAGATGACAGCTGGACTTTGAACCTTAAGGACTGCCAAGAAAGAAGCCATCTGCTCAACCCCTGAGCTGCAAACTGCCAAGGAACTCCATACGTTGCCAGGAATGACAGGAGGGTGCCAACCATGGATACACAGCTACGGACTGATGGTAAACTTGAAACAGCTTGAAGTGAGTAAGGGATATCCAGGGTGCACTGGTGCTCAATATTCAAGAAGCCCATCAATCTACACTGGGCCAAAGGATACCAGTTTTAATATCTCATGCAGTGTTTACTGTATTGGAGGCAAAAGGGGGACATTGGCTTTCACCCCACAGAATCACAGAATCACAGAATTACCCGGGTTGGAAGGGACCTCAAGGATCATGTAGTTCCAACCCCCCTGCCTAGCAGGGCCACCAAACATACGCCTTTACTAGATCAGGTTGCCCAGGGCCCCGTCCAACCTGGTCTTGAACACCTCCAAGGACGGGGCATCCACAACCTCACTGGGCAGCCTGTTCCAGGACCTAACCACCCTTCTAGTAAAGAACTTTCCCCTAACATCCAACCTAAATCTTCCCTCCTTCAACTTAAAACCATTTCCCCTAGTCCTGCTATTATCAGCCCTTTCGAAGAGTTTACTCCCCTCCTGGGAGTAAGTTCCCTTCAGGTACTGAAAGGCTGCAATGAGGTCACCCCGCAACCTTCTCTTCTCCAGGCTGAACAAACCCAACTCCCTCAGCCTGTCCTCATAGGGGAGGTGCTCCAGCCCCCTGATCATCTTCCTGTCCCTCCTCTGGACCCTTTCCAAAATCTCCATATCTTTTTTGTACTGAGGGCTCCGCACCTGGACACAGTACTCCAGATGGGGCCTCACAAGAGCAGAGTAGAGAGGGACGATCACCTCCCTATCCCTGCTGACCACCCCTCTCCTGATGGAGCCCAGGATCCCATTTGCTTTCCGGGCTGCCAGAGCGCACTGCTGGCTCATGTTAAGTTTCTCATCTATCAGGACCCCTAGGTCTTTTTCAGCCGAGCTGCTCTCAAGGACAACTCCTCCCAGCCTGTACAGGTGCCTGGGGTTCTTCCGGCCCAAGTGCAAAACCTTGCACTTTGCTGTGTTGAACCTCATTAGGTTCACCCGAGCCCAGCTTTCCAGCCTGTCAAGGTCCCTCTGAATGGCATCTGTTCACCCCAAAGATTCCCGAAATACCAGGCCATCCTGGTAGAGCAGGGTGATATAGAAATAATTGTAACTACTATTGCCAACCCAGTATCTTTCCTTAGCGGAACTCCCCTGGTGGAGAACCAGGATGACATCACTGCTTTGAAACAACTGATGCTGCACATTACATCCAGTCGGTTGGAGCTGAAGGACGAACCCTTAGAAGATGCAGAAGACGCCTGATTTACCAGCAGCTGCAGTTTTCTGAGACAAGGAGGCTTTAAGGCAGGACATGCAGTAACTGCTACTGAGCAGGGAATGGAAGCACAACCATCAGCCATGGGGACTACCCCTCAGAAGGCTGAAATAACTGCCTTGACGAGAGCCTTAATGATATGGACAGATGCTAAATATGTGTTTGGGGTGTCACACGCTCATAGTACCATCTGAAAAGAGCAAGGATTGCTCACACACAAGGAAAAGAGCGTGATGTAAATGTACCTATGTTGTAGGGCACAGTTCTCTATCCAGGCCCAAGTCTGTGTGGGTGTCTCCTCTATCCACAAAGCTGCTCACACTGCAGGAGGCACAGGCTGAGAGGAGAGGCCAGAGCAGCTCTCCCACTGTGACACGGAGCAGCAGGATACAAGTAAAGGAAGGCCCCACAGCTGTACTGGGAAGATTCCACACAGTCATCAATTTTTCATCTGAAAGGTAAAGAGGAATTCCCTTTTCTGCCCCTATCATCATTGGTCGGGTGAGTAGCAATGATGCCCGGTGTGCTTCCATCAATGGAGCAGAATAGGCGGAAGGCTGGGGTGCAGGCTGACCTCTGCTGAGGTGAGTGGGGGCTCAGGGTGTTGCTCAGTGGTAGATTTGTTCACACTGAGTTCTAACAGGAAACTTGCTCAACATCGAAGGCCTTGCAAAAGTCTGGCTGAGTGATGTCAGTTGCTTTTCCTTTCCCTACTGATGCTGTCACTCCACTGTAGAAGGCCACCAAAGCGACCAGGCTGCATGTCTCCGTTTCCGCTGTTTCTCCATTTCCTTCTTGTTGCTCCCTGTAACCAGCAGGTTCAGCCATGCTGCTTTCCTGCCTCCTCTACTGTGTTTCGTGTGGTCGGGATGGAGCTCAGAGCTCCAGCTCTGAGTAAGGTTTTCTGAGAAAGTTACCATCTCTTTTCCATTCCTTTACCCCTAAAAACAGTTTTCCAGTGTCTCTCATGCAAGAATTCTTTGAACAGCCTGCAGCTGACTCTCCTGAAGCTCAGGATCCTGACTTTGCTTTTTGCCAGGCCTGCATTCCTTGAGATGAGGAACTCTAGGAGGGCATGGTCACTACAGCCCTGACCACCTCCAGTCTTAACCCCTGCTGTGCACCATGTCCAGTAATGCTTCCCTTCTGCTTGGTGTGCTTAATACTTGACCCACAAAGTTATTGTCAGTGCACTCCAGCAGGCTCTCAGACAGCTTGCAGCAACTGGGATTGGTGCTGGGTGGTTGCTGGGAGGTGTCTCAGCAGAAAAGCTGGGCTGGGGTGGGCGTGCTATGTCAGTCCTCATCGCAGCTGGCAGAGAGAGTTAGAGGAGGGTGATGGGTGCTGCCTGCTCTCAGTGCTACTGCACTGAATTTGGGGCACAGCAGAACACTGGTGAGTGAGCTGGGAGGGAGACGGACTGCTGCTGTGCATGGCTAGGCCAGAGCTGGAGGATTGTCAAACGTGAGTCATGCTGGTGCAGCCATTGCAGCTGCAGCAGGAGTAGAAGACAAAGAGGTTTTGTAGAGGACAGAGGGTGGTGATTCATGGTTTGATGTCCAGGTGGAGGCCGATAACAAGTGGTGTCATCCAGGAGTCTGTCTTGGGACCAGTGCTTTTTTACATGGTTATCAGAGACACCAATGATGCAATGGAGTGCACCCTCTGCTGTTTGCTGAGTGGTGCAGCTGACGCAGTGGAAGGAAGGGATGCCATTCAGAGGGAGCTCAACCGAGAGGTTGGCCTACGTGAATCTAATGAGGTTGAACACAGCAAAGTGCAAGGTTTTGCACTTGGGCTGGAGGAATCCCAGGCATTTGTACAGCCTGGGAGGAGCAGTCCTTAAGAGAAGCCCCGCAGAGAAGGACCTGGGGGTCCTGGTGGATGAAAAACAGAACGTGAGCCATCAGCGTGCTCTTGCAGCTCAGAGAGCAAATGGTCCCCTGGGCTCCATCAGAAGAGGGGATGGCCAGCAGGGACAGGGAGGTGATTGATCTTCATGATCCTTGAGGTCCCTTCCAACCCGGGCCATTCTATGATTCTGTGATTACACTCGCTGTCAGAAATAACAGCAGCTGTACAGAAGCTGGATATATTTTGGGACAGTTCTTGTAACCAGCTGATTTTAAGACCTTGCCCGAATTGGGGGTCTAAATTGCATGTTAGGAGAAAGCTGGTAAAGTGGCTATTGCTCATTCTTTTTCATTTGCTGATTCTTTCATTCGGGTTCCTTTTCCAAAGGAGATTCTGGTGATGGAAGCAATTGAAGAAAGAACAAAAGCAGCTCTTGCCAAGAATGCTTGAAGTCCCTGTGGAGAGAAGCAAAGAACTTGGGCTTCCTCTGGGATGCTCCCCACCATGTCTCAGGAAGGAGACAACTGCTGTTCCACTTTCTGCTCTTTGTGTGGAAAGGTACGTCTAGGTTTTCTTCTACCTGTTTTTCTTTTTCTGGCTTTGAAGGAGAAGGGGTGGAGCAAGAGGAGACCCACTGGTCATTTGTTACCTCAAGAACAGGATGGATTCTGCATTCACTGTGAGAAACTTGGGCTAGTAGCATGGGCATGTTTCAGGCTGGACTCTTCTTTTGCTACTTGGTTTCCTTTTGGCTACAGGGAGACAGCTGTCTAAAGGTGTGTTTTCAAACCCACTCTCCAAAACCATGTTTCATTGTTGCAGGTGGTTCAGTGTGCTCTTGCAGGGTAGATGCTGTAGTTTGCTGTAGAATCTAAATGGTTTCTGTTCCTAGGGGAGGACTGAGAGGAGGTAGTGAGAAGAGAATTCAATGCCTTAGGTGTATCTTAGTGAGAAATGTTGGCATGAGGTGCTGAAAGTCTTGAGTTCTCAAAGGCCAGTGATGCTCAGACTCCTTAACCTGCTGGAGCAGGGTGGAAGCAAGGAGTGGGCACTGCCGTCACACAAGCTGCACTTGGTTCTGGTCTGCCAGGTCTGTGCTGGCCTGGATTTCTTCTGAGAAGTTTGTTGGAGCTGCTTGGAGTAGTGAAGGGTGGGGAAGAAGTGCTGCTCCAGAGCTATGAGACGTGCAGCTCCTTCTGAAGTGCTCCTGATAAGGACGGAGCGCATTTGCTGCAGCTTTCTCTGCAGATGTGCTCCTCACCTTGAAATCCTCGTGGTTTGTCCTCAGCTCCTGACCACGGCCTGTTCTCTGTTTTGCAGGCTGATAACATGCAGAAGCCGCAGCTGGTGCGTGCTATGTCATCTTTAAACGTACCAGCATTTGCGGCAGCCCATGTTATTAAGAGCCACGTCACCCAGGGGCCAGATGAGCTCTCTCTGGAGGTAAGCAGTTCCAGGCATTCCGTGTTGTCGTGCATAGAAGAGGGCAGTCCTTTCTGCTTTGTTTTCCTACCAGATTTGCTGAATCTGGGATTGATGTTTCAATCTCTTTCAGGTCAGAGATCTGGTGAGCATTGTTGATATGAGGACATATCAACAGGCTGAGCCCCTGGTGGAGAGGCAAGCGTGGCTTTGAGGTAGGCACACGTTTTTGACTAGAGAGCACAACTTCAGTAGAGTTGGGAATCTCAGCTTGGAGCTGCTCTGCCTGCAACGGATGGCTGCTGGATGCAAACAGTTGCCCTGTGTCACTGTCAGTGGACCTTCCCTTTGGCTCTGGGCTCGGGCTAATGCTCACCTGTCTTTTTGTTCTAATTACAGGTTGGGCTTTTCCCTGGTGAGTGCATGGAACTCATCAGCGGAAAAGTTCCCGATTCCCTCCTCAATTCATTGCCAAAGCCAGGTGCGTAATTTACATTTGACAACGCGAGTTAGTCAAATAGGGTCAGAACGTTACTTTCAGGGGGTTTGTTTATGCCCAAGTTCAGCAAGCTTAGAAAGAGAACTACAGTAATCTCCTTGGGCACCTCCAGGGATGGGGAAAATCCATTCTTACGTGTCCTTGTTGGGAATGTTCTTCCCGTTGTTACATGCTCTGTCGAATGCATTGCGCTCAGCTTCGTCCAACCGAGCCAGGCCTGAAATGAACTGGTTTCTTTGTTTTGTTGCGCAGAGCCAAAGAAATGGGGCAAGCTCATCAACGGCCTTTGTTCCCTGGTGAAGGCCAGCCCCGGGAGAGCAAAGCAGCCTGAGCCTCCGACATTCTCCGGATCCATGTCCTTGCTTGACATCGTTGAGAGGTATTTAGCCTTCAGGACTTGAGGGCTGAGCTGTAGGAATGGAAGCATCCTCCATGGAAGCACCACCATGCAGGCTCAGGTCAGCATCACCGAGGAGAAGCTGAGCATCTCGCAGCGGGGCACAGAATCAGGACACGAGTCCCAGGCTCCGGGCAACAGCACGGTCTCTGAGCAGCTCTCATGATTACAAGAGAGGATGAGTCCCATCTTTCCTCCAGACCTCACACCCCCTCCTTTCTCCTATTGAATAAAGGCACGCTCGTGCTCAATCAACGCCTTGACTGAATTCCGAGTTTTCATTCGCAGAGATTGGGATGAGTGCAAGAAACTGCAAGGCAGCTCAGCTTACAACACTCTGGCTGTGGGGTTTGTGCGGCCGAGCTCTGGGTGTGTTCCCATTTTGCCTGACTTTGGGATGCCTGCAGCAAGAGCTCTGCTGCCGTTGTGTATGGCAGCAAATAGTCTCTAGCATCCTGGATGCTGCTCATGAAAACCCCAAGCTTCCTGGCTGTGGCTGTGATGCTTTTCAGGGCCTTTTGATGCTCTTTGATGCCGTGGCTGCTCCCTAACACCTCTGTCCTCCCGCCATGTCCATTCCTGGCTCTCACCTGTGAGCTGTCCCTGCAGATCATCTCCAGCCCTGCCATCATCGTGCTGCGGCAGGAGGAACTCGCCCTGACCAACATCAGGCAGTGCTGCCTGCCTCTCTCACTCTCTAGACCAAGTGTAACTACGCTGTCATGGAGACAAATGCTTCTGTCACATCCTCCATCCCTGCAGACATTTACCGGTAGGTGGCTCTTGCAGAAGAAGATTCAAGCAGCAGAACCTTTTGCTCAGCTACAGCACACAAATGCTACAAAAGCAGGAATAACCCGCAAGCTCTGGGTCTGTTTGTCTTGCACAGGCATGCACTAACTGCGTTTGATGGTACCCCCCATCCTTGATTTCCTTCCCTGCTCCTTGTCTGATGGCGCTGCTGAGCCAGGAACAAGCTGCCCAGTGTGGCAGAGCATGGTGCAGGGCTGTGCTGGGACCTCCTCCCCTTCATCTGCTGCAGATCAGTGCCACACACGTGCCATCGAGATGCTCTGGCACGGGATGTGCCTCCAACCCAAAGCTCCTTCCCACCTCCCAAGGAAAAGCAAAGCAACCCAAGCATCTCCAGCAAAGCTGCCCAGCAGACAGCAGGGAATGCAAACAGCTTCTGGCTGCTCCCCTACACTCCTGTCCTAAGTAATAGACCCCATGAGGACTGGCTGGGAAATCAGTGCATGACACATGTGAGTGTGCACAGGATTGTGCAAAGCAGTGGGGTTCCATGAGTTTGTGTGTGTGTGTATCTCTGCTGTTATGAAAGCATGGGAAGACTGCCTTACTGAGTCCCAGATAATTACTTATCCTCAAATGATTTTTCCTGGCCAAAGTTAGAGCCTCTCACAGGTAATCGAGACCAACAGGCTGTTGTTGCACAATCAACAGACACAATCTAGATGAATAGCTGAGGAAAATAAAGCATCATGCCAAGGGTACTAGATAAGTGAGCAGCTTGAGATCTGCACATTTATGTGATACTCATGGTCTTAGACAATATTTGCTTAGTGAGGTCACATAGAATGAAAGTAAAATAGAAGAAGTGCAATTGGTCTCAGTTCACAGCTGGCTGGTTCGTCTCAGGCTAATCCTGAACTGCCTCAAGCGACTGCTTTGGTGCTCTACAGAACAGCAACTTCAGAGATCTCTTTCTATTACTAAGTGTTTGAAAGAGCAATTTGCTCTGTTAATTATCCATCATTTCTGTGCAGTCTGTTTTGTCAGACTTGTCTTTAGCTTCCAAGTTGTATGTGAAGAATTGTTTCCGTTGTAATGCACAATGTACTAAAAATTGAGAGATAAAAATGTGAAGAGTTTTTCCAGCTTTGATTTCATGTCTGGAATTTTGGAACCCACTACTTGCAGTTGTTAATCTGTCCAAACTGGTCTGGTTTGGAATGCCCTCATCCTTCTTGAATCGCTGTTAAAGGCGGAGCAATTCCTACAAGTGCCATGGCCCCACTGTTGTTCTAATTCTTGTTTCTTTGTTTTCCACACACTGCTTTTCAAGCCTCCTTTTTCTTTACAGTCAAAGTGAGAACTGCACTGTGAGGTGTCTGAACCTTGTTGTGCCTCTACATAAATAGAACAGCAGCAAAGCCTGACAGGTGACTGTGCTGACAGCTCTCGTAGCCAGTAACATGTAACTGTGCTAAATCCCTTGTGACGGCTTTGATTTCATTTTTGCCAGTGAAATCCTTGTAAAAGGAACTGCAGCAGTGTGATGAGCTAAGGTGAAGATGCTGGTTTTAGTAGTGCTCTAAGCTGAGTGGAAGGGCAATTGAATGAGGGTTATATGCTTTCTCTGGGACGATAAGGTTTTATTTCCTGAGGGAAAGAGCCAGCTTTTCATGGGCTATATGTGGGCTTTGGCAAGGGCAGACAATCCAGTCTGTCAGGAAGCCATTTGAGGTGCTTCAGGTTTGTAAGCTTGTCTTTTTGTTTTTCAGGCGGATATTTGGAGCATGGGTGTAGTGCTGTATGCTCTGCTGTGTGGGTTTTCCCTTTGGATGATGACAATATGATGGCACTCTACAGGAGGATACCAGTGGGTATCAGTGGTGCTAGAATACACTGAGAAGGGAAATAGCTGAGCTTGACAAGAGGCCTTGCTTTTCGGATGGCAGAACATGCTGAGCTGTGGGTAGAAAGGCCTGTCTGCTGAATATTGTCCCTGTTTTTGCTGCTTTGTCTACCAGTATTTTGTGGATTTGGTTCTACACTTGGTTGGCCTATGTGGCACTGTAGCCTAATTCTGTACCATGATAGCATACAGAATTTAAGGAGAAGTATTTTCTTGCCAATGGGCTGGATTTTTTGTATCTGGTTCTTCAACTGGCTGCTCCCTTTACTATCTGTAGTAAAAAATACAGACACATCATTTGATTTCCCTGAAATGAATGTTCCTAAATGCCAGCTCTTCTCATGTCTACAAAGATCAAAGTTCTGCATTTGCTATTAGAATTTCCTCTTCCAGAATCAGGAGGTAATGTAGGACCCCACAGATTGCCTTCAGAATCCAACAGTTAGTTCTGTTTCCTTTCGGAGTGCATAACAACCTGAGCACATGAATTGAATGGCATGGCTTTTTAGTCTGGTACAAACTCTGCTGTACACTGAAACTTGGTCCATTTGTAAGCAGGACTTTTTCCATCTCTGCAGGACAGCAGAAAACCCTTTGTGCTAATCATGATGCCAAGAAGCAGAATGCGGCAGATGATCCAACTGCTTCAGGTGTTCATTTCCTTAAAACTGAGAATAGTTTTGGACTGAGAGTTTGTAAGCAGAACGGAGCTCTTAAAGCTGTCAGAGATTATTTCTGCACTGTTCAATTCTATCTGCACAACATACACAGGATCTCAGAACTGCGTTGCTTGAATTGGTGGAACTTGCTGAAGTGAACTGGGATGAGCAAGTTTTAGAACTTAGTCAGAGTGCTGTAAAAAATGGATAATCTCATGAGTATTAAGGTACAGGCTTGCTATTTCTGCACTGAATTTGTTTTTATTTTACATGGCTGTGATCTGAAAGTTGCTTGAAACGCAGGCACCTAGGCACTGTTGTGTAACTGAATTTCACACGATAGGTCCTGAAATATCCTGGAATCAAAAACTCTGACTTGTTTTAAGTCTGCTGCTTGAGTCTAATCAGGGTCATAGTGTCTGTGTGCAGTGTTTCTTTCCCTGTAATGCTCCACATCATTTCATTTTGGGAATATTGAAGGAAATGGACTATGTGCCATAACTGTTGTTAGAACAAAGTATGTCTGGTGTGATCTTATGCATAGGTTCTGTAACTGCTCTTCACAGCTCAGGTGTTTGACCTTCCTTTTGGTGAAGTGATGAAATACTGCTGGTTTCTATTTGTGCTTCTAGGCACCTTGAAGCTCTTAGGAATAGAACAATTGTCTCCAGTTCTTTTCAATGATATCAGTAACAGCTCGAGTGTTGCTGCCCACTAGGTAGACCCAAAGAAGCAGATTACAGTGAAACAACACACGAGCTGGACCTGAATGAGGATCACTTTCAAGACAGTGGCTATGCTGCTTCAAGCCTACTTGCTTCTTCCTGCCGCCACTCTATTACCAAGTATCAACAACCTTTCATGATTCAACTTGCAAATGTTTGAAACTAACCCTTGTGTTTCTATGCCTTCCTAGGTGATTCGAGCCCTTGTCAACCCCAAAGATCCAAACCAAGCAGTGTCTTTCCATCAATGGAGAGTTCTTATTAAGCATGAATCGCTGCAATTCGGATGACAGCCTTCCACATGGTAACAGTGATGGACACAAGGGGCTCATCCACGTTCATGCTCTCATATCTCCTGGCTCTGCTGAAGCTCCTGACCTGAGCCTGCCAGACACCACAGTCACCTGCCTGGATTGTGACCCAGCGCCTTTGCAGTGCTGCCCATCCCAAGCACAGCCCGAGTGTCCCAGCAGCAGCACCACCATGCAGGAGCAGGGCAGCATCAGTGAGGTGAAGCTGAGCATCTTAGATGGGGACTTAGAGTCAGGCTGCCAGTCCCAGGCACCAGGCAGCAGCACCAGCTCTGAGCCACTCTCATCTTGACAAGAGGAGTCCCATCTTCACCCTTGACCTCTCAAGCCCTCCTGTCTTTTATTGAATAAAGTCACTCTCATGCTCAGTCATCGCCTCGACTGCATTCTGAGTCTTCAATCACAGGGATTGGGATGAATGCAACAAACAGCAAGGCAGCTCAGCTTGCAATGCTATGGCTGTGGGGTTCGTGCAGGCAGAGCTCTGGGTTCCCATTTTGCCTGGCTTTGGGATGTCTGCAGCAAGATCTCTACCATTTTGTATGGGAGCAAATAATCTCTAGCATCCAGGTTGCTGCTCATGATATATCCCAGTCTTCCTGGCTGTCACTTTGTGATACTTTTCAAAGCCTTCTGATACTCTTTGATGCCTTGGCTGCTCCCTAACACCTCTGTCCTCCTGCCATGTTGACTCACGTCTCCCACTTTTAAGCTGGCTTTGCAGATCATCTCCAGCCCTGTCATCATCACGCTGCAGCAGGAGGTGCTCACCTGGCCCAATGTCTGGCAGTACTGCTTGTTCTGCAGATGAGCAGCTGCCTCCTCATCTCTTCAGCTACAGTAGTTTTTCTCAGGGCAGTTAGATGCAGTCATGCTCCTCTGGATTTGGTGTGTTAAATCCATGCTGCATGGCAGCAGTCAGTGCAATACAAAGGTGTTCTGTGTGCCATAGCATTTCTCCAGGGGCTGCCAAAGGTAGAAGCACAACACAGCACCATCCTTCTGACAGTAATGTCTGTGAGTGTTAGACATGTGAGCACTGCATCATCCCCAGCGTGTCAGTGCTTTTCCACACCAACCTGACTCTCACACTCTCTGCACTGAATGTAACTCTGCTCTTGTGGAGACAAATGCTTTCTGTCACATCCTCCATCCCTGCAACCATTTGCCGGTAGGCAGCTCTTGCAGAAGAATCAAGCAGCAGAACCTTGTGCTCACCCTACAGCATGCAAATGCTATGAAAGCAGAAATAACCTGGCATGCTCTGGGTCTGCAAGGCTGCACAGATGGGAGAGGTAGATTGTGTTTTTGCAGTGGAAGTTTCCAGTATTTTCAGTACATAGTGTAGGCCCTAACTGAATGTATAACCCTCTTGTAAAACAGCTGTATAAGTAGTTTTTCCACCAAGAAAGTTGCTGAACAGAATTAAGTTCAGACTGGGGGCATTCTGACATGGGGAGAATTGAGACAAGCACAAGATAAATACAGGGTGGGTAGAGCCCAGCACAGGACAGAATGAATGTACTGACTTTTGGAAACATTGCCCTTCTCTGTCCGCAGAAAAGTACAAGGCAGACCTAAAAACAAGAGGTTGGTAATTGACCTTCTATGGAAATGAATCCTAGCCACAGTCTCGAGGAGTCTGTGAGCCTGAGATGCTCAACCAATGAGAGCCATGAGAGCATCACCTGCAGTGGGTTTAGGGCACAGAACAGAATTGATTTCACTGACTGGTGTGCAGTTTCTCCCTTGCCAATAGGGGATGTGCGCGCAGTATTGCAATAATGAATAAGCACTGCTGCTATCGCTGCCATCTTTGCCTAACTAGAAATCTTTGACTTTGAGAGTTTCTCACACAAGGGGAGAGGGTAAGAAAGTAAAGAGGCACAGAAAACTAAGGGAAACTGCTCTTCTTTATCTTATCTATAAAAATTGATACGATGCTGTTGTGCATTTTTTTTAATTTTATTTTTAATTTTTTGCTAATGTCAGTTAGATTGTTTTAAAATATCCACACACCAAAATCTGACTACCAAGCAAATGTAATGAAAATGAAATGAAGGTGAGTTAGTGGAAAGCACAAGGCCATATTATATTAGGCTCCAGCAAATTTACAGGCAGTCACTGCACGAAGAGGTAGATCTGAGTTGCACATTATATGATTCCCACAAAGATTAAGGAAATCTGAAGCTTTCAATATATTTTTTTAATTCTTTTTTCATTTCATTTTTAAACACCTGACCCAGACCCCAACCCTCACAGGAGCTGTAAAGATAACAGCATTAACCAGCAATGTAACTCTAATCCTAACCCTTACCCTGATTCTAAAATCGTCCCTAACTCCAAATGCAACAACAAAAATGATGCTAGAAGTTTGTAGCAAAAGGAACCTTAACCCTGATCATAATCAAAAAAAAAAAATCATTATGGTAACAATAATCTTTACCTTAAGAGTAATATTAATCAGAGCCCAGATGATGCCTGCATCCAATCAGAAGCATGCTTTGCATTATTTAAGAGTTGTATTTTTTCCAATGAACTCTCTCTATTATCACGTTTATAAAGTAACAGAGTCTGTTCTTTTTCTCCTGACACTGTGCCTTACTCCTGACATCCCCTGGAAATGACCCAGATAGGGCACCATCAAAGTAATGCTAATAGTAATGTCAATCCTAAGGGTATCTCTAGCCTCAGTGTTAATGGGACGCTAACAACAATCCCAACAGCCTTAAACATTCTGGTGGTGTGAAAGAGGTGCTGCCTTGCACATGCTGGGCAGTCCCATTGCCTGTTAAATGCAGGCGGCAGCGTAGAAACATGATGCCCGTGGTCAGAATGCCCTGTGGCAGATCCTGGCACCGGAGAACTGACCGGAGAACCATGAGAGAACTGACAACAAATCACGCGACATCAGAACCGACTTCTAAAAGAAGTGTTTTTTTTTCATCTCAGAAGTGGGGGGGGGGGGGGGGGGGGGGGCGGGAAAGGGATATCAATTTAATTACTCATTAATTTATTGACAGACATTCACGTTTGCTATGTTTGGAGAAGTTTTTATTTGTTTGCTGTGGTTTGATTTTTTTTTTTTCTTTTTTTTTTCCCCCTTCCCTCCTCTTCCATCTTTGTGTTCTTCCCCTATAATCAAAAGAACGGATCCCCAGGGTTTGTCCCGCAGACGTTCTTTCCGTGGTCTCTGCTGCCACCTGCTGGCCAATAAGCGGAACTGCCACTGTTGGGCGTTTGGTGCCGCAGGAAGCACAACGCAGATCTGAGTTCTGACCGGTCTACGCAGCAAATCCGCCAATCTTTATTGCGATAAGCCCTCCAGACAAGAGCATAAAGTCTTTGCCTGAGGGCAGGGTTAGTAGTAATGGATGTCAGTTTTGAAATTTCCAGTCCATTCACCATAGCACTTTCTGCCTCCATGTCCCATAACCAGAGCAGCTATGCTGGCATGCTCTCTTGGTTTCTGTCTAAACCACTGTACTATATCCATCAGTTCAGCTGCTGTATTATGGGCAGCAGGGTTTGGGGGGTGGACACTGGTCAGGGCACTCCCACCAGCCTATCCTGCATTTTTTTTATTTTTTTTTTTTCATTTTTGGGTTACAATCAGTCAGATCTCAAATAGATCTAGTCCAAATGGAACCTCAAAATCTGACCTTTTAGTGCCTTCATTTACAGAGTCCATTTTATACAGATTCCCTTGTACAGGGCCCCCATGGTCCTCCAGACAGTTGTTACTGATCTTCCATAGGAGAATGATTGAATTAGGTTTTTTCCCCATCAAAACTGCCACCTGTCTTTCCAGTTTTTCAACACTATCATTCAATAGCTGATTTGCATCAGCCTGAGCCTCTTCAGTTATGTTCAGACAGTTCAAGGCCATTAAAAGTGGCCATGCCACCATGAACACAGCTAACTGTCATTCTCAAGTTGTAAGTATGTCTTTGCTAAGACCATGGAAATACTCAGTCAGGTGGGCCAGGGACTCATGGACCCTCCCTCCGTCCCACACAGGGCCCCATTTTTCAGTGACAGAAGCAGTGCTGCATTTTGAGGATCCTAGGAATCCCAGGACATGCCCTGACAAAAGGTCATTCAAAGGGGTAGTCTTTCCCCATCCAAACAACTCCATGATATTCACAGAATCACAGAATTGTAGGGGTTGGAAGGGACCTCCAGAGACCACTGAGTCCAGTCCCCCTGCCAAAGCAGGTTCCCTACACCACAAAAGAGGTACGAAGAGGTAGATCTGAGTTGCACATTATATGATTCCCACAAAGATTAAGGAAATCTGAAGCTTTCAATATATTTTTTTAATTCTTTTTTCATTTCATTTTTTAAACACCTGACCCAGACCCCAACCCTCACAGGAGCTGTAAAGATAACAGCATTAACCTGCAATGTAACTCTAATCCTAACCCTTACCCTGATTCTACAGGGGACTGTCTGAAACGGACATCAATTCAATTACTCATTTATTTATTGACAGACATTCAAGTTTGCTACGTTTGGAGAAGTTTTTATTTGTTTGCTGTGGTTTGGTTTTTTCTTTTTTTCTTTTTTTTTTCCCCCTTCCCTCCTCTTCCATCTTTGTGTTCTTCCCCTATAATCAAAAGAGAACGGATCCCCAGGGTCTGTCCCGCAGACGTTCTTTCCGTGGTCTCTGCTGCCACCTGCTGGCCAATACACGGAACTGCCACTGTTGGGCGTTTGGTGCCACAGGAAGCACAACGCAGATCTGAGTTCTGACCGGTCTACTCAGCAAATCCGCCAATCTTTATTGTGATAAGCCCTCCACATGGCATTGCACATGCACTCGAACACGCAACAGGCATAGATTTCTCTTAACTCCTTGAGGAGCAGGCAAGCAGAACAACTGAGCGCACCACTGCTTGTGATTGGGCCACCCCCATCATAGAGATGTGTGTTAGATCTTTTACCCACCCCTGGACTGGCCTTGTTGTTTAACGATAACCTCTGAAATCTGAGCTACTGGTTCTACCACCTGTAGTGTAGAATAGGTAGCCAATAAATGCTTTTCAACTGTGATGTATCTTTATTCTGCTCCATGCCAAACCTGTGGCCAAAACCTCATAGGGGTTCACAAAGAACTCTGGCTCTGCCAGAGCCCCCATCCAGACCCTTCTTGAGTTACATTCACATCTAGTTTGGCTGAAAAGGTTGGACTATAAATACTCAGTGCTTGGGCCTGTTTAACAGATATTTTTTCCTGATTATGCTGTCCATCGATCTTTTTAAACTGAACTCCTGCTCTAATCTGGTCTTTAAACATTTGTTGTCTCAAGACCCTAATGGGTCCAGACTGGATTACCTTAGGGGCTGGACGCCTAAGTCATGGCAGCAGATGGTTCTCTGCCTTTCTCAGACCTTTCCACCACCATTCAGAGCCTGCATCTGGCCGTAGGCACTCTTGTCTCCCCATCAATTGGGCAGCCTGTTGTATTACAGCACCTGAGGGCCACTGGGGGGTTCAGTATGGATAACATAGACCCATACTGATGTAAAGGTGATGGCTGTAGGATGAGATCCCTCGTTCCTGATGAAAAATTTATTGACTGGGCTCTCAAAATCATCTTCATAGATTGCCTCTTTCATGCCTAATTCTCTAATATAATTTTGTTAGTCCTCCATAGAGGACCACAGGCTGATATTTAATGGTATGTCATTCTTATTTGGCCATGTTATATGACACACAGCCATAAATCATTCACTGATCAAATGGCTATCCTCATTATGTTGGACAGAGCATACAGTCTTTGCCTGAGGGCAGGGTGAGTAGTAATGGATGTCAGTTTTGAAATTTCCAGTCCATTCACCACAGCGCTTTCTGCCTCCATGTCCCATAACCAGAGCAGCTATGCTGGCATGCTCTCTTGGTTTCTGTCTAAACCACTGTACTATATCCATCAGTTCAGCTGCTGTATTATGGGCAGCAGGGTTTGGGGGGTTGGATACTGGTCAGGGCACTCCCACCAGCCTATCCTGCATTTTTTTTTTTTTTTTTTTTCATTTTTGGGTTACAATCAGTCAGATCTCAAATAGATCTAGTCCAAATGGAACCTCAAAATCTGACCTTTTAGTGCCTTCATTTACAGAGTCCATTTTATACAGATTCCCTTGTACAGGGCCCCCATGGTCTTCCAGAGAGATGTTCCTGATCTTCCATAGGAGAATGATTGAATTAGGTTTTTTCCCCATCAAAACTGCCACCTGTCTTTCCAGTTTTTCAACACTATCATTCAATAGCTGATTTGCATCAGCCTGAGCCTCTTCAGTTATGTTCAGACAGTTCAAGGCCATTAAAAGTGGCCATGCCACCATGAACACAGCTAACTGTCATTCTCAAGTTGTAAGTATGTCTTTGCTAAGACCATGGAAATACTCAGTCAGGTGGGCCAGGGACTCATGGACCCTCCCTCCGTCCCACACAGGGCCCCATTTTTCAGTGACAGAAGCAGTGCTGCATTTTGAGGATCCTAGGAATCCCAGGACATGCCCTGACAAAAGGTCATTCAAAGGGGTAGTCTTTCCCCATCCAAACAACTCCATGATATTCACAGAATCACAGAATTGTAGGGGTTGGAAGGGACCTCCAGAGACCACTGAGTCCAGTCCCCCTGCCAAAGCAGGTTCCCTACACCACGTTGCACAGCTCAGCATCCAGGCAGGTCTTGAATATCTCCAGAGAAGGAGATTCCACAACCACCCTAGGCAGCCTGTTCCAGTGCTCTGTCACTCTCACCGTAAAGAAGTTATTGCACACATTAGTGCAGAATTTCCTATGGTGCAGTTTCTGTCTGTTTCCCCTTGTCCCTCCTCCACACACTGCTGAAAAGAGTCTGGCCTCACCTCTTTGCCCCCCACACCTCAAATATTTATAGACCTGGATCAGGTCCCCTCTCAGCCTTCTTTTCTCAAGGCTAAACAGACCCAGTTCCCTAAGTCTCTCCTCATAGGGGAGATGCTCCAGGCCCTTCACCATCTTTGTGGTCCTCCACTGGACTCTTTCCAAGAGATCCCTGTCTTTTTTGTACTGGGGAGCCCAGAACTGGACACAATATTCCAGATGAGGCCTCACCAGGGCAGAGTAGAGGGGGAGGATCATCTCCTTCGACCTGCTGGACACGCTCTTTTTAATGCACCCCAGGATGCCATTGGCTTTTTTGGCTACAAGGGCACACTGCTGGCTCATGGTCAATCTGTCGTCCACCAGGACGCCCAGATCCCTCTCAGCAGAGCTCCTCTCCAGCAGCTCTTCCCCCAGCCTGTACTGGTGCATGCAATTATTTCTACCCAGGTGCAAGACTCTACACTTGCTTTTGTTAAACCTCATCCGGTGTCTTACTGCCCAGCTCTCCAGCCTGTCCAGGTCTCGCTGAATGGCAGCACAGCCTTCAGGCGTGTCAGCCAATCCTCCCAACTTCGTGTCATCAGCAAACTTGCTGAGGGTGGTCACTATCCCCTCATCAAGGTCGTTGATGAAGATGTTGAACAAGACCGGACCCAGCACAGACCCCTGGGGGACGCCGCTAGTTACAGCCCTGCAGCCAGACACTGCACCGCCAACGACAACCCTCTGCACTCTGCCAGTCAGCCAGTTCTCGACCCACTTCACTGTCCAATCACCTATCCCATACTTCCTCAGCTTTGGTATAAGTATGTCATGGGAGACTGTATCAGTTATAGAGGTTATAGAGTTCAATTCCTGTAGTCAATTTGGCGGCCCAGGTGGGACCAGCTCTGTTCGCTGCAGGACCAGCTGAGAGGGAGACACTTTTGGCGCACCCTGAGATTTCTCTGAAGGACTCCCTTCCTCACCTGATCACTGCAGGGACAGACAAGGACCACCCATAGGTGGACCAGGTATGTGTATGGTAAGTGGAGCCCATATGTCTTGAGGAGACATCCTACACAGTTTACAGCCATACGTGCTGCTCCCAGGGAGGTGAGCTCATGGCTTTGGTTGCCAGCTGGGTAGGAAGACTCCTTGGGTGAGTTCCTATGAAAGGGAACTGTATGTCATATGAATGGAAACAAGAACAAATACTCTCTCCCAGGTAGTTGACAATAGGAGGGACCTAGGTTGGTCTCTCCTACGGGTATGGGATATAGTGGATAGCCTGTCAAATGGTAGCCTGGGTTCTCCAAGTTGTAATCACGGGGGTTATAGGTTGTATGTTCAATATTATCATCTGCTTTAAGTGTTTGGTACCGTGTGTCAAGCCGACTCTGGGAAAAACATTAACGTTTGCAACTGGTCGACCAGAGTATGAGTGTTATTAAGATTCCAACTAGAAAACGTTGTCAGCATTGTGTAGTATGAATAAACCATGGTTTTTGATCTAAATGTCAGAGTGAGTGTGGTGTGAGTGAGACACAGAACAGCTGCAGGGTGAGTGCCGAGTCCCGATCCATGTTTCCTTCCTCCTGTGAGGGAAATGGCCAGACACGGACAAAGTGAAAGACTGTGTTGTCTGTCCACTCATATGTACTTTCTGCTTGTATGTAAGAAGACGGGAGTTTGTACTCTGTAGATTAGTAAGATTGTCCTGAGGAGAGGTGTACATTCCACCCGACCAATGAATGTCAACCCATTTATGTAATAATACGTACTGCTTGCGAGGAAGTGTGTGAGGGAGGTGGTTCAATCAGTGCTGGTTCTGTGGCACAGTGTTTATAACTGAAGAATACAGACTGTATTAAGGGAGTTTATGTGAACTGAAGAACTGTACGTTTTGACAAACTGTTTTGATGGTATAAGAAAGTGTAATTGTTAATGATATATGGAAGTGTACTTGAGGGAATGTGGAAGTGTATCTGAGCATACAAACAGAGGAAGCATTTACAGAAGAAAAAAGGTTAAAGTGAGTTTACCTGCACTGACATGAGAGCAACACCCTGAACCTCTGCCCTGTGAGCTGAGCAGAGCAGAGCAGAGACACAGTCCTCATGTATCAGGTAGTGTTATTCTGCTTACCAAATGAATGAGTTCACTACAGAAGAGGCAAATCTTCCCCTCTGCTCCATTTGTGGCATACTCTGGAGTTCAAGACATTGCAAAGCTATGGCACATCTACTTTCTTTCAATGATGACGCCTTAGTATGCTCTGGGCTGTCATTTCAATTGCATCTAAAGAAGTCTAGCGTCATACCAGCTGACAGGAAGCTGGCAAATGTTGTCTCATTGTAAGGAAGAGCAAGAAAGATGACATGGGCAATTATGGACCTGTCAGTCCAGAGCCTGGTAAAATTATGGAGAAAATGATGGTGGGAGTTATGGAAAAACAGCTGAAGGACAATTCTGTCATTGGTTGCAGCCAACACAAGTTTGTGAGGCGAAGGTCCTGTTTAATTTAAGCTCATTCTGTGACACAGTTATCCGTTTAGTTGACCAAGGGAAGCCAGTTGATGTAATCCTTGAGGATTTCAGTGGAGATTTTGATACTGTTTCTCACAACAACCTTCTGGACAGAATGTTCTGCATATGGCTAGACAGAAACACAATGTGGTGGGTGAGCAGTTGGCCAGTAGGTCAGTCCCAAAGGATTATAGTCAGTTTTTTCCATCAGGCTGGTAGATGGTCACTGTCGGGGTCCCCAGGGTTCCATTTTGGGGCCACTTTCCTTTCATGTTTATGCAGATGACTTGAATGCAGGACTAGAAGACGTTCTGAGCAAGTTTGCTGATGAGACCAGATGAGGAGGTGCTGTTGCCTCCACTGAGGGTGGAGAGGACTTGCAGAGAGATGTGGACAAGTCAGAGAAGTGGGTTGGTACCCACTTAGTACCAGTTGGTACTAAGCACCAAGTGCATAACGTATAACAAGAACAAGTGCCTGATTGTGCACCGCAGAACATAAAGGACTTCAAACTCTGGGAGAATGTGCAAACGAGGGCACTGGAACTGAGAGATCTGAAGTTCAGAGTTTCACAGGGATTGACTGCTTGTTCAGACTGGGCCCTTCTCACATCCCTTCTCACATCCTGCAATGAAACATAGGTCTCATATGGGACATGAACCTCACAGCGTCCTTGCACCACATGTAGAGCCTGGGATCTTCTGTCCCCATGTCTTTCATTTAACATCATACGGACCTCCAACCCATTGTCCCAGGAAATGCCAGGAGCCAACATGAGGGACAGGATCTCTCTACCACTGGTCTTGCAATCAGGGCTTGACCTGTCTGCTTCGTAAGGCAAAGGAGAGGTTTCTTAGCATACCAGTGCCTTTGCCTGCCTGTAGTCATGGCTTCCAGTTATCTTCTCTAACAAGTCCCTTGGGAAGCTTACTTGGTAATGGCCCTCAGTGGGCCCATTAATACTCCAAGAAACTTCACTGTTACTTCCGACTTTGTCTTGTTGAGCACTTTGTGCAAACTTCTCTCTGCACTAGAGGCTGATGAACTCAGCATCAAATGCACCCTGGGGCCCATTATAACCTAAAGAATCTCCTGTGCCTTATGCCATCTTGTTATCTTCTTCAGGTTATCAGAACTTGTTCAGCAAAAAGGAGGGATATCTGGAGAGAGCTTAAAGAATCCAGTATAAATTTATTGTCTATTTATTTATAGTTGGGTTTAAAGAAGACATTAAAGCAGCACTGTGCAACTGATACCAATCCAGGATGTCCCAATGAGTTCTGTACTGTTACTGTGTTGACAAAGGTCCTTCTCAACCTCCCCACCCAATTTCTGCTCACAATGGACCTATGGGACTTGCATCACTTTTCTTCACATCACTCTTCTCCTCTGCATTCATCCGCTCAGTGTTAAAACTGCTTTGCACCAACTCCCACTGGCTTTCCTCAGAGAACCAGCTACACATGGAAAAGGAAAGATTTCTCTTTTTTATCTGGCCAGCAAATGGAAAGAAAGGTGATGCAATTGAATGAACAGTAAAACACAGTGATCAACTGCATGCCATGTTCAAGCGGCATCTATTGAAGTTTGTCTTTCATATGGAATATTTTTAAAAGAAATGATTTATTCTGAGGTAGGATAGGATAGATTGAATCACAGTGAAGTAGTTGACAACAGAGGCCATCAGACTCTGAGAGATGGAGCAAATTCCAGTAATCTTCCCGGGATAGATCAGCCAGGTAGTTGAGAGGTATCAACTTAAAACTGATCAGGACTTGTGAGTATTTCACACATTGAGATGGGTTAACACATTCTCATTGATTTATATCTTTGTCTCCTACTCTGTTTTTCACTTTTACTGACATTAATGAACATCTTTCAGACTTCGTGCCTTAATAAAAAAGAGACAGTGATTGAGAAAAAGAAAAAGTATAAGAAGAAAAAGAAAAAGAATAGATAGGAAGGGATAGATCAAATCACAGTGAAGGAGTTGACAACACATTCCATCAGACTTTGGGGAGATGGAACAAATTCCAGTAATCCCCCTGAAAGTCAGAAATCAGACAGATAATTGGGAGGTATCTGACTGAACAAAGAGCAAGGGATGGAGAAATCTGGAGGGCAGTGGGAGTAGTGTGTGCCCAAATGGCCTGCTGAAAACATGCCCTTAACCATGGCCATTTCTTTAGGAGAGCTGAAAAAACTTGGAGGATGAGGCACATCAAATAGGCAGCAGGGAAGAGTAGTGCTGGGCACCAGGCTACAGTCACAGGGCATTGGCACTGGCACCGCTGTCTGTGTCTCTGAACCTGAAGGCATTTGTGTCCAGCGAACACAGTTCTGGAAAACATTGTAGTTTCAGTAAAAGAAAAAAAAAGACATCAAATCACCTCAAAGATTCATATTTACAACTTAAAATGGAACAAGACTCATGAGAATTTTTCATGTTGAGAAGGGTTAACACATTTTCATTGATTTCCATCTTTGTCTTCAATTATTTGTTTCAGTTTTATTGACATTTATGATCAACTATTAAGCTTAGAGCCTCAAAATAAATAAATAAATTAAAAGAGATACATTTGCATCTTGCACATGGCCTGATGCCCCTTTCACCTTCACAGTTCCCACAAGTCCTTCCATGCCGGAGAGTATGAGATCCAGCAGAGCACCTCTCCTCTTTGGTTCCTCCACTGCTTGGTCAAGAAGCTGCCATCTGTGCTCTCCATGGATCTGCTGGATGCCACATGCCCTGCTGTGCTGTCCCTGCCACAGATAATGGAGTGACAAAGGCCACCAAATGGGACAAGGGACAGACAACATCAGATTCCCATCTGTCTGCAGAGGGCACCTTCCATTTACTCTCCCTGATCAGGAAGACAGGAAAAGACACTGATGGTCTCCTCTGTTTGCCATTTCCATTAGCTCTGACCTGTCTGCTCTTCCATCCCCAGGCAGAGCTCAGTGCACTCTCACAGAGGGCAGTCGCCCTTCTTTGTCTCCTCGCCCATCCATCCTAAAGACTCGGTATCCCCCTTGTGCTACAGTGCAGTTGTGGAAACCATTAAACTGTGTCCCCATGGTCCAAACAGGAGCTCAGGCCTGCAGCTCTACCAAGATTTCTAGCTTCTTGTGTGTTGGTGTTTGCATTAGTGCAAAAGCACAGAAGTAAATATCCTAATTGAAAAGCATCACTGGACATAGCCTGACTGGATAGCTCATCTATAGAATCAGTGTGCAGAAGGTGGCACACAAACATTAGACCGATCGTGGGTCTTGGAGGTGACGTAGCAGCACGGACACACCATGGGCATGGCTTTCCTGAAGGCCCTGTGCTGCTCTTGTAGCTGTGAGTGAATTCACCGGACAGCCGGTGCTATCCCCTCTCTGGCCCTCAGCTGATGCCCAGGAAGGAGGTGTCTATCTCAGGGATTTCCCACACGGTTTACAAGCACTTGCAAACATCAGGAGCAGCCCAGGCACCTTGGGCATCACCCAGTGTCTGTGTGTGAGCTGCTGCCTCCCAGCTGAAGGACCGAGGACTCAGAGCAGGAGCTCACATGCAGGCAACTCCTTGTGCTCTTCTGAACTGAACCAAAGGAATCCCAGCTCCTGTGGGTGTGTAGGGAGCTGAATCCCATTTCAGCTCCAGGATTTCTGTCAAGGGATGAGACTCCTGCACTGCCTCAGCTGGATCACTGCCCTGCACAGGGAAAGTCCAAACCTCGCCTTCCTTGTCTGGTTGCCCTTATTGTTTCATCAAACGATCTCTGGGAGCACTCCCCATATGTCTCCAATCAGTCACTGACCACTGGACATGTGGTGGTTAATTGAGTGGATTTCAAAGCACAGTCATGATGCTGTTGTCTTTCAGGAGCTGTTGGCCATGAGGACCCAGGGACATGTCAGGGGAAATGAGTGGGAAGGATAAAAATGACATAATCTGCTGCTTGCTTGTCCAGGTTCCTGGGACACAGGGAGCTCATAAAAGTGGGCAGAGCTGCAGAGAGACAGCTGTGCCCAGGAGCAGATCTCGTGCACAGCACAGCCTGCAGGTGACAGAAGGAGAGGAGAGAAATTGGAGAGAGCTTGCAGGATGTGTGTGGTGTGAGCGGGCTGTGAACTCACTGCAGGAGCATTGCTCACAGACCATGACAAGGTAAGTCTCACAGCTGACCATGAGCTGCTTTTAATTAAGGGGTAACTATAACTGGGACATCCCATAGGAGATCTGACTGCAGGCACTGCATGTTTCTTTACTGTGGAAAAAGCTTTCTGCTATAGCTGAGACGGGTGCCCAGGGCTGTCCTGCAGAGCAGGGTCCCTGCTGTGCCCCAGGGGCTGTGTGCCGGGTATGGGACTCTGCCGCCTGCCAGGCTCAGCACTCAGCCTGCCCGGGGAGCTGCCCAGGGTGCTGCGGGGAGACGTGTGGGGTAAGGAGCCCCCGGCAGGGTTTGTGCTGCCACAGCTGCTGCCTGGGGCAGGGGATCACAGCTCCACTGCACAACTGAATGTTTCTGAGGGCACTTTGCAAGAGGAGAGCCAAGGCAGGGGGTTTCCATTTCCTGTTCTGAGGCAAAGAGGTTTGGAGTCAGAAATCTAAAAGGGGCAATAAGAGTTCTGAGAATTTTTCATCAATCAATTGCTTGTTTTGTGAACACTCACACATGATGTGCTTTCAGTCTCCCCTTTCTCGAAGGATGGAATTATCATCATTTTCTGTAGGCATGAATAATTCACTTATCCTACAAACAGGCAGCATTTTCTAACTGAAACTGAATGCCACAGAAGCTCGGGTAGGGGGCTCTAAGAGCACTTGGGGTAAAGATATGAGACATGAAACAGATGAAAATATCCAGGGAGAAGGGATAAGAAAATAAGAGGAAGGTTAGAGCTCCATATGCTGCTTCTGCTTAAGGAATGCTGATCTACATGAAATTAAATGCAAGTAATGGTGCTAAATGTACACTGTTGTAGGAGAATTAAAACATTTCATAGTATAGCAGGAGTAGTGCCTCTGAGAATGGTCTGGACTTGTCATTATCTTCTGCACTCTGAGCAGGACTCCAAGCCCAACAACAGCAGATGCCCAACAGCAGCTCCATCAGTGAGTTCCTCCTGCTTCCGTTGGCAGACACGCGGCAGCTGCAGCTCCTGCACTTCTGGCTCTTCCTGGGCATCTACCTGGCTGCCCTCCTGGGCAACGGCCTCATCAGCACAGCCGTAGCCTGCGACCGCCGCCTGCACACCCCCATGTACTTCTTCCTCCTCAACCTGGCCCTCCTCGACCTGGGCAGCATCTCCACCACTCTCCCCAAAGCCATGGCCAACGCCCTCTGGGACACCAGGGCCATCTCCTACACAGGATGTGCTGCACAGCTCTTTTTCTTTACCTTCTTCATGTCAGCAGAGTATTCCCTTCTCACCATCATGTCCTATGACCGCTACGTTGCCATCTGCAAGCCCCTGCACTACGGGACCTTGATGGACAGCAGAGCTTGTGCCACCATGGCAGCAGCTGCCTGGGGCACTGGGGTTCTCTATTCCCTGCTGCACACTGCCAGTACGTTTTCACTGCCTCTCTGCCAAGGCAATGTTGTCAACCAGTTTTTCTGTGAAATTCCCCAGATCCTCAAGCTCTCCTGCTCAGAATCAAATCTCAGGGAAGTTGTGTTTCTCATTTTTACTATCAGTTTAGACGTAGGCTGCTATGTTTTCATAGTTGTGTCCTATGTGCAGATCTTCGTGGCTGTGCTGAGGATGCCCTCTGAGCAGGGACGGCGCAAAGCCTTCTCCACGTGCCTCCCTCACCTGGCCGTGGTCTCCCTGTTTCTCAGCACTGGTGCTTTTGCCTACCTGAAGCCCCCCTCCATTCCCTCCCCACTCCTGGATCTGACAGTGGCACTTCTGTACTCAGTGGTTCCTCCAACACTGAACCCTATTATCTACAGCATGAGGAACAGGGAGATCAAGCACGCTCTCAGGAAGGTGTTGCAATACTCACTATTCCCGCTTCAATAAAGTGCACATCTTCATCGCATGATTCCCAGTGATGGTTCTTCATCTTTTATGCATCTTTGATTGATTGATTATGTGAGATATAGCAACGTGCAAAAAAATGTTATTGAACTTATAAATAAAAATTTGTTTCACTTCTTTCACACCTACTATCCATTTTCTCACTCCAAGAGCTCATGTAAACATGGAACCAGATTCCCCGAATAGGTTAAGAGATAAATAAATAGCATTCAAAATACGCTTTTCCTTAGCTCTTCTCTTATCCAACTTTGTCTGGATTTGGGGAAGGTACAGCCACAGATAGAAGCACAACTAGTTCTTTTCATTCCTCCTCTCTTTACACTGATACAGTGCACAGAGGATTCGAGTCCTCTCATTTCTACAGGCCTGAAGGTCTTGTGTGTCTCACAGCAGTCCCGTCGTCTCTACAGCAGCACTCAGTGGTTTGCTTAATTTTCTTATCTCAATACTTGGAACAGCTACAGGACCTGTAGCATAAGTGACCGCAGAGCTCCTTATGAGGGGTGGAGTGACAGTGGGATCTGTCCAGAGCTTGGAGCAACTGCAGGATGTGTAGCAAAAACTTGGAGCTATTGCAGGGACTGTGCCAGGAGTTGCAGAAGCTGCAGCAATGTCAGCAGATCCAGCTCTCTTCCCCTTGAAGATGCTGAATAGTGTTGAACACAGCTCAGTAGGTGTGGGCCAGGCCCTGGCACACTGCAGTCATTTGGGCCTTTTTAGGATTACCAGTGCCACAGCAGACCTGTCTCCAATATTCTACCAGTTTCTCAGGATCCTGCAGTTGCTCGGAGATGAAGTTCCAAAGCCCTGGGGGTGCCCACCACTCCAGGCAGCTGCCCAGACTGTCCCACACCCCCTGCCATGCAGAGCCTTCTCACCTTGGGGCAGATCTCTCACTGATATTCCTGAATAATTGTTTAACCTCAATCCTAGAATCATAGAATCACCAAGGCTGGAAAAGGCCTGAAAGATCATCCAATCCAACCGTTCACCTATTACCAATAGCTCCCACTTAACCATGTCCCTCAACACAATATCCAGTCTCTCCTTGAATACCCCTGGTCTCCCAGAGACGACAGTGTAAAATGTGTAATTCCTAATCATACCAACAATATTACTTCCAAAACCCAAAGATGTCCAAAGAGCTGAATGTGCACAAGACTTCACTTTGCCAATTTTATCGTGGTACAAACCAAGGTCAAACAGCATAGCAAAATAAATACCCTAATCCAGCATCCAGAGTTGACAAATGATGCAGCAGGGAAAACAAGCAGCAAGCAAGGAGCTGTGAAATGCAGCTTCATGAGAAGACTCAGCAAGCTTCACAAATAGGGAAACTATCAGCACCATGGCCTGCACATCTCCAACTCCCACAAAGCCCTGTCCACTCTGGACAGATGTGCTGTTACCACAACCCTTGGAGCCTCACATCAGGCACCAAAATGACTGTGGTTGTTGAACCCAACATGTGGCTCAGCAGCTCACAGTGCTTTGTGCACTGCCCCATTCCCAGTGGGATGGGGATGAGAACTGGGAAAAAGAGTACAACTTCTGGGTTGTAACAAAGCAGTTTACTAAGAGAGATAAAAGGAGAGGAGTAATAGTAATCACTATATATCCGTTGATATAGAATCGTATGTAACAACTGATGCACAAGCACTTGCTCAGCACCACCAGACTGATGCTCAGCTGGACCCTGGGCAGTGAAGAGACTGAGATGAACTCCCACCCCTTTCAATACAATTTCTGCTTGCTGTCAGCTGATAGAGAACGTCCCTTTGGCCACTATCAGTCAGCTGTCCTCACTCTGTTCCCTCCCAGCTCCATGTGCCCTCCACTGACCATGGCCTTGGCTCTGTACAACACTGCTTAGCAGCAGCTGTAAACATCAGAGTGTTATCAATGGTTTTCTCCTAGAACCAAAACACTGCACCACAGCAGACAGTCTGAAGAAAACAATTCCATTCCAGCTGTAACTCAGATTCCTGCCTGTCCCCTCTTCTTGTTCTTCCTGATCAGGAAGCAAGGAACAGAATCTGCCGCTCTCCTCTCTGAGCCCTTTCCATCAGTTCTCAGCTGGCTCCTCTGCCATCCCCAGGCAGAGCTCAGTGCCCTCTCATGGATGGCAGCAGCCTTTTCTCTTCTTCCTTGCCCATCCGTCATGCAGAATCTGTACCCCATTTGCTACAGTACAGAGCTGAGAATCAACCCACCGTGTCTCTGTGAACCAAACAAGACCCTAGGCCTGCAAAGGCACAGAGATTTGGAGTTCGCTGAGTGAATGTTTGTGGTCCTCTCATTAGTGTAAGGATTCTTCAGAAAGCATCCCCTTCCAGAAGCATGCTTTGATTTAGCCTGTCTGGGTCTTGCATCTACACTGTGGTACTGATGTTCAGGGCCTTGCTCAGAATCAGCAGCCTGCATGAAAGGAAAAGCTCTGTGGTTTTCTCTTGATTTGTCCCGTTTATTTCCCATGCTACCCGCACTGGTCTACAGGCACTTTAGGGCAGCAGTAGGTTGGGGTTACCCCCAGAGGGCACACAGTAAGATTTAGGACGGGGTATTGGCAACAAGACTTTCTCTGAGGAATCCTCACACAATCCTATAGAACAACTCAGAGGCTTTCCATTCAATCTCCAACAGCAACAATATCCCTCAGCCCTTCTCTGTCACATCCAATTCCCCACCCTTCCCCATTTGGACCTGGTTTAAAGCCCTATAATCAATCAGTGCAGGAGCATTTCAGATGGGGTCATGGAGGAGGCAGACTGCCATTCTTGGGGTGGCCATTTTCCCAGGAGGGCATGGTGGGAGGGCTTTGTCCCATCTGGTTCCACCAACACTTGCATCCACCCAGCAGAAGGCTGTGCCCTCTGTGTCCCACTTGAACTCTGCATGGAGCTTACAGTTGGCAGTGACATGGCTGAGAAGCTCTGGGCATGGATTAAGGGACAGGGAATTAATGTGCCTTCCTAACTTCCTCCCTGCATGCCTTAGCAACTTCCTTGTAATCTCCCCAAGTACCCAGCCCCTTCTTCCAGAGGACGGAGATTCTCTTTTTCTTCCTGAGTCTCAATAGTTTTTCCCAGTTCATCTGCACTGGTCTTCTTCCCCTATGGCTCACCTTATGGCATTCAGGGACAGCCTGATCTCGTGCCTTTAAGATTTCCATCTTGAGGAGTGTCCAGGCTTCCTGGACCCCTTTACCCATAAGGAGCGACTCCCAAGGGACCTGTGCTACAAGTGTCCTGAACAGGTCAAAGTCCGCCCTCTAGAAGTTCAGGATAGTAGTTTTGCTAGTCACCCTTCTGACATCTCCAAGAATAGAGAATTCTACCATTTCATGGCCACTCTGCCCAAGACAGTCCCCAACCTTCTCAACTCCTACCAGTCCTTCACTGTTAGTGAAGAGCAGGTCTAGCAAGGAACCACCCCTGGTAGGACTTCATACCAGCTGTGTAAGGAAGCTGTCTTGCATGCAATCTATAAACCTCTTGGACTGATTCCTCTGCTATTTATTATATTCCCAGCATATATCAGAGAAGTTGTAGTCTCCCAAGAAAATGAGTGCTGGCAATCTTGCGACTTCAGTAAGCTGCTCATAGAATGCCTCACCCATCAATTAGGCGGTCTATAAGAAACCTTTAGCAAGATGTCACACTTACAGGCCTTTCCCCCGATCCTTACAAACATGCACTTCATTCTGAAGCCCAAGCTCTTCAACATCAAAACTCTCTTTAATATAAAGGGCCACACCACCACCCTTCCTTCCTCCTCTATCCCTTCTGAAGAGCTTGTAACCATCCATCACAGCACTCCAGTCATGGCAGTGGTCCCACCATGGGTCGGTAATAGCAACTAGGTCATGGTTTGTCAGATGCACAGTTGCTTCCAGCTCCTCTTGCTTGTTGACCAAGCTGCGTGCGTTGGTGTAGACGCACTTCAGCTGAGGCATCTGCCTCTCTCCCAGCTCAAACAGCATTTCCCTAGGCTTATCTCTGGTAAGCCCTGTTTTGTCCACTCCCCCATCGTAGCTAGTTTAAAGCTCTTTCGATAAGCCCCGCTACCGTCTATGCTAGGATTCACTTCCCCCTTTGAGACAGTTGGGTTCCATTCATGGATAACAGACCATGGGCCAAGTAAACTGTCCTGTGATCAAAGAACTCAAAGTTTCTGGCTCAGTACCAACCTCTGAGACAATTGTTCATTGCTTTGCTTTCCAAGCCTGCTCTGTGTCCCTCACTGCCACTGAAGGTATAGAACAAAAAATCACTTGATCTCCCACTTTGTGAACTAAATGGCCTAAATTCCTGAAATCTCTTTTTATAGTTTGTAGTCTTATCTAAGAAATTTCATCACTGCCCACCTAAACTATGAGTAGTGGAAAATAATCAGTGGACCTAACCAGCATTGGGAGTTTCCTCATTATGTCCCTGACCTGAAACCAAGAAGGCAGCAGACTTACTGACAACTGGGGTCCAGTCTGCAAATGGGGCCCTCTATTCCTCTGAGAAGGGAGTCACCCACCACGGCCACCCTTCATTCTTTCATGGCAGAGGAAGTCACAAGGCTTGGTAGTGACTGCCTTGCATTAGGTTTCCTCCTAGGCAGATCCTCCATTGCCTCCCCATTCTTATCTCCTTCAGATTTCAGAGTGTCAAACCTGTTGCTTAGATGGATCAGGGGTCGAGGGCTAGGCAGGCATGGGGGGGCTCCTGTGATGTTGAGTTGGGACTCTCTTCCAACCCTTCTCATCAGTCAGGTCTGTCTGACTGTGACAGGGCAGGGAGTCAACCACTTTTCTGGGGGTATCTGCCTGGCAGCCTTCCCTCGGGGATGCCAGCAAGTCACTCCACCAGCCCATCTCCCGATCACACTCCCTGATGGTAAACTGTGAGTAAAACCTTGAGTAAAGTGAGAGTTCACCTAGACAAAAGTATGAGTAGAAACATGGACTGACGTGAGGGTAAACCCAGAGTAAACCCAGGATCCCATCCATTGGGCATGCACAGCCTCTGAGGGCAACTTTTTCCAGTGTTGCTGTGTAAAAATATAGGTTCCTCACATCTAACCTATGTCTCCCCTTTTTAATTTAAATCCGTTTCCATTTGTCCTGTTATCAACAGACCATCCCATCCTTATTCTAGCGTTAGGCATCTCATCCTCAGATGGAAACCCTGGGGCTGAATTGGGATCAGTTTTTCAAAGAACCACAGGAGCTACAAGTTCACCTAGCTGAGTTCAGATGTGCACAGTGAGGTGTCTGTGTGTGAGTCCCTCATCTGAATCCTTGGTTTTTATTCCACAGGGACTGCACTACTCATACACAGTCTCTCAGTGATGCCCAAGGTGCCTTGGGTGATACTAGTTTTGTGCTAGTGCTTGTAAACTGTGACGGAAAATCTATGAGATAGACACCTCCTTCTGGAGCATCAGCTGAGGGCCAGAAGGGAGGTATTCTTGGCCATCCTAAATACCACCTCAGCCACGTGCTTAGGGCACCCATTGTGTCTTTTGCACCTGACCCCATGGAGTATGTAGTGATATTCAGCTTATCAAAAGGATGAGCTCAGAACAGAAGAGGCAGATCTTCCTCTCTGCTCCATCTGTGGCATAGTCTGGATTTCAAGGCATTGCAAAGCTATGGCACATCTACGTTCTTGCACTGATGACACTTTAGCATGCTCTGGGCTCGCATTTCAATGGCATCTAATAAATCTAGGGTCATACCTGTTGACAGGAAGCTGGCAAATGTTGTCTCATTGTAAGGAAGAGCAAGAAAGATGACACGGGCAACTATGGACCTGTCAGTCTCACTACAGTGCTTGGTAAAATTATGGAGAAAATGATGGTGGGAGTTATGGAAAAACAACTGAAGGACAGGTCACAGACAACACAAGATACAGAGGGGAAGGTCCTATTTAATTTCAGGTCTTTTTATGACACCTTTATCCATTGAGCTGAACAAGGGAAGGCAGTTGATGTAATCCTTGAGGATTTCAGTAGAGCTTTTGATACTATTTCTCCAGCACCCTTCTGGACAGAAATTCCTGCATACAGCTAGACAGAAACAGAACGTGGTGTGTTGTAATACAAGAAGAATTTTACAGAGCAGCAGCCATGGATTGAGATAAGGAGTTCACAGAGCAGCAGCTGCGGAGCAGGATAAACAGCATGAGAACAAAGGACATCTCTAGGAAAAGAATGAATGGCTCGTGGCTTTGAAGGGGGGTTATAGGGTTGTTATTGCAGTAGCTTTCCTCCAATTAGCGTGTGTGATTTTTGGACACCCTTGTCTGTCTCCTATAAAAGTCTGGCTTTTGGGCAATAAATTGATGCAGCTATATGTAACTATATTGGTGTTTCTCTGTTTGACCCAGCACGCTGACATTTTGCCTTTCAGGTTCACCAGCAGTGGTGGGTGAGCAGTTGGCCAGTAGTTCTGTCCCAAAGGATTATAGTCAGTGGGTTCCATTGGGCTGGTAGATGGTCACTGTCAGAGCTCCCCAGGGTTCCATTTTAGGGCCACTTTCCTTTCATGTTTATGCAGATGACTTGCATGCAGGACTAGAAGATGTTCTGAGCAAGTTTGCTGATGAGACCAGATGAGGAGGTGTTGTTGCCTCCACTTAGGGTGGAGAGGACTTGCAGAGAGATGTGGACAAGTCAGAGAAGTGGGTACCAGTTGGTACTAAGCACCAAGTGCATAAAGTATAACAAGAACAAGTGCCTGATTGTGCACCTGGGTATGGGCAACCCTGGACATAAACACTGTCTGTATATTGGACACATGAGAGACGTCTGACTGAAAAGGATTGGGGGTCCTGCTCAACATAAAATTTTAAGTGAGTCAGCAGTGTGCCCAGCCAGCCAAGAAGGCCAACAGTCCCCTAAAGTGCATCAAGCAATTTATTGCCAGCTGGGTGGGAGAAAGGTTTGTCCCTCTTTGCTCTGCATTGCTACTGCCTCACCTGGAGCACTGGGTGCACTTCTGGGCAATGCAGAACATAAAGAACATCAAACTATGGGAGAGTGTGCACAGGAGGGCACTGGAACTGAGAGATCTGAAGTTCAGAGTTTCACTGGGATTGACTGCTTGTTCAGACTGGGCCCTTCTCACACCCCACATCCTGTGATGAGACACAGGGCACATGTGGGATATGAACTTTAACAGCATCCTTGCACCACATGCAAATGCTTTTCCCAGTGCTTCAGTGTTCCACCACCCATTGCTTTCAACATAGTTTTCAACACCCCATTGTATCTTTTAATTTTACCAGAAGCTGGTGCATGGTAGGGGATATGATAAATCCACTCAATGCCATGAACTTTGGCCCAAGTATTTATTAAGGGAATTTTTGAAATGTGTCCCATTATGAGACTCAGTTCTTTCTGAGGTGTCATGTCTCTATAGGACTTGTTTCTAACAACCCAATATTGTGTTTCTGGCAGTAGCATGGGGTACTGCGTATGTTTCAAGCCACCCAGTGGTTGCTTCCACCATGGTAAGCACAAAACGCTTATCATTATGAGATCCTGGCAAGGTGACATCATTCACCTGTCACTCCTCCCCATATTTATACTTTTGCCTTGGCCTTCCCCCCAGAGAGGCTTCATATTCTTGGCTTGTTTAATTATGGCACATGATTCACAGTCATGAATAACCAGTGCAATAGCATCCATAGTTAAGTCCACCCCTCAGTCTCTAGCTCAATTATATGTTATGTCCATTCCTTGATGGCCTGAGGTCTCATGGAACCATCAAGCTTGAAATAATTCACTCTTGTTCTGCCAGTCCAAGTCTATTTGAGCCACCTCAATTCTGGCAGCTCGACCTACCTGATGGTTGTTTTGTTGTTCTGCAATAGCCCGACTCTTGGGGAAGTGTGCATCCACGTGACACACCTTTACAATCATATCTTTTTTTTGAGCAGTTATGTTTTTCTACAGTTCAGCAGCCCAAATAGGTTTACACCTCCGTTGCCAGTTATTTTGTTCCCACTGCTGTAACAACCCCCATAAGGCATTTGCCACCATCCATGAGTCAGTATAAAGATAAAGCATTGGCCACCTCTCCCGTTCAGCCACATCGAAGGTCAGCTGGACAGCTTTTACCTCTGCAAACTGACTTGATTCTCCTTTACCTTCAGTGGCCTCTGCGACCTGTCGTGTGGGGCTCCAAACAGCAGCTTTCCATCTCCGATGCTTCCCTACAATATGAAATGATCCATCAGTGAAAAGAGCATATTTCTTTTCATTTTCTGGTAGTTCGATGTATGGTGGGGCCGCTTTAGCACATGACACCTCTTCTCCTGGTGATGTTCCAAACTTTTTATCTTCAGTCCAGTTCATGATCACTTCTAAAATTCCTGGACGATTGAGGTTCCCCATCCGCGCTTGTTGTCTAATCAGTGCAATCCACTTGCTCCAGGTGGCATCGGTAGCATGATGGGTGGAGAGAACCTCCCCTTTCAACATCCGGTTCATCATTGACAGTCGAGGTGCCAGAAAGAGCTGCATTTCAGTACCAGCTACTTCGGAAGCAGCCCGAGCCCCCTCATACGCGGCTAAGATCTCCTTCTCAGTTGGAGTGTAGCACTCTTCAGACCCCTTGTACGCTCAGCTCCAGAATCCCAGGGGTCGGCCTTGGGTCCCTCCTGAGGCTCTTTGCCACAAACTCCAAGTGGGACCTTTCTCTCCAGCAGCAGTATAGAGGATGTTCTTTACATCCTGTCCAGTCCGTACTGGCCCCAGGTCCATGGCACAGGCTATCTCCTGTTTAATCTGTTCAAAAGCCTGCTGCTGCTCTGGGCCCTATGCAAAATCATTCTTCTTCTGCATCACCTGATAAAGGGGGCTTACAATGAGGCTGTAGTTTGGAATGTGCATCCTCCAAAAGCCCACTGCACCCAGGAAAGATTGTGTCTCTTTCTTGCTAGTTGGTGGAGACATGGCAGTGATTTTGTCAATCACTGTTGGGATGTGATGACATCCATCCTGCCACTTTATACCTAAGAACTGAATTTCCTGGGCAGGCCCTTTTACTTTGCTTCACTTAATAGCAAAACTGGCTCATAGAAGAATTTGAATTATTTGCTCTCCAGCACAGCAGCACTCAGTGGGGGTGTGACCTCATTCAGGCCACGGTAGTCTACTGTCAGCCTCCATTCTCCACTGGCTTTACGCACTGGCCATATGGAGCTGTTAAAAGGTGAGTGAGTTTTACTGATCACTCCCTGATTCTCCAACTGGCGAATCAAATCATGAATGGGGAGCAAGGAATCCCTGTTGGTGCGATACTGCCGTCTGTGCACTGTCTTTGTAGCAATCGGTACCTGCTGCTCTTTTATTTTTACTCGTAGCAGCCTCACAACAGACGGGTCCTCTGACAGGCCAGGCAAAACAGACAGCTGCTTAATGTTGTCCATATCTACAGCAGCGATTCCAAAGGCCCAGTGATACCCCTTAGTATCCTTGAAATGCCATCTTCTGAGGTATCCTCAATACCAAGTATGAACGGAAACCCTGGACCACTCACATAGGATGTTTTTTCCAGTCTTTACCAGTGAGGCTTATTTCAGCCTCCAACACAGTCAATTCTTGAGAGATATCCAGAAATATGGATTGATTCTGTCCCTTCATGACTGGAGGGCATTAGGGTGCACTGTGCACCAGTATCCACCAGTGCCTTATATTTCTGTGGTTCTGATGTGCTAGGCCATCAAATCCACACAGTCCAATAAACTCTATTATCCCTTCCACTCCCTTGAATGAGGGCAGGGCCCCTCTATTGGTTACCTGTGATAACTGGAGCAGCCGTACTGGTGGTTGGACTGTTTTGTAGTTCCCTCACCCGTGCTCATAGTACAGGAGTAGGCTGGTCATGCCACTTCCTCGTGTCTTCTCTGTGGTCACGTAGGTAACACCACAAGGAAACACACAGTGCAATTTACTGTTGTTCCTTGCTCAATCTGGAAAGCGCTTGTGTCTAATAGCTGAGAATTTTAATGATACACATGAAGGCTTTATGGTCGTTAATTTCTTTACGATCTCTCGCCTTCAACTGAAGCAGCAGCTAGGCCAATTACCAAGTGACACCAAGGAGATGAAGTGGCAAAATGGCGATTTATTGAAACAGACACATCCTTATATAACCTACGCCTTTTTGTCTACACCCACTGTATTACACTAAGATTCTTCCAGAATATGGGGAAGGGCCTGTCACATCACAACAAGCTACCGTCCCAGCTGTCCCAACAGCGAAGCAACCAGGTAACAAGAGATTCATTCTGGTGCCGTGTGAACTCCTTTCTTACGCCTTCGATTTCAGTCATCTTCAGGGATCGACAAACAGTAACAGAGATTTCCTCCTCATCACTCTCTTCTTCATGACACTTTTCCTTTTTCCTTTCTCGGTACTTATCCAGACCTGTCACCTGGATCTTCTGTTGCCTCCTCCTCCACTTCTTTTTTCCGTTCTAGACGTGAGGACACCCATTTCCATTTCTTGCCTTCCACAAGGGCAACTGATATTGTTACTGGTGCCTCCTGTGACTGATCAAAATTGACTTGGGGATTTCCCTTTTTGGCTAGAACCTCAGCTCGGAAATTCTCTCTTTTCGGAACAGTGTTATATAGAGCACGGTAAGCACAAGCCAAGCCCCAAATAAGTCATACCCCCTTAGATCTATCTAGGCTGCGCCATCCCTGACTCAAATACTGGCTTAGTTTCTCGGGATCCCACAGGTGTTCAAGAGTTAAATCCCATGACATTGCGGGCCCCCATGTGTTGGCGAACCTGAAGGCAAAAGTCAGCGTTCTAGGACAAACAACCACACACCAATATAGTTAAATATAGCTGTGTCCATCTATTGCCTGAAGAGCCGTACTTTTATAGCAAACAAACAAGGGTGTTCAAAAATCACACGTACTAATTGGAAGAAAGCTTCTGCAATAAGAACCCTAAAACCCCGCTTCAAAGCCACGAGCCTTTCACTCTTTTGCTAGAGGTGTCCTTGGTTCTCATGCTGTTTATCCTGCTCTGCAGCTGCTGCTCTGTAAAGTGCTTATCTTGATCCATGCCTGCTGCTCTGTAAAATTCTTCTTGTATTACAGCAGAATGGCAGTTCCCTGGGGTCTCCAGCACACCCCCAGCCAGCTGGCAAATGCCACTGAGGACCTTTAGGAAAGACATGCCCTGGGTAGTGACAATGTTCACTGGACAACTGTGAGCCCCACAATGGGTCTCGTACCTGTGTGCCATCTTCTGAACACCAGTAGCACGGTGTAGATGCAAGGCCCAGCCAGGCAAAATCAAAACATGCTTCTGGAAGGAGAGCGGCAGATTCTGTTCCTTGCTTCCTGATCAGGAAGAACAAGAAGAGGGGACAGGCAGGAATCTGAGTTACAGCTGGGATGGAATTGTTTTCTTCAGACTGTCTGCTGTGGTGCAGTGTTTTGGTTCTAGGAGAAAACCATTGATAACACTCTGATGTTTACAGCTGCTGCTAAGCAGTGTTGTACAGAGCCAAGGCCATGGTCAGTGGAGGGCACATGGAGCTGGGAGGGAACAGAGTGAGGACAGCTGACTGATAGTGGCCAAAGGGACGTTCTCTATCAGCTGACAGCAAGCAGAAATTGTATTGAAAGGGGTGGGAGTTCATCTCAGTCTCTTCACTGCCCAGGGTCCAGCTGAGCATCAGTCTGGTGGTGCTGAGCAAGTGCTTGTGCATCAGTTGTTACATACAATTCCATATCAACGGATATATAGTGATAACTATTACTCCACTTCTTTTATCTCTCTTAGTAAACTGCTTTGTTACAACCCAGAAGTTGTACTCTTTTTCCCAGTTCTCATCCCCATCCCACTGGGAATTGGGCAGTGCACAAAGCACTGTGTGCTGCTGAGCCACATGTTGGGTTCAACAACCACTGTCATTTTGGTGCCTGATGTGAGGCTCCAAGGGTTGAGATAGCAGCACATCTGTCCAGAGCGGACAGGGCTTTGTGGGAGCTGGAGAAGTGCAGGCCATGGTGCTGATATGTGTGGATGTGCTCCCTATGTGTGGAGCTTGTTGAGTCTTCTCATGAAGCTTCACTGCACAGCTCCTTACTTGGTGCTTGGATGCTGCATTAGGGTATTTATTTTGCTATGCTGTTTGACCTCAGTTTGTACCACGATAAAATTGGCAGCTGACAAAGTGAAGTTTTGTGCACATTCAGCTCTGCGGTCATCTTTGGGTTTTGGAAGTAATATTGTCCATATGATTAGGAATTACACAATTTACATTGTCGCCTCTGTGAGTCCGGGGGTGTACTGGATATTGTGTTGAGGGACATGGTTTAGTGGGAGCTATAGGTAATAGGTGAACGGTTGGACTGGATGATCTTTTAGGCCTTTTCCAACCTTGATGATTCTATGAATCTATGATTGAGGTTAAACAATTATTCAGGAATATCAGTGAGAGATCTGCCCCAAGGTGAGAAGGCTCTGCATGGCAGAGGGTGTGGGACGGTCTGGGCAGCTGCCTGGAGTGGTGGGCACCCCCAGGGCTTTGGAACTTCATCTCCGAGCAACTGCAGGATCCTGATAAACTGGTAGAATATTGGGGGCAGGTCTGCTGTGGCACTGGTAACCCCCAAGAGGCACAAATGACTGCAGTGTGCCAGATCCAGAGAGCTGGATCTGCTGACAGTGCTGCAGCCTCTGCAACTCCTGGCACAGACCATGCAGCAGCTCCAAGGTTTTGCTACACGTCCTGCAGTTGCTCCAAGCTCTGGGCAGATCCCTCTGTCACTCCACCCCTCATAATGAGCTCTGCAGTTACTCCTGCTACGGGTCCTGTAGCTGTTCCAAGTATGGTAATAAGAAAATGGTACAAATTCCTCCCAAGGGAGGAAGTACAGCCCTGCGGTGGCTCCAACCCCTCCAATGAGCCCAGTGGCTGCTCCAACATAGTCACAGGTCCTGTGGTGGTTCCAGCTCTGGCAATGAACTCTGAGGTCACTTCAACTCCTGCAACAGCCCAACAGCCACTTCAGCTCCTACAGTGAACCCTGTGGCTGTTAAAACCCCTGCAACTAATCCTGGACTTGCAGACAGATGCGCATAGGGATTAGTTCATATATGTTTGCAACTGCATATGTTGTATATGTGTGAAAATACACTAAATATATTATATATGTATAAATACATTTGTCATAATTATTATCCTTTTCTTTTTCTCTTTGTCTCAACCCATAAACCTTAAACCACAGCACTGCCTTGAGATGCTTACGGATCTCCTTGGGACTATTCAATCTGATCTGGTCACACAGTGAAGAGCACCTGAAGATCTCAAGGTTTTCTCAGGGAGCAGCTCCTGAGGTATATTCCTTACACCAGCTTTGGAAGAGGCCTCCCTCCAGTTCTCTGGTCCTGCTCTAAAGGGGCCCTCTTGTTATGGCAGTGCCAGCAAGGAGACCAGCTCTGACAGACCTGTTCATATTGCCGGCTACTGACTGCAGCCCTGGATTGCTGCTGTAGAGGCAACAGGACTGTTGTGAGACACACAAGACCTTCAGGACTGCACAAATGAGAGGACTCAAGAGCACTGCAGCACTGGTAAGAGCACATGAATGAAAAGAGCACGTTGAGCTGCTGTCTGTGGCTGTACCTCCCCAAATCCAGGCAAAGTAGGAAGAAAGAAAATCTAAGTAAGTCTATTTTGAAAGCTTTTTAGGTATCTTATAACATATTCAGGGAATCTGGTTCCATGTTTACATGAGTTCTTGGAGTGAGAAAATGGAAATTAGGTAGGAAAGAATTTAAATACATTTTTATTTATAAGTTCAATAACATTTTTTTTTTTGCACATTCCTATATCTCACATAATCAAACAGACAAAGATGCATAAAACATAAAGAACCACCACTGGGAATCCTATTGAGGAAGTTGTGCATTTTATTGTAGCTGGAATAGTGCTTATTGCAACACCTTCCTGAAAGCGTGCTTGATCTCCCTGTTCCTCATGCTGTAGATAATAGGGTTTAGTGTTGGAGGAACCACTGCATACAGAATGTCAGATCCAGGAGTGGGGAGGAAATGGACGGGGGCTTCAGGTAGGCAAAAGCACCAGTGCTGAGAAACAGGGAGACCACAGCCAGGTGAGGGAGGCACATGGAGAAGGCTTTGTGCCGTCCCTGCTCAGAGGGCATCCTCAGCACAGCCATGAAGATGTGCACATAGGACACAACTATGAAAACAAAGCAACCAAAGCCTAAATTGACACCAAAAAAGAGAAATACAAATTCCATGAGGTAGGAGCCAGAGCAGGAGAGCTTGAGGGATCTGTGGGATTTCACAGAAAAACTGGTTGACAACATTGCCTTGGCAGAGAGGCAGTGAAAACGTACTGGCAGTGTGCAGCAGGGAATAGAGAACCCCAGTGCCCCAGGCAGCTGCTGCCATGGTGGCACAAGCTCTGCAGCACATCCTGTGTAGGAGATGGCCCTGGTGTCCCAGAGGGCGTTGGCCATGGCTTTGGGGAGAGTGGTGGAGATGCAGCCCAGGTCGAGGAGGGCCAGGTTGAGGAGGAAGAAGTACATGGGGGTGTGCAGGCGGCGGTCGCAGGCTACGGCTGTGCTGATGAGGCCGTTGCCCAGGAGGGCAGCCAGGTAGATGCCCAGGAAGAGCCAGAAGTGCAGGAGCTGCAGCTGCCGCGTGTCTGCCAACGGCAGCAGGAGGAACTCGCTGATGGAGCTGCTGTTGGACATCTGCTGTTGTTGGGCTTGGAGTCCTGCTCAGAGTGCAGAAGATAATGACAAGTCCAGACCATTCTCAGACACACTCCTCCTGCTATAATATGAAATGTTTTTATTCTCTTACAACAGTGTACATTTAGCACCATTACTTGCATTTAATTTCATGTATTTCAGCATTCCTTAAGCAGAAGCAGCATATGGAGCTCTAACCTTCCTTTTATTTTCTTATGCCTTCTCCCTGGATATTTTCATCTGTTTCATGTCTCATATCTTTACCCCAAGTGCTCTTAGAGCCCCCTACCCGAGCTTCTGTGGCATTCAGTTTCAGTTAGAAAATGCTGCCTGTTTGTAGGATAAGTGAATTATTCATGCCTACAGAAAATGATGATAATTCCATCCTTCGAGAAAGGGGAGACTGAAAGCACATCATGTGTGAGTGTTCACAAAACAAGCAATTGATTGATGAAAAATTCTCAGAACTCTTATTGCCCCTTTTAGATTTCTGACTCCAAACCTCTTTGCCTCAGAACAGGAAATGGAAACCCCCTGCCTTGGCTCTCCTCTTGCAAAGTGCCCTCAGAAACATTCCGTTGTGCAGTGGAGTTGTGATCCCCTGCCCCAGGCAGCAGCTGTGGCAGCACAAGCCCTGCCGGGGGGCTCCTTCCCCCCACCCGTCTCCCTGCAGCACCCTGGGCAGCTCCCCGGGCAGGCTGAGTGCTGAGCCTGGCAGGCGGCAGAGTCCCATACCCGGCACACAGCCCCTGGGGCACAGCAGGGACCCTGCTCTGCAGGACAGCCCTGGGCACCCGCCTGCAGCCCCGGCTGCACAGCCTGCAGCCGTGCTGGGACATGCAGCCCTCAGGGCTGTGATTTCATACTGCAGTATGGAAGCCCTCAGCTGGAGCAGAAGGCTTTTTCCACAGTAAAGAAACATGCAGTGCCTGCATCCAGATCTCCTATGGGATGTCCCAAATTAAGTTGACCCTCTATGAAAAGCAGCTCATGGTCTGCAGTGAGACTTACCCTGTCACGGTCTGTGAGCAATGCTCCTGCAGTGAGCTCACAGCCCGCTCACACCACACACATCCTGCAAGCTCTCTTCAGTTTCTCTCCTCTCCTTCTGTCACCTGCAGGCTGTGCTGTGCACAAGAGCTGCTCCTGGGCACAGCTGTCTCTCTGCAGCCCTGCACACTTTTATGAGCTCCCTGTGTCCCAGGAGCCTGGACAGGCAAGCAGCAGATTATGTCATTTTTATCTTTCCGACTTGTCTCCCCTGACATGTCCCTGGGTCCTCATGGCCAACAGCTCCTGAAAGACAACAGCATCATGACTGTGCTTTGAAATTCGCTCAATTAACCACCACATGTCCAGTGGTCAGTGACTGATTGGAGACATATGGGGAGTGCTCCCAGAGATCGTTTGATGAAACAATAAGGGCAACCAGACAAGGAAGGCAAGGTTTGGACTTTCCCTGTGCAGGGCAGTGATCCAGCTGAGGCAGTGCAGGAGTCTCATCCCTTGACAGAAATCCTGGAGCTGAAATGGGATTCAGCTCCCTACACACCCACAGGAGCTGGGATTCCTCTGGTTCAGTTCAGAAGAGCACAAGGAGTTGCCTGCATGTGAGCTCCTGCTCTGAGTCCTCGGACCTTCAGCTGGGAGGCAGCTGCTCACACACAGACACTGGGTGATGCCCAAGGTGCCTGGGCTGCTCCTGATGTGTGCCAGTGCTTGTAAACCATGTGGGAAATCCCTGAGATAGACAGCTCCTTCCTGGGCATCAGCCGAGGGCCAGAGAGGGGATAGCACTGGCTGTCTGGTGAATTCACTCACAGCTGCAAGAGCAGCACAGGGCCTTCAGGAAAGCCATGCCCATGGTGTGACCATGTTGCTGTGTAAACTCCAAGGCCCACGATCAGTCTAATGTTTGTGTGCCACCTTCTGCACACTGATACCATAGATTAGCTATCCAGTCAGGCTATGTCCAGTGATGCTTTCCAATTAGGATGTTTACTCCTGTGGTTTTGCACTAATGCAAACACCAACACACAAGAAGCTAGAAATCTTGATAGAGCTGCAGGCCTGAGCTCCTGTTTGGACCATGGGGACACAGTTTAATGGTTTCCACAACTGCACTGTAGCACAAGGGGGATACCGAGTCTTTAGGATGGATGGGCGAGGAGACAAAGAAGGGCGACTGCCCTCTGTGAGAGTGCATTGAGCTCTGCCTGGGGATGGAAGAGCAGACAGGTCAGAGCTAATGGAAATGGCAAACAGAGGAGACCATCAGTGTCTTTTCCTGTCTTCCTGATCAGGGAGAGTAAATGGAAGGTGCCCTCTGCAGACAGATGGGAATCTGATGTTGTCTGTCCCTTGTCCCATTTGGTGGCCTTTGTCACTCCATTATCTGCAGCAGGGACAGCACAGCAGGGCATGTGGCATCCAGCAGATCCCTGGAGAGCACATATGGCAGCTTCTTGACCAAGCAGTGGAGGAACCAAAGAGGAGAGGTGCTCTGCTGGATCTCATACTCTCCGGCATGGAAGGACTTGTGGGAACTGCGAAGGTGAAAGGGGCATCAGGCCACGTGCAAGATGCAAATGTATCTCTTTTTATTTATTTTGAGGCTGTAAGCTTAATAGTTGATCATAAATGTCAATAAAACTGAAACAAATAATTGAAGACAAAGATGGAAATCATTGAAATTGTGTTAACCCTTCTCAACATGAAAAATTCTCATGAGTCTTGTTCCATTTTAAGTTGTAAATATGAATCTTTGAGGTGATTTGATGTCTTTTTTTTTCTTTTACTGAAACTACAATGTTTTCCAGAACTGTGTTCGCTGGACACAAATGTCTTCAGGTTCAGAGACACAGACAGTGGTGCCAGTGCCAATGCCCTGTGACTATAGCCCGGTGCCCAGCACTACTCTTCCCTGCTGCCTATTTGATGTGTCTCATCCTCCAAGTTTTTTCAGCTCTCCTAAAGAAATGGCCATGGTTAAGGGCATGTTTTCAGCAGGCCATTTGGGCACAAACTACTCCCACTGCCCTCCAGATTTCTCCATCCCTTGCTCTTTGTTCAGTCAGATACCTCCCAATTATCTGTCTGATTTCTGACTTTCAGGGGGATTACTGGAATTTGTTCCATCTCCCCAAAGTCTGAGAATCAGTGAGAATGTGTTAACCCGTCTCAATGTGTGAAATACTCACAAGTCCTGATCAATTTTAAGTTGATACCTCTCAACTACCTGGCTGATCTATCCCAGGGAGATTACTGGAATTTGCTCTATCTACCAGAGTCTGATGGCCTCTGCTGTCAACTACTTCACTGTGATTCAATCTATCCTATCCTATCTCAGAATAAATCATTTCTTTTAAAAGTATTCCATATGAAAGACAAACTTCAATAGATGCAGCTTGAACATGGCATGCAGTTGATCACTGTGTTTTACTGTTCATTCAATTGCATCACCTTTCTTTCCATTTGCTGGCCAGATAAAAAAGAGAAATCTTTCCTTTTCCATGTGTAGCTGGTTCTCTGAGGAAAGCCAGTGGGAGTTGGTGCAAAGCAGTTTTAACACTGAGCGGATGAATGCAGAGGAGAAGAGTGATGTGAAGAAAAGTGATGCAAGTCCCATAGGTCCATTGTGAGCAGAAATTGTGTGGGGAGGTTGAGAAGGACCTTTGTCAACACAGTAACAGTACAGAACTCATTGGGACATCCTGGATTGGTATCAGTTGCACAGTGCTGCTTTAATGTCTTCTTTAAACCCAACTATAAATAAATAGACAATAAATTTATACTGGATTCTTTAAGCTCTCTCCAGATATCCCTCCTTTTTGCTGAACAAGTTCTGATAACCTGAAGAAGATAACAAGATGGCATAAGGCACAGGAGATTCTTTAGGTTATAATGGTCCCAGGGTGCATTTGATGCTGAGTTCATCAGCCTCTAGTGCAGAGAGAAGTTTGCACAAAGTGCTCAACAAGACAAAGTCGGAAGTAACAGTGAAGTTTCTTGGAGTATTAATGGGCCCGCTGAGGAACATTACCAAGTAAGCTTCCCAAGGGACTTGTTAGAGAAGATAACTGGAAGCCATGACTACAGGCAGGCAAAGGCACTGGCATGCTAAGAAACCTCTCCTTTGCCTTACAAAGCAGACAGGTCAAGCCCTGATTGCAAGACCAGTGGTAGAGAGGTCCTGTATGTCATGTTGGCTCTGGGCATTTCCTGGGGCAATGTGTTGGAATTTTGTATGATGTTAAATGAAAGACATGGGGACAGAAGATCCCAGGCTCTACATGTGGTGCAAGGACGCTGTGAGGTTCATGTCCCATATGAGACCTATGTTTCATTGCAGGATGTGAGCAGGGATGTGAGAAGGGCCCAGTCTGAACAAGCAGCCAATCCCTGTGAAACTCTGAACTTCAGATCTCTCGGTTTCAGTGCCCTCCTTTGCACATTCTCCCAGAGTTTGAAGTCCTTTATGTTCTGTGGTGCCCAGAACATAGTGAGGCAGTAGCAATGCAGAGCAGAGGGACAACCCTTTCCCTCACCCAGCTGGCAATAAGTTGCTTCATGCACTCCAGGGGACTGTTGTCTTTCCTGGCTGCCTTGGCACACTGCTGACTCACATTCAGTGTGATGCTGACCAGCACCCCAACCCTTTCCAGTCAGAATCCTCTCCAGTGTCCCATATCCAGTCAGTGTGTATGTCCAGCATTGCCCCTACCCAGGTGCACAATCAGGCACTTGTTCTTGTTATACTTTATGCACTTGGTGCTTAGTACCAACTGGTACCCACTTCTCTGACTTGTCCACATCTCTCTGCAAGTCCTCTCCACCCTCAGTGGAGGCAACAGCACCTCCTCATCTGGTCTCATCAGCAAACTTGCTCAGAACGTCTTCTAGTCCTGCATGCAAGTCATCTGCATAAACATGAAAGGAAAGTGGCCCCAAAATGGAACCCTGGGGACCCCGACAGTGACCATCTACCAGCCTGATGGAAAAAACTGACTATAATCCTTTGGGACTGACCTACTGGCCAACTGCTCACCCACCACATTGTGTTTCTGTCTAGCCATTTGCAGAACATTCTGTCCAGAAGGTTGTTGTGAGAAACAGTATCAAAATCTCCACTGAAATCCTCAAGGATTACATCAACTGGCTTCCCTTGGTCAACTAAACGGATAACTGTGTCACAAAATGAGCTTAAATTAAACAGGACCTTTGCCTCACAAACTTGTGTTCGCTGCGACCAATGACAGAATTGTCCTTCAGCTGTTTTTCCATAACTCCCACCATCATTTTCTCCATAATTTTACCAGGCTCTGGACTGACAGGTCCATAATTGCCCATGTCATCTTTCTTGCTCTTCCTTACAATGAGACAACATTTGCCAGCTTCCTGTCAGCTGGCATGACCCTAGACTTCTTTAGATGCAATTGAAATGACAGCCCAGAGCACACTAAGTTTTCATCATTGAAAGAAAGTAGATGTGCCATAGCTTTGCAATGCCTTGAACTCCAGAGAATGCCACAGATGGAGCAGAGGGGAAGATTTGCCTCTTCTGTAGTGAACTCATTCTTTTGGTAAGCAGAATAACACCACCTGATACATGGGGACTGTGTCTCTGCTCTGCTCTGCTCAGCTCACAGGGCAGCGGTCTGGCAGGGTGTTGCTCTCATGTCAATGCAGGTAAACTCACTTTAATCCTTTTTCCTCTGTAAATGCTTCCTCTATTTCTATGCTCAGATACACTTCCACATTCCCTCAACTACACTTTCATATATCATTAACAATTACACTTTCTTATACCATCAAAACAGTTTGTCAAAACGTACAGTTCTTCAGTTCACATAAACTCCCTTAATACAGTCTGTATTCTTCAGTTATAAACACTGTGCCACAGAACCAGCACTGATTGAACCACCTCCCTCACACACTTCCTCGCAAGCAGTACATAGTATTACATAAATGGGTTGACACTCATTGGTCGGGTGGAATGTACACCTCTCCTCAGGACAATCTTACTAATCTACAGAGTACAAACTCCCGTCTTCTTACATACAAGCAGAAAGTACTTATGAGTGGACACACAACACAGTCTTTCACTTTGTCCGTGTCTGGCCATTTCCCTCACAGGAGGAAGGAAACATGGATCGGGACTCGGCACTCACCCTGCAGCTGTTCTGTGTCTCACTCACACCACACTCACTCTGACATTTAGATCAAAAACCATGGTTTATTCATACTACACAATGCTGACAACGTTTTCTAGCTGGAATCTTAATAACACTCATACTCTGGTCGACCAGTTGCAAACGTTAATGTTTTTCCCAGAGTCGGCTTGACACACGGTACCAAACACTTAAAGCAGATGATAATATTGAACATACAACCTATAACCCCCGTGATTACAACTTGGAGAACCCAGGCTACCATTTGACAGGCTATCCACTATATCCCATACCCGTAGGAGAGACCAACCTAGGTCCCTCCTATTGTCACCCACCTGGGAGAGAGTACTTGTTCTTGTTTCCATTCATATGACATACAGTTCCCTTTCATAGGAACTCACCCAAGGAGTCTTCCTACCCCAGCTGGCAACCAAAGCCATGAGCTCACCTCCCTGGGAGCAGCACGTATGGCTGTAAACTGTGTAGGATGTCTCCTCAAGACATATGGGCTCCACTTACCATACACATACCTGGTCCACCTATGGGTGGTCCTTGTCTGTCCCTGCAGTGATCAGGTGAGGAAGGGAGTCCTTCAGAGAAATCTCAGGGTGCGCCAAAAGTGTCTCCCTCTCAGCTGGTCCTGCAGCGAACAGAGCTGGTCCCACCTGGGCCGCCAAATTGACTACAGGAATTGAACTCTATAACCTCTATAACTGATACAGTCTCCCATGACATCCTTATAACAAAGCTGAGGAAGTATGGGATAGGTGATTGGACAGTGAAGTGGGTCGAGAATTGGCTGACTGGCAGAGTGCAGAGTGTTGTCGTTGGCGGTGCAGTGTCTGGCTGAGGGCCTGTAACGAGCGGCATCCCCCAGGGGTCTGTGCTCAGTCCGGTCTTGTTCAACATCTTCATCAATGACCACCCTCAGCAAGTTTGCTGATGACACGAAGTTGGGAGGATTGGCTGACACACCTGAAGGCTGTGCTGCCATTCAGCGAGACCTGGACAGGCTGGAGAGCCGGGCAGTAAGAAACCGGATGAGGTTTAACAAAAGCAAGTGTAGAGTCTTGCACCTAGGGAGAAATAATTGCATGCACCGGTACAGGCTGGGGGAAGAGCTGCTGGGGAGGAGCTCTGCTGAGAGGGACCTGGGCGTCCTGGTGGACGACAGATTAACCATGAGCCAGCAGTGTGCCCTTGTAGCCAAAAAAGCCAATGGCATCCTGGGGTGCATTAAAAAGAGCGTGTCCAGCAGGTCGAAGGAGGTGATCCTCCCCCTCTACTCTGCCCTGGTGAGGCCTCATCTGGAATATTGTGTCCAGTTCTGGGCTCCCCAGTAAAAAAAAGACAGGGATCTCTTAGAAAGAGTCCAGCAGAGGGCCACTAAGATGGTGAAGGGCCTGGAGCATCTCCCCAATGAGGAGAGACTGAGGGAACTTGGTCTGTTTAGCCTTGAGAAAAGAAGGCTGAGAGGGGACAGGATCCAGGTTCTATAAATATTTGAGGTGTGGGGGGCAAAGTGTTGAGGCCAGACTCTTTTCAGCAGTGTGTGGAGACGGGACAAGGGGAAACAGACAGAAACTGCACCATAGGAAGTTCTGCACTAATGTGTGCAATAACTTCTTTACGGTGAGAGTGACAGAGCACTGGAACAGGCTGCCTAGGGTGGTTGTGGAATCTCCTTCTCTGGAGATATTCAAGACCTGCCTGGATGCTGAGCTGTGCAACGTGGTGTAGGGAACCTGCTTTGGCAGGGGGCTGGACTCAGTGGTCTCTGGAGGTCCCTTCCAACCCCTACAATTCTGTGATTCTGTGAATATCATGGAGTTGTTTGGATGGGGAAAGACTACCCCTTTGAATGACCTTTTGTCAGGGCATGTCCTGGGATTCCTAGGATCCTCAAAATGCAGCACTGCTTCTGTCACTGAAAAATGGGGCCCTGTGTGGGACGGAGGGAGGGTCCATGAGTCCCTGGCCCACCTGACTGAGTATTTCCATGGTCTTAGCAAAGACATACTTACAACTTGAGAATGACAGTTAGCTGTGTTCATGGTGGCATGGCCACTTTTAATGGCCTTGAACTGTCTGAACATAACTGAAGAGGCTCAGGCTGATGCAAATCAGCTATTGAATGATAGTGTTGAAAAACTGGAAAGACAGGTGGCAGTTTTGATGGGGAAAAAACCTAATTCAATCATTCTCCTATGGAAGATCAGGAACATCTCTCTGGAAGACCATGGGGGCCCTGTACAAGGGAATCTGTATAAAATGGACTCTGTAAATGAAGGCACTAAAAGGTCAGATTTTGAGGTTCCATTTGGACTAGATCTATTTGAGATCTGACTGATTGTAACCCAAAAATGAAAAAAAAAAAAAAAAAAAATGCAGGATAGGCTGGTGGGAGTGCCCTGACCAGTATCCAACCCCCCAAACCCTGCTGCCCATAATACAGCAGCTGAACTGATGGATATAGTACAGTGGTTTAGACAGAAACCAAGAGAGCATGCCAGCATAGCTGCTCTGGTTATGGGACATGGAGGCAGAAAGCGCTGTGGTGAATGGACTGGAAATTTCAAAACTGACATCCATTACTACTCACCCTGCCCTCAGGCAAAGACTGTATGCTCTGTCCAACATAATGAGGATAGCCATTTGATCAGTGAATGATTTATGGCTGTGTGTCATATAACATGGCCAAATAAGAATGACATACCATTAAATATCAGCCTGTGGTCCTCTATGGAGGACTAACAAAATTATATTAGAGAATTAGGCATGAAAGAGGCAATCTATGAAGATGATTTTGAGAGCCCAGTCAATAAATTTTTCATCAGGAACGAGGGATCTCATCCTACAGCCATCACCTTTACATCAGTATGGGTCTATGTTATCCATACTGAACCCCCCAGTGGCCCTCAGGTGCTGTAATACAACAGGCTGCCCAATTGATGGGGAGACAAGAGTGCCTACGGCCAGATGCAGGCTCTGAATGGTGGTGGAAAGGTCTGAGAAAGGCAGAGAACCATCTGCTGCCATGACTTAGGCGTCCAGCCCCTAAGGTAATCCAGTCTGGACCCATTAGGGTCTTGAGACAACAAATGTTTAAAGACCAGATTAGAGCAGGAGTTCAGTTTAAAAAGATCGATGGACAGCATAATCAGGAAAAAATATCTGTTAAACAGGCCCAAGCACTGAGTATTTATAGTCCAACCTTTTCAGCCAAACTAGATGTGAATGTAACTCAAGAAGGGTCTGGATGGGGGCTCTGGCAGAGCCAGAGTTCTTTGTGAACCCCTATGAGGTTTTGGCCACAGGTTTGGCATGGAGCAGAATAAAGATACATCACAGTTGAAAAGCATTTATTGGCTACCTATTCTACACTACAGGTGGTAGAACCAGTAGCTCAGATTTCAGAGGTTATCGTTAAACAACAAGGCCAGTCCAGGGGTGGGTAAAAGATCTAACACACATCTCTATGATGGGGGTGGCCCAATCACAAGCAGTGGTGCGCTCAGTTGTTCTGCTTGCCTGCTCCTCAAGGAGTTAAGAGAAATCTATGCCTGCTGCGTGTTCGAGTGCATGCGCAATGCCATGTGGAGGGCTTATCACAATAAAGATTGGCGGATTTGCTGCGTAGACCAGTCAGAACTCAGATCTGCGTTGTGCTTCCTGTGGCACCAAACGCCCAACAGTGGCAGTTCCGTGTATTGGCCAGCAGGTGGCAGCAGAGACCACGGAAAGAACGTCTGCGGGACAGACCCTGGGGATCCGTTCTCTTTTGATTATAGGGGAAGAACACAAAGATGGAAGAGGAGGGAAGGGGGAAAAAAAAAAGAAAAAAAGAAAAAACCAAACCACAGCAAACAAATAAAAACTTCTCCAAACGTAGCAAACTTGAATGTCTGTCAATAAATAAATGAGTAATTGAATTGATGTCCGTTTCAGACAGTCCCCTGTAGAATCAGGGTAAGGGTTAGGATTAGAGTTACATTGCAGGTTAATGCTGTTATCTTTACAGCTCCTGTGAGGGTTGGGGTCTGGGTCAGGTGTTTAAAAAATGAAATGAAAAAAGAATTAAAAAAATATATTGAAAGCTTCAGATTTCCTTAATCTTTGTGGGAATCATATAATGTGCAACTCAGATCTACCTCTTCGTGCAGTGACTGCATGTAAATTTGCTGGAGCCTAATATAATATGGCCTTGTGCTTTCCACTAACTCACCTTCATTTCATTTTCATTACATTTGCTTGGTAGTCAGATTTTGGTGTGTGGATATTTTAAAACAATCTAACTGACATTAGCAAAAAATTAAAAATAAAATTAAAAAAAATGCACAACAGCATCGTATCAATTTTTATAGATAAGATAAAGAAGAGCAGTTTCCCTTAGTTTTCTGTGCCTCTTTACTTTCTTACCCTCTCCCCTTGTGTGAGAAACTCTCAAAGTCAAAGATTTCTAGTTAGGCAAAGATGGCAGCGATAGCAGCAGTGCTTATTCATTATTGCAATACTGCGCGCACATCCCCTATTGGCAAGGGAGAAACTGCACACCAGTCAGTGAAATCAATTCTGTTCTGTGCCCTAAACCCACTGCAGGTGATGCTCTCATGGCTCTCATTGGTTGAGCATCTCAGGCTCACAGACTCCTCGGGACTGTGGCTAGGATTCATTTCCATAGAAGGTCAATTACCAACCTCTTGTTTTTAGGTCTGCCTTGTACTTTTCTGCGGACAGAGAAGGGCAATGTTTCCAAAAGTCAGTACATTCATTCTGTCCTGTGCTGGGCTCTACCCACCCTGTATTTATCTTGTGCTTGTCTCAATTCTCCCCATGTCAGAATGCCCCCAGTCTGAACTTAATTCTGTTCAGCAACTTTCTTGGTGGAAAAACTACTTATACAGCTGTTTTACAAGAGGGTTATACATTCAGTTAGGGCCTACACTATGTACTGAAAATACTGGAAACTTCCACTGCAAAAACACAATCTACCTCTCCCATCTGTGCAGCCTTGCAGACCCAGAGCATGCCAGGTTATTTCTGCTTTCATAGCATTTGCATGCTGTAGGGTGAGCACAAGGTTCTGCTGCTTGATTCTTCTGCAAGAGCTGCCTACCGGCAAATGGTTGCAGGGATGGAGGATGTGACAGAAAGCATTTGTCTCCACAAGAGCAGAGTTACATTCAGTGCAGAGTGTGAGAGTCAGGTTGGTGTGGAAAAGCACTGACACGCTGGGGATGATGCAGTGCTCACGTCTAACACTCACAGACATTACTGTCAGAAGGATGGTGCTGTGTTGTGCTTCTACCTTTGGCAGCCCCTGGAGAAATGCTATGGCACACAGAACACCCTTGTATTGCACTGACTGCTGCCATGCAGCATGGATTTAACACACCAAATCCAGAGGAGCGTGACTGCATCTAACTGCCCTGAGAAAAACTACTGTAGCTGAAGAGATGAGGAGGCAGCTGCTCATCTGCAGAACAAGCAGTACTGCCAGACATTGGGCCAGGTGAGCACCTCCTGCTGCAGCGTGATGATGACAGGGCTGGAGATGATCTGCAAAGCCAGCTTAAAAGTGGGAGACGTGAGTCAACATGGCAGGAGGACAGAGGTGTTAGGGAGCAGCCAAGGCATCAAAGAGTATCAGAAGGCTTTGAAAAGTATCACAAAGTGACAGCCAGGAAGACTGGGATATATCATGAGCAGCAACCTGGATGCTAGAGATTATTTGCTCCCATACAAAATGGTAGAGATCTTGCTGCAGACATCCCAAAGCCAGGCAAAATGGGAACCCAGAGCTCTGCCTGCACGAACCCCACAGCCATAGCATTGCAAGCTGAGCTGCCTTGCTGTTTGTTGCATTCATCCCAATCCCTGTGATTGAAGACTCAGAATGCAGTCGAGGCGATGACTGAGCATGAGAGTGACTTTATTCAATAAAAGACAGGAGGGCTTGAGAGGTCAAGGGTGAAGATGGGACTCCTCTTGTCAAGATGAGAGTGGCTCAGAGCTGGTGCTGCTGCCTGGTGCCTGGGACTGGCAGCCTGACTCTAAGTCCCCATCTAAGATGCTCAGCTTCACCTCAGTGATGCTGCCCTGCTCCTGCATGGTGGTGCTGCTGCTGGGACACTCGGGCTGTGCTTGGGATGGGCAGCACTGCAAAGGCGCTGGGTCACAATCCAGGCAGGTGACTGCTGTGTCTGGCAGGCTCAGGTCAGGAGCTTCAGCAGAGCCAGGAGATATGAGAGCATGAACGTGGATGAGCCCCTTGTGTCCATCACTGTTACCATGTGGAAAGCTGTCATCCGAATTGCAGCGATTCATGCTTAATAAGAACTCTCCATTGATGGAAAGACACTGCTTGGTTTGGATCTTTGGGGTTGACAAGGGCTCGAATCACCTAGGAAGGCATAGAAACACAAGGGTTAGTTTCAAACATTTGCAAGTTGAATCATGAAAGGTTGTTGATACTTGGTATCAACTTGGTATCATACTTGGTGGCGGCAGGAAGAAGCAAGTAGGCTTGAAGCAGCATAGCCACTGTCTTGAAAGTGATCCTCAATCAGGTCCAGCTCGTGTGTTGTTTCACTGTAATCTGCTTCTTTGGGTCTACCTAGTGGGCAGCAACACTCGAGCTGTTACTGATATCATTGAAAAGAACTGGAGACAATTGTTCTATTCCTAAGAGCTTCAAGGTGCCTAGAAGCACAAATAGAAACCAGCAGTATTTCATCACTTCACCAAAAGGAAGGTCAAACACCTGAGCTGTGAAGAGCAGTTACAGAACCTATGCATAAGATCACACCAGACATACTTTGTTCTAACAACAGTTATGGCACATAGTCCATTTCCTTCAATATTCCCAAAATGAAATGATGTGGAGCATTACAGGGAAAGAAACACTGCACACAGACACTATGACCCTGATTAGACTCAAGCAGCAGACTTAAAACAAGTCAGAGTTTTTGATTCCAGGATATTTCAGGACCTATCGTGTGAAATTCAGTTACACAACAGTGCCTAGGTGCCTGCGTTTCAAGCAACTTTCAGATCACAGCCATGTAAAATAAAAACAAATTCAGTGCAGAAATAGCAAGCCTGTACCTTAATACTCATGAGATTATCCATTTTTTACTGCATTCTGACTAAGTTCTAAAACTTGCTCATCCCAGTTCACTTCAACAAGTTCCACCAATTCAAGCAACGCAGTTCTGAGATCCTGTGTATGTTGTGCAGATAGAATTGAACAGTGCAGAAATAGTCTCTGACAGCTTTAAGAGCTCCGTTCTGCTTACAAACTCTCAGTCCAAAACTATTCAGTTTTAAGGAAATGAACACCTGAAGCAGTTGGATCATCTGCCATTTGCCGCATTCTGCTTCTTGGCATCATGATTAGCACAAAGGGTTTTCTGCTGTCCTGCAGAGATGGAAAAAGTCCTGCTTACAAATGGACCAAGTTTCAGTGTACAGCAGAGTTTGTACCAGACTAATAAGCCACGTCATTCAATTCATTTGCTCAGGTTGTTATGCACTCCGAAAGGAAACAGAACTAACTGCTGGATTCTGAAGGCAATCTGTGGGGTCCTACATTACCTCCTGATTCTGGAAGAGGAAATTCTAATAGCAAATGCAGAACTTTGATCTTTGTAGACATGAGAAGAGCTGGCATTTAGGAACATTCATTTCAGGGAAATCAAATGATGTGTCTGTATTTTTACTACAGATAGCATAGGGAGCAGCCAGTTGAAGAACCAGATACAAGAAATCCAGACCATTGGCAAGAAAATACTTCTCCTTAAATTCTGTATGCTATCATGGTACAGAATTAGGCTACAGTGCCACATAGGCCAACCAAGCGTAGAACCAATTCCACTAAATACTGGTAGACAAAGCAGCAAAAACAGGGACAATATTCAGCAGACAGGCCTTTCTACTCACAGCTCAGCATGTTCTGCCATCCGAAAAGCAAGGCCTCTTGTCAAGCTCAGCTATTTCCCTTCTCAGTGTATTCTAGCACCACTGATACCCACTGGTATCCTCCTGTAGAGTGCCATCATATTGTCATCATCCAAAGGGAAAACCCACACAGCAGAGCATACAGCAGTACACCCATGCTCCAAATATCCGCCTGAAAAACAAAAAGACAAGCTTACAAACCTGAAGCACCTCAAATGGCTTCCTGACAGACTGGATTGTCTGCCCTTGCCAAAGCCCACATATAGCCCATGAAAAGCTGGCTCTTTCACTCAGGAAAAAGAGCCTTATCGTCCCAGAGAAAGCATATAACACTCATTCAATTGCCCTTTCACTCAGCTTAGAGCACTACTAAAACCAGCATCTTCACCTTAGCTCATCACACTGCTGCACTTCCTTTTACAAGGATTTCACTGGCAAAAATGAAATCAAAGCCGTCACAAGGGATTTAGCACAGTTACGTGTTACTGGCTACGAGAGCTGTCAGCACAGTCACCTGTCTGGCTTTGCTGCTGTTCTATTTATGTACAGGCACAACAAGGTTCAGACACCTCACAGTGCAGTTCTCACTTTGACTGTAAAGAAAAAGGAGGCTTGAAAAGCAGCGTGTGGAAAACAAAGAAACAAGAATTAGAACAACAGTGGGGCCATGGCACTTGTAGGAATTGCTCCGCCTTTAACAGCGATTCAACAAGGATGAGGGCATTCCAAACCAGACCAGTTTGGACAGATTAACAACTGCAAGTAGTGGGTTCCAAAATTCCAGACATGAAATCAAAGCTGGAAAAACTCTTCACATTTTCATCTCTCAATTTTTAGTACATTGTGCATTACAACGGAAACAATTCTTCACATACAACTTGGAAGCTAAAGACAAGTCTGACAAAACAGACTGCACAAAAATGATGGATAATTAACAGAGCAAATTGCTCTTTCAAAAACTTAGTAATAGAAAGAGATCTCTGAAGTTGCTGTTCTGTAGAGCACCAAAGCAGTCGCTTGAGGCAGTTCAGGATTAGCCTGAGACAAACCAGCCAGCTGTGTGAACTGAGACCAATTGCACTTCTTCTATTTTACTTTCATTCTATGTGACCTCACTAAGCAAATATTGTCTAAGACCATGAGTATCACATAAATGTGCAGATCTCAAGCTGCTCACTTATCTAGTACCCTTGGCATGATGCTTTATTTTCCTCAGCTATTCATCTAGTTTGTGCCTGTTGATTGTGCAACAACAGCCTGTTGGTCTCGATTACCTGTAAGAGGCTTTAAATTTGGCCAGGAAAAATCATTTGAGGATAAGTAATTATCTGGACTTAGTAAGGCAGTCTTCCCATGCTTTCATAACAGCCGAGATACACACACACACAAACTCATGGAACCCCACTGCTTTGCACAATCCTGTGCACACTCACATGTGTCATGCACTGATTTCCCAGCCAGTCCTCATGGGGTCTATTACTTAGGACAGGAGTGCAGGGGAGCAGCCAGAAGCTGTTTGCATTCCCTGCTGTCTGCTGGGCAGCTTTGCTGGAGATGCTTGGGTTGCTTTGCTTTTCCTTGGGAGGTGGGAAGGAGCTTTGGGTTGGAGGCACATCCCGTGCCAGAGCATCTCGATGGCACGTGTGTGGCACTGATCTGCAGCAGATGAAGGGGAGGAGGTCCCAGCACAGCCCTGCACCATGCTCTGCCACACTGGGCAGCTTGTTCCTGGCTCAGCAGCGTCATCAGACAAGAAGCAGGGAAGGAAATCAAGGATGGGGGGTACCATCAAACGCAGTTAGTGCATGCCTGTGCAAGACAAACAGACCCAGAGCTTGCGGGTTATTCCTGCTTTTGTAGCATTTGTGTGCTGTAGCTGAGCAAAAGGTTCTGCTGCTTGAATCTTCTTCTGCAAGAGCCACCTACCGGTAAATGTCTGCAGGGATGGAGGATGTGACAGAAAGCATTTGTCTCCATGACAGCGTAGTTACACTTGGTCTAGAGAGTGAGAGAGGCAGGCAGCACTGCCTGATGTTGGTCAGGGCGAGCTCCTCCTGCTGCAGCGCGATGATGGCAGGGCTAGAGATGATCTGCAGGGACAGCTCACAGGTGGGAGCCAGGAATGGACACGGCGGGAGGACAGAGGTGTTAGGGAGCAGCCACGGCATCAAAGAGCATCAAAAGGCCCTGAAAAGCATCACAGCCACAGCCAGGAAGCTTGGGGTTTTCATGAGCAGCATCCAGGATGCTAGAGACTATTTGCTGCCATACACAACGGCAGCAGAGCTCTCGCTGCAGGCATCCCAAAGTCAGGCAAAATGGGAACACACCCAGAGCTCGGCCGCACAAACCCCACAGCCAGAGTGTTGTAAGCTGAGCTGCCTTGCAGTTTCTTGCACTCATCCCAATCTCTGCGAATGAAAACTCGGAATTCAGTCAAGGCATTGATTGAGCACGAGCGTGCCTTTATTCAATAGGAGAAAGGAGGGGGTGTGAGGTCTGGAGGAAAGATGGGACTCATCCTCTCTTGTAATCATGAGAGCTGCTCAGAGACCGTGCTTTTGCCCGGAGCCTGGGACTCGTGTCCTGATTCTGTGCCCCCCTGCGAGATGCTCAGCTTCTCCTCGGTGATGCTGACCTGAGCCTGCATGGTGGTGCTGCTGTCGGGGCACTCAGGCTGTGCTTGGGCTGGGCTGCACTGCAGAGACATTGAGTCCAGGCTGGTGCCTGAGGTGTCTGGTGGGCTCAGGTCAGCAGCTTCAGTAGGGATGGGATGAATGAAGGCTTCAACGATGATGACCTTCTTCTCTTGATAGCTGATGTTATACGGAAGGCTTTCATCTGAACTGCAGCATTCTGTGCTTAGTAACAACTCTTCATTGATGGAAGATGCGTCATCGTAACATGCCCTGCGTCTTGGGGATATACAAGGGCTCGGGTCACCTAGGAAGGAGCAGATGTACAGCAGTTAGTGTCGAACGTTCGCAAGATGAACCATGGAGATTCTTGACATTTGGCTATGTAGTGGTGGTGGGCAGAAGCAAATAGGCTTCTAGCAACAGTGTCACTGTCTTGAAAGTGATCCACGTGCAGGTCCAGCTCTTGTGTTGACAAGAGACTCATTTGGGAAAGACAGGGATCAACTGAAGATGCCAGGCACGGGCTTGAACGCCAGAAGGAGGTACAAGCCCACTGAAAGCATGAATTCTACCTGTGTTGCTGACAAGCAGTGTTTTGTAAGCTGGACTTGCACCCTTACCTGCCAGGACCAAGACTTCTGCTTCAGAGGGCTCCCTGGCACTGCTCTGCAGTTGGTGTTTGGCCACAGGGGATGGTTTGCCCAGGCAGAAGCAAGAACACCAACTGCCAGCTGCTGACTCTGCCCTCTTCCTGGGAGAACTCATTCTGCAGAGAAAACAGAGCATGCTGTCAGACTTGGTGCAGGGTGATGGAAGAGCTGCACCGAGCCCTGGCCAAAAGTTGCCTGTTCTGGGCACTGCCTGCTTTCTGCTGAAACACAGCTTAGAAAGGCCCTCTGTTTCAAACAGCAGAGGATGCTTCCATTCCTACAGCTCAGCCCTCAAGTCCTGAAGGCTAAATACCTCTCAACGATGTCAAGCAAGGACATGGATCCGGAGAATGTCGGAGGCTCAGGCTGCTTTGCTCTCCCAGGGCTGACCTTCACCAGGGAACAAAGGCCGTTGATGAGCTTGCCCCATTTCTTTGGCTCTGCGCAACAAAACAAAGAAACCAGTTCATTTCAGGCCTGGCTCGGTTGGACGAAGCTGAGCGCAATGCATTCGACAGAGCATGTAACAACGGGAAGAACATTCCCAACAAGGACACGCAAGAATGGATTTTCCCCATCCCTGGAGGTGCCCAAGGAGATTACTGTAGTTCTCTTTCTAAGCTTGCTGAACTTGGGCATAAACAAACCCCCTGAAAGTAACGTTCTGACCCTATTTGACTAACTCGCATTGTCAAATGTAAATTACGCAACTGGTTTTGGCAATGAATTGAGGAGGGAATCGGGAACTTTTCCGCTGATGAGTTCCATGCACTCACCAGGGAAAAGCCCAACCTGTAATTAGAACAAAAAGACAGGTGAGCATTAGCCCGAGCCCAGAGCCAAAGGGAAGGTCCACTGACAGTGACACAGGGCAACTGTTTGCATCCAGCAGCCATCCGTTGCAGGCAGAGCAGCTCCAAGCTGAGATTCCCAACTCTACTGAAGTTGTACTCTCTAGTCAAAAACGTGTGCCTACCTCAAAGCCACGCTTGCCTCTCCACCAGGGGCTCAGCCTGTTGATATGTCCTCATATCAACAATGCTCACCAGATCTCCGACCTGAAAGAGATTGAAACATCAATCCCAGATTCAGCAAATCTGGTAGGAAAACAAAGCAGAAAGGACTGCCCTCTTCTATGCACGACAACACGGAACGCCTGGAACTGCTTACCTCCAGAGAGAGCTCATCTGGCCCCTGGGCGACGTGGCTCTTAATAACATGGGCTGCTGCAAATGCTGGTACGTTTAAAGATGACATAGCACGCACCAGCTGCGGCTTCTGCATGTTATCAGCCTGCAAAACAGAGAACAGGCCGTGGTCAGGAGCTGAGGACAAACCACGAGGATTTCAAGGTGAGGAGCACATCTGCAGAGAAAGCTGCAGCAAATGCGCTCCGTCCTTCTCAGGAGCACTTCAGAAGGAGCTGCACGTCTCATAGCTCTGGAGCAGCACTTCTTCCCCACCCTTCACTACTCCAAGCAGCTCCAACAAACTTCTCAGAAGAAATCCAGGCCAGCACAGACCTGGCAGACCAGAACCAAGTGCAGCTTGTGTGACGGCAGTGCCCACTCCTTGCTTCCACCCTGCTCCAGCAGGTTAAGGAGTCTGAGCCTCACTGGCCTTTGACAACTCAAGACTTTCAGCACCTCATGCCAACATTTCTCACTAAGATACACCTCAGGCATTGAATTCTCTTCTCACTACCTCCTCCCAGTCCTCCCCTAGGAACAGAAACCATTCAGATTCTACAGCAAACACATCTACCCTGCAAGAGCACACTGAACCACCTGCAACAATGAAACATGGTTTTGGAGAGTGGGTTTGAAAACACACCTTTAGACAGCTGTCTCCCTGTAGCCAAAAGGAAACCAAGCAGCAAAAGAAGAGTCCAGCCTGAAATATGCCCATGCTACTAGCCCAGGTTTTTCACAGTCAATGCAGAATCCATCCTGCTCTTGAGTTAACAAATGACCAGTGGGTCTCCCCTTGCTCCACCCCTTCTCCTTCAAAGCCAGAAAAAGAAAGAAAAACAAGTAGAAGAAAACCCAGACGTACCTTTCCACACACAAAGCAGAAAGTGGAACAGCAGTTGTCTCCTTCCTGAGACATGGTGGGGCGCATCCCAGAGGAAGCCCAAGTTCTTTGCTTCTCTCCACAGGGACTTCAAGCACTCTTGGCAAGAGCTGCTTTGGTTCTTTCTTCAATTGCTTCCATCACCAGAATCTCCTTTGGAAAAGGAACCCGAATGAAAGAATCAGCAAATGAAAAAGAATGAGCAATAGCCACTTTACCAGCTTTCTTCTGACACTCAATTTAGACTCTTGACTCGGGCAAGGTCTTAAAATCAGCTGGTTACAAGAACTGTCCCAAAATATATCCAACATCTGTACAGCTGCCGTTATTTCTGACAGCGAGTGTAATCACAGAATCATAGAATGGCCCGGGTTGGAAGGGACCTCAAGGATCATGAAGATCAATCACCTCCCTGTCCCTGCTGGCCATCCCCTCTTCTGATGGAGCCCAGGGGACCATTTGCTCTCTGAGCTGCAAGAGCACGCTGATGGCTCACGTTCTGTTTTTCATCCACCAGGACCCCCAGGTCCTTCTCTGCGGGGCTTCTCTTAAGGACTGCTCCTCCCAGTCTGTAGAAATGCCTGGGATTCCTCCAGCCCAAGTGCAAAACCTTGCACTTTGCTGTGTTGAACCTCATTAAATTCACCTAGGCCAACCTCTTGGTTGAGCTCCCTCTGAATGGCATCCCTTCCTTCCACTGCGTCAGCTGCACCACTCAGCAAACAGCAGAGGGTGCACTCCATTGCATCATTGGTGTCTCTGATAACCATGTAAAAAAGCACTGGTCCCAAGACAGACTCCTGGATGACACCACTTGTTATCGGCCTCCACCTGGACATCAAACCATGAGTCACCACCCTCTGTCCTCTACAAAACCTCTTTGTCTTCTACTCCTGCTGCAGCTGCAATGGCTGCACCAGCATGACTCACGTGTTTGACAATCCTCCAGCTCTGGCCTAGCCATGCACAGCAGCAGTCCGTCTCCCTCCCAGCTCACTCACCAGTGTGCTGCTGTGCCCCAAATTCAGTGCAGCAGCATTGAGAGCAGGCAGCACCCATCACCCTCCTCTAACTCTCTCTGCCAGCTGCGATGAGGACTGACACAGCACGCCCACCCCAGCCCAGCTTTTCTGCTGAGACACCTCCCAGCAACCACCCAGCACCAATCCCAGTTGCTGCAAACTGTCTGAGAGCCTGCTGGAGTGCACTGACAATAACTCTGTGGGCCAAGCATTAAGCACACCAAGCAGAAGGGAAGCATTACTGGACATGCTGAACAGCAGGGGTTAAGACTGGAGGTGGTCAGGGCTGTAGTGACCATGCCCTCCTAGAGTTCCTCATCTCAAGGAATGTGTGCCTGGCAAAAAGCAAAGTCAGGACCCTGAGCTTCAGGAGAGTCAGCTGCAGGCTGTTCAAAGAATTCTTGCATGAGAGACACTGGAAAACTGTTTTTAGGGGTAAAGGAATGGAAAAGAGATGGTAACTTTCTCAGAAAACCTTTCTCAGAGCTGGAGCTCTGAGCTCCATCCCGACCACACGAAACACAGCAGAGGAGGCAGGAAAGCAGCATGGCTGAACCTGCTGGTTACAGGGAGCAACAAGAAGGAAATGGAGAAACAGCGGAAATGGAGACATGCAGCCTGGTCGCTTTGGTGGCCTTCTACAGTGGAGTGACAGCATCAGTAGGGAAAGGAAAAGCAACTGACATCACTCAGCCAGACTTTTGCAAGGCCTTCGATGTTGAGCAAGTTTCCTGTTAGAACTCAGTGTGAACAAATCTACCACTGAGCAACACCCTGAGCCCCCACTCACCTCAGCAGAGGAAAGCCTGCACCCCAGACTTCCGCCTATTCTGCTCCATTGATGGAAGCACACCGGGCATCATTGCTACTCACCCGACCAATGATGATAGGGGCAGAAAAGGGAATTCCTCTTTACCTTTCAGATGAAAAATTGATGACTGTGTGGAACCTTCCCAGTACCGCTGCGGGGCCTTCCTTTACTTGTATCCTGCTGCTCCGTGTCACAGTGGGAGAGCTGCTCTGGCCTCTCCTCTCAGCCTGTGCCTCCTGCAGTGTGAGCAGCTTTGTGGATAGAGGAGACACCCACACAGACTTGGGCCTGGATAGAGAACTGTGCCCTACAACATAGGTACATTTACATCATGCTCTTTTCCTTGTGTGTGAGCAATAGGGAGGTGATCGTCCCTCTCTACTCTGCTCTTGTGAGGCCCCATCTGGAGTACTGTGTCCAGGTGCGGAGCCCTCAGTACAAAAAAGATATGGAGATTTTGGAAAGGGTCCAGAGGAGGGCCACAAAGATGATCAGGGGGCTGGAGCACCTCCCCTATGAGGACAGGCTGAGGGAGTTGGGTTTGTTCAGCCTGGAGAAGAGAAGGTTGCGGGGTGACCTCATTGCAGCCTTTCAGTACCTGAAGGGAACTTACTCCCAGGAGGGGAGTAAACTCTTCGAAAGGGCTGATAATAGCAGGACTAGGGGAAATGGTTTTAAGTTGAAGGAGGGAAGATTTAGGTTGGATGTTAGGGGAAAGTTCTTTACTAGAAGGGTGGTTAGGTCCTGGAACAGGCTGCCCAGTGAGGTTGTGGATGCCCCGTCCTTGGAGGTGTTCAAGACCAGGTTGGACGGGGCCCTGGGCAACCTGATCTAGTAAAGGCGTATGTTTGGTGGCCCTGCTAGGCAGGGGGGTTGGAACTACATGATCCTTGAGGTCCCTTCCAACCCGGGTAATTCTGTGATTCTGTGATTCTGTGGGGTGAAAGCCAATGTCCCCCTTTTGCCTCCAATACAGTAAACACTGCATGAGATATTAAAACTGGTATCCTTTGGCCCAGTGTAGATTGATGGGCTTCTTGAATATTGAGCACCAGTGCACCCTGGATATCCCTTACTCACTTCAAGCTGTTTCAAGTTTACCATCAGTCCGTAGCTGTGTATCCATGGTCGGCACCCTCCTGTCATTCCTGGCAACGTATGGAGTTCCTTGGCAGTTTGCAGCTCAGGGGTTGAGCAGATGGCTTCTTTCTTGGCAGTCCTTAAGGTTCAAAGTCCAGCTGTCATCTCCTATCCCAAATACATCACTTGCTGCTGAGTTAGTTGTGCTTTCTGTAAACCAAGAAACTCAGCAAACTCTCAGTCTATTGTACACAGTCCTTTTGTTTTGGTGGCACCCACGTGCTCCAGTAAAGTTCCACCCTAGGATGGAGGATCCCAGGTCTCAGGCTCACGAGTTGACCAGTTCTCAACAATCATTTAGCTGTTCTCACAACCCTGGGTAACACTGTCCAGGTTCACTGAGTCTCTTCTCCCTCTATTAGGGAGAACAGATACACGCAAGTACTCGTATGCTATCATGAGGAATTCAGTAGGTTACATTTAATTTAGAAGCATGATGCAATCAAAAGCTCGCTTAAATAAAAGCATACCCTTTTCTTTCACTCAAAATAATAGCCCAGAAAAAAATAAAAACAAAACAAAACTCTCATCATAATTGTTAAAGAAATTATCTACTAAATCTCGATGGAGAGTGGAGACACATGCTAGTTTTAGGAACACAGCACTTATCTCATTATCTGAATGCATCTCAAGGCATGCTCCTTGTGAAACTGTGAGAACTTCTATCATTAACAGACGTGTACCATGCCCTGATATATGGTTAAACCGCTTGCAGTGCACTGTCAGATGTACAGGATGGCAGCTGTATGTGCTGTGACCAAATAAACCCCACACTGAAACCTTTCAGAATTTTAGGACCTACAAGTACTGCATTCATATTAAAAGTAAAAAATTCCTAAGCTACACATGTTCTAGGTTTCCATTTGTTAGATACAACATACCTTTGGAAGTAGGCGCCTAAAAAGATATGCCTTCTACTTGCTTCTCTGTCTGGCTCTTCGAAAAGAAGGCCTTTGGAGCAGGAAATGCAAAGGGCAGCTCATTTCTTAACACTGACTCTGCATCAACATTCTCTGTGTTTGCACGCTTCTTAGATGCCACTTTTCTTGTCACTGGAGTTGACAGTGTGAATTCCATATCACCCAGTTGAGTATCATGCCTCGAATGGTGCCAGAGACGGAACAAAAGGTTTTCTGATCACAGCCGGAGAAGTTACTGTCAAAGAAATTCTAACAGCTGAGAAGGTCAGACACAATGCTTATAAAAATATCATACATTATTTGGCTATTGAACAAAACAGTTGAAAACTCTGATTCTCTCCTAGAATAAGTTCGTTTCTTATAGACTGTCAAACACCATTTTTTTATTTGTTCATCTCAATTCTCCATTGAGGATTAACCCTCACCAGCTTATCTAAACATAAATATGAATTATCACTTGGTTTAGTTAAAAATTTGAATAATATCACAGTGGATTTTGTTGTCCAACACAGTAAGATTGAATTTCTTTCGGTACCTTTCAACCTCTGCCTACCTCCAGCCTAACTCCAGAATCTTATTAACTGTGCCTTATCGCTTCCCATTGTGTTTTAAAATCCTCACTGACTCCTTTACTTGTTCCCTTGCTTGCTGTTTCTGTGCAAACCAAACACTGGAGTTAGGGATCACGTCAAACCAACCATGGCCTACAGGTAGAAGGCAACAAAATTTATGCTTAACATACTTCTTTGCTCTATCTTTATCTTCCTTTGGTCAAGGTCCACTAGATACTTAAATATGGAGTAAGCACTAGATACAATGAGAAGCAGATTTCTAGATTAAGAGCTGTATTTTTTCTGTAAGAAACTAGCTGTACATCTTCACACACCTGCTTTGTTTTCTGAGTATTTAGATCGAGTGGAGATTCTTCAAACACTGAAGCTACATCAGAAAATTCCATGGATCCAAACGCATCTGGCACATGGCTGCAGTCTGGCACATCTTCATATGCCAGAGCCTTTTCAGACAGAAATGTTCCACCGAGATTCTTTTGCAGAATTAGAAGGAAGATTTCATCAGAAGATTTCACCACTAAAGTCTAAATAAGATTGGTTTGCAAGTTCCAAACTATGGCTAACAGCTAATGGAAGTCCACAGGCCAGCAGCAACAACTTTTATATTATGTTCTTAATATTCTAATTGTTGATATGACGTTCATATAAAGAGCAGAAGGGAAATTACTCTTAGAGCTCAAGTCATCTTTCACAGCCTGCGTCAACAAGAGCAGCACCTCATAGCCTTTGGTTTCAAGACCTGGACCACAAGCTAGCTAATGATTTTACACAGAATTCCAGAGTTCAAGTCACTGTTTACATTAGGGCTGAAATTGTACTGAAAGCCTTCAAGTTCATCACACTTAATTATCACTGGCACCACACATAACTCCACGTTACATATGTGATCACACGCAACCTGGCAACTTCAGACAATTCCCAAAGCACTCCACTTGCACTTGGCTACTGAAGTACAGAAAAAGGAATTAACATCAGAAATAGCTGCAGTCAAAACCATCTAAGAATCCAAGTCTCCAGGAAACAAGGAAAGCAAATCCTCTCCAGGACTGTGTTCTAAAAGGAAACAGATCAGAAAGGTGAGTTCTTCCCCCCTTTGACCACCCACTCATGTAACGTCCATGTCATTTCTAAGTATGCTGCCCAGACCAAGACTGAGGATGCTTCAGAAGAAGACCTTCCCTGCTAAGCCAAACAGAACAAGTAAGGTACCAAAATATGTAGAGCCAAACGAGGAAAGGTGCTCTAAGAAGGTAAGCATCACAAGAGACCAACAGGAATACTTACACAATCCAAACAATGCACAGTTTCTGTTCCACAAGCTGCCAAGAGGAATGTGTGCAGTACTCACAGCGCACCATGTACACTGCTTACTGCAGTCATACTGCTTCGTAGGACCAGCCCAACTTACTAAAACACTTTAATGAGCAATCCGAACTGTCTGGATCAGCACGGTTCACTTGGAAGGGACCTTCACAGATAAACCTGAAGAGGTGAGGCGACTGCACTATCTAAACCTTAAAGCATATAGGACCTTAAAGCATAAGCTTAAAGCACAGAAGCATGACCAGCAGGTCGAGGGAGGTGGTGCTGCCCCTCCACACTCCTCTCATTGAAACCCCATCTGGAGCACTGCACGCAGTTCTGGAGCCCTCAACACAAGAAGGACTTGGAGATGTTCAGGCAGGTCCAGAGGAGGGCCATGAAGGTGATCAGAGAGGGCTGAAAGCACCTCTACTATGTGCACAGGCTGAGAGAGATGGGGCTCTTCAGCCTGGAGAAGACTCCAAGGAGACCTTAGAGTGGCCTTCCAGTATCTGAAGAGGGCCTACAGGGAAGGCTGGGGAGGGACTTTTCATAAGGGCAGGTAGCAACAGAATGAGGGGAAATGGCTTTACATGGGAAGAAGGTAGATTAGGATTGGATATTAGGAAGAAATGCTTTACTGTGGGTGTGGTGAGACACTGGAGCAGGTTGCCCAGCAAGGCTCCAATATGATTGCTTTGCAAGTTCCAAACTATGGCTAACAGCTAATGGAAGTCCTCAGTCCAGCAGCACAAAATTTTATATTATCTTCTTAATATTCTAATTGTGGATTTGACGTTCATATAAAGAGCAGAAGGGAAATTACTCTTAGAGCTCAAGTCATCTTTCACAGCCTGCGTCAACAAGAGCAGCACCTCACAGCCTTTGGTTTGAAGACCCGGACCACAAGCTAGCTAATGATTTTACACAGAATTCCAGAGTTCAAGTCATTGTTTATGTTAGGGCTGCAATTCTACTGAAAGCCTTCCAGTTCATCACACTTCATTATCAATGGCACCACAGATACCTCACAAAGAAGCATTATGACACCACAAAGGGGCATTATGACGTCAGAAAGGGCATTATGACATCACAAAGGGCATTATGAATCACAAAGGAGCATTATGACATCACAAAGGAGCATTATGACGTCTCAAAGGGCATTATGACGTCACAAAGGGCGTTATGACACCACAAAGAAGCATTATGACATCACAAAGGGGAATTATGACGTCAAAAAAGGGTCATTATGACGTCTGAAAGGGGCATTATGATGTCACAAAGGGGTGTTATGACATCACAAAGGGGTATTGTGACATCACAAAAGAGCATTAAGACATCACAAAGGGGAATTAAGACGTCACAAAGGGCATTATGACGTCACAAAGAGGCATTATCACGTCACAAAGAGGCATTATGAAAACAAAGGAGCCTTATGACGTCTCAAATGGCATTATGACATCACAAAGGGCATTATGACGTCACAAAGGGGCATTAAGACATCACAATGGGTCATTATGACGTCAGAAAGGGGCATTATGACATCAGAAAGGTGCATTATGATGTCACAAAGGGTGTTATGATGTCACAAAGGGGCATTATGATGTCACAAAGGGGCGCTGGGAAAAGATCTCTGTGTGGAGATTGCTTCTACTAGAGGTAGTTCTATAAGACTGTTATATAGAGCTGTGCAGGGGCTGTAAATCTGTCTGCAGAGGGTGATGATCAGTTCCAAGTGTCTGCAGTCAATGCTCATGGACAGAGCCCATCCAACCTGGCCTTGAATGCCTGCAGGCCTTGAATGGGGCATCCACAGCCTCCTTGGGCAACCTGTTCCAGTGTGTCACCACCCTCTGAGCAAAAAACATCTACCTAAGATCCAACCTATACCTCCCCAGTCTCAGTTTTAAACCATTCCCCCTTGTCCTATCATTATCCACCCTCATAAACAGCCATTCCCCCTCCTGTTTATACGCTCCCTTCAAGTACTCAAAGGCCACAATGAGGTCTCCCCACAGCCTTCCATTCTCCAGGCTAAACAAGCCCAGATCCCTCCACCTTTCCTCATAGGAGAGCTGCTCCAGCCCTCTGATCATCACAGTGGCCCTCCTCTGGACCCCCCCCAACAGCTCCACATCCTTCCCAGGCCTGGACACAGTGCTGCAAATATGGCCTCACAAGAGCTGAGCAGGAGTGGACAATCACCTCCCTCTCCTGCTGGCCACCCCTTTTTCAGTGCAGCCCAGAACACACATGGATCTATCTTTTCCATACGGATATTCCCATCTGTCTACATATATATACCACACCTACACCCCCACAATCTGCTACAACTCCATAGAATTTTCAAGGTTGGAAAAGACCTGGATGATCTTATGATCTTATGATCTCAGATCTTATGATCTGGATGATCTTATGATCATCCAGTCCAACCATCACCAATACTTCCCAGTTAAATCACATCCCTCAACACAACACCCAAACTTTTTGTGAACTTCCCAGGGTTGGTGACTCTACATGAGAGAAAAGGGCACTCAGATAAGGGATTCTGCATTTGCTATTAGCAGAGGTGGGATGAGACCGAGCACTGCCCCAGCTCCTGGGATAATGCAGAAGGGCTGAGACCTTCCAGCTGCTTCCACCCAGGGTCACACAGCAAAGCCGACCCTGCAGGAGTCTGCATCATTCTTTGCATGGCATTGCTAAGAGGAAGATCCCCCCCCTACCCTTGGCTCTACACTCCAGCTGCTGTCTGCCATCTGTAAAGCCACCACAGCTCTCCTACTGGAGTTCCCATCTGCACAGTGACAGCTTGGTTTCTTCTTACTGTCAAAGCAGCCACAGCCTCAGTGCTTCTCAAATCTCCCCTTTTCAGCTGATTTCCTCTTTCTTGTGGCTGGGCAATTCCTCCCTCTCACAGTCAGCCCTCTGCCCCACTCTGTGCCCACAGACCCAGAGAGGGCACACAGAGCCAGCCCTGTCCCAGCTGCTGCTGCTTCACATCTGACAGTCTCAGGAGCTGAGATCCAGGCCGAGACAGCAATGCCCAGACATGGTTTGTAGGACGTTTGTGATAGGAAATAGGGAGGCTTGTGATTAAACCTGCCCCCTAAGGAGGAAGGCAATGCTGCCTGCAGCCCCAGCAGGCATTACAAAACATTCCCATTTACAGGAGGGTTTTAAATAGCACAATTCAGGAACTACAACTGCACAAATTCCCACATGCCCTGGAATAAGTTTGGGAATGGACATGGTTCTACCACCTGTGCAATGCCATAGAAATAACAACCATCCACCTGTAAACCTCCATCCTCTCCCCTGCTGCACAAAGGGAAGCTCAACAGCAGTGCACAAATGTCCCAGCAATGTCTGAGCACTGCTCTGTGCATCCCAACCTGCTCATCCCATCCACTCCTGGCTGGGCAGCAGGATTGGGGTGGCACATTGCAATGGGCACAGAGGAACATGGAAGCCCCACACATGTGAGGAAGGGGCTGGCTGTGCTCCACACTCACGTTATCAGACGTGATTTGCCCTTCTGTGGGGAGCCTCTGCTCTTTCCCAGCTCATCCTCCAGCGTCTGGGACTCCAGGATCTCATTCAGGCTGTTGTTGGCTGCGGGGCAGTTCCATGAAGAGCCTCCCCTCCACCGACCGGCACACAACAGCCGCTCCCGCGCACTGCGGCTCAGCCAATCGGAGCCGGCGGAGCTGCCGCTGCCCGATGGGACCCCCCCCCCCCACATATTGACCCCCCAGACGAGGAAGAGGAGGAGGAGAGCGACGAGGAGCTGCCGCAGGAGCTGACGTTGGGGCGGGGGGGCAACGCGGGGGGGGGGTCGGCAGTGGGGGGTGGGGGAGGGGGTGGGGCAGCATTACCCCCGGACCCCGTGGACCCCCCCCAGCCAAAGTGCTGCTCTCCGACCCCCGCGGGCTCTTTGTGCAGCCGCTGCCCTCCAGTTATAGAACCCCCCCCCCCATATTGCGCTTTGCTCACCCCCACCTCCGGAACCCCCCCCCCACTCACCACATCGCCCCCTCCCCCCCGGGTGGGGTTATGGGGGGTGGGGTGGGGTCGACGATGTGCCGTAAGCCGCGCCGGGGTCGTGTGACAAACCCCCCACCCCATCAAGATGAATGGGGCGCTGTCGGGGGGGGGCTCAGCCGTAAGGATAAAGCGGGGGGGTTAATGACGGGGGGGGGCAGTGCTATAGGGAACGCAACTAATCTAAGCCCCCCCCCCCCACATTAACACCCCATTGTGTGTGGGGGTGGTGGGGGTGGGGCACACAATAACCCCCCCAAAGGCCAAACAGCCCCAACACCCCCCCTCAAAGCCGCTGACTTACGCTGTGCCCCCCCTGCATGAAGGGCCCCCCCCATCGATTGAGCCCCCCCCAATCCCATCTATAGTTGAGAGCTATGCTTTTTGTAACCCCCCCCTTTTAAAGCCCCCCCCCCCCACAATGTTGTGCACGATGTGCTGCCCCCCCATGAGCCCCTGACCCCCCCCCCTTAAAAGATGGGGTGGGGGGGGTGGTCTCGGACCCCCTCTCCTTTAAACGATGGGGTGGGGGGGCGGATTGTCACTGCCCCCCAACACCAAAATGGACACCCCCCTTTTAAAGGATGGGGTGGGGATGGGGGGGTGGGGGGTGAAGGTGATCTCGCCCCCCCCCCATTAAAACGGACCCCCCACCCCTTTAAAGGATGGGTGGGGGTCGGTTACGGGCTCCCCCGGCGCTGTGTGTGTATGTGCCCCCCCCCCGTTTTGCTCCCCCCGTGGCGCAGTGTGCTGGGAAAGGATCTCTGTGTGGAGATTGCTTCTACTAGAGGTAGTTCTATAAGACTGTTATATAGAGCTGTGCAGGGCCTGTAAAGAGAGTTGAGGGGGACTCTAGTGGGCATATGGGGCTGTGGTGGGCAATAGGAGGACTAGGGGCTCTAGGGGGCTCTGAGGGTGTGTAGGGGTTGTGGATCAGGTTGGATCTTAGGAAGATGTTTTTCACTCAGAGGGATGTGACGCACTGGAACAGGTTGCCCAAGGAGGCTGTGGATGCCCCATCCCTGCAGGCAGTCAAGGCCAGGCTGGATGTGGCTCTGGGCAGCCTGGTCTGGTGGATGGCGTCCCTGCACATAGCAGGGGGTTGGAACTGGATGATTTTTGGGATCCTTTTCAACCCAGGCCATTCTATGACTGTACAGTTCCATAGTGGAACAAATATAATATGCTAACTATGTAAAACATGGAGTCAGACCTGTGTGATTTGTCCACACCAGGAGGTGATTAGAAAACAATTTGTAAGCTACAAAGCTGCTTGCTGGAAAGGAAAAGAAAATAAAACTACAAGAAAAAGGGAAATCATTTCTTCCTGAAAATAGGAAGAATTATAGATCTGACATGAAATTTGAGTGAAGCTCCTGATTTTATGAAGCTATTCCCATTATTTTCTTGGTGCTGTGTTTCCCAAATGAGTGGTTTCTGGCTCTGCTGCAGCACCAGTCTGCATGTGAACATCAACTCTGTTCACCATCTGGGAAGATTAGGACTTCCCTTCTCCTACCAGCACCACTGAATTACAGTTACTCAGTGGTTAAACAAAGGAATCCTTAAAGAAGGGTTTACAGCTGTCCTGTTGTCTGAAGTGCTTGGGGCATTCTGATGCTATTAAGCTCTATGTATTAACAAGTTAAAAAAGAAAAGGTAGGCATCTGATTGTTGTGACAGTTTCTAAGCGATTTGGAAAGCTGTACCACCCAACCACTCCTTCTATTTGATGGAGGTGACAAAGCTCAGTTTAATTTCTGACTGCTGTTTAAATTCTGAAGCTCGAGCTGGTTCCTGGAGCAGAAAAAGCTCGGAAGCTGTCCCTCCTACAAGCAGGCACCTCTGAGCAAAATATGACATCTCAGTTTCTGATGGTAAGGTCAGGAGATCTGATTCCAGCATCTAGCTTTTGGCTTAATACTGTGTTAGTGGGACCTTTGGCATCTAGCACTTAATGATCTTGAAGGTTTCTTCCAACCCAAGCCCTCCCATGATCCTATGATTCTGTGATTTCATTCAGGTTTATTGAGATGAGTTCTCCTGAATGTGCTGTTCTCCATATGATTATAATTGGAGTCCAGATGGGTGACTGAAACCAGACACCAAACTTTCTGATGGCCAAAATTAAATGAAATCAATCCTTTACTGTGTCAGTAGTCTGTAACTAGAGCCCATCAGGTAATTCCCAGGCTCCTGCCTGTATCAGTGGCTGCACACAGTGAAAAAGTCTGATGGGATTTTAACCTCTAAAATGTTCCAAAGCAACCAGAGGGTGAATATATTCACTATGTAAATACCTGCAGGAATAAGCTTGTCATGTATGTCCTCAGGTAGCACAGTAGTTAATGGTGGGACTCAGTAGGTCATGCTGAAAGTTGAGTCTGCTGATTTTGAAGGTCTTTTGAAGGTCTTTTCCAGCCTACATGACCTTATGCTAATATTTCTGAAATTTATTTCTGTTCAGCTCCCAGAAAACCTCCCACCCAGCCCCCAACTGACCCCGTGGTGAAAAATAAAACAGAAACCTCAGTGACGCTGGCATGGTCCCCTCCGAAGATGCACCGCCCCATTCCAGTCGATGGCTACATTGTGGAATGCAAGAAACTAACTGGCTTCACCTGGGTGAGGTGCCACGAGTCTCATGTCCCCGTCCCAGAGTTCACGGTGAGCAATCTGTCTGAAGAGGCTGATGATCAGTTCCGAGTGTCTGCAGTCAATGCGCATGGACAGAGCCCGTCTCTGGAATTCCCAGGGAGCGTGCACCTTGGTAAGCACAAAAACCCCAATGGAAATGGGTCAGTGTGTGCTGAGCAGCTGTGTTGGTTCCCTAAAGATGCTTCCTTTGACTTTAAGGTTAGCAGTGCATTAACACACCAAAGGCTTTCCTTTATTCCTAGTTCTCCTATCTCCTATCAACCTCCAGCTACCACTAAAGTGATACGAGTTGTTTCTGTGACAGAGACATGAATATCCTTATCTTTTGATATCTCACATGTGCAAGAGGCAGAACTTTCTGTAACAGATCTTAAGCACAGAAGTGCTTCTTCTAGCACTCATGCAAAGGGAGAAGTAGAAATGTACCTATGATTTAATCTTCCATCTCTAAATGAGATACCAGACTTGCATCTAAAGAGCATTAAGACATACATGTTCTTCCTCAGACCCAGTCCTGGCTGTGAAATCCCCCCTAACAACTGGTGAAGCTGTACCTGGAGGGGATGCCATGTTTACTATTGACCTTACAACAACATGCAAGCATGCCAGCTGATGAATGTCTGCAGTTCACAGCTATTGGCCAGTGCATTCAGTCACCAGGTTTACCACTGCATGACCATAGAGCAGTACTTTCAGCTGCAGGTTCAGACAGCCTTTCTGATTGCACTGGAATAGTTTAGAAGTAGGGGAGCAATCATTCCAATAATATCTCTATCAATCAGCTTTGCATGACAAAGTAGAACAAATAAACATTCATGATGGGAGGACCTGTTTGTCATTGGGTGGAAACCTCTGCAGAAGCATGTTTAGAGCATTATTAATCAGTAGAAGGAGATGTTTGGTTGATTTTTACTTAGTAAATCCAGCAAGAAGACCAAATGAAATATCGTGAATTGCTCAGCACTGACACAATGATGAGTGCAGGAACAGAAGGTGATACTTTTTCAGAGATGTTGCAGCAAACATTGACCACGTTAGCCTGATATAAATTGAAATAACGAGGCCTTTGCTCCTGACAGGTGCTGCAGTGAGATTTACCAAGAAGAGCAAAGATGTAGAAAAGATCTGCGCTTGGCTGCGTGAGGAAGCCAAACTGCAGGCTGAGCTTTCAGACACAGGCGCTACTGTGGAGTGGATGAAGGATGGGAAGGAGCTCAAGGCCAGTGAAAATTATGAACTGCAAATTGTGGGGAAGAAACACACCCTGAAAATTCACAACGACTCAATGGATGATGCTGCAAGTTATCAGTGCATCTGTGAGGGGGATAAAATGCTCTATCAGCTTTCAGTGAAAGGTATGTGACAGTCTGGGCTGTCCTCTTCCTGCCCAGGGCCAGCAGACTGCATTCACCTGACTCCCCGACAGTCCAGCTGTTGTCAGACAGCATCTGGGGTGTTTTCAGTGGCTGTTTTGACTTGAACTGGCCAATCTGCTTTGTAGAGCCATTTGATTTCTGTGTTCTGTCCTGTGATTCGTCCCTAAGATATAGAGGAAATCAAGGGAAAGACAGGAAAAAGAGCATCCCAGCCTTCCTGCTCTTCTGTCAGGGTGGCCACAAGAGATGATGTCAACATCTCTTTTTGTAGCAGTGATCCCAAATGTAGAAAACACCTGTGAAGAGTCACAGGGACTAAATTGATGGAGAGCAGAACTTCCTGCCAAGGCTTGTCAGCTAGTCTTAATTTTGCTTTTCTTCTCTCTCTTTGTCATGTTAGCATAATATTTCATACTGGCAGGTCTGCCCATAGAATTAACTGGCACAGGCTGCCCAGGTAGGTGGTGGGATCCCTGGAGGTGTTCAGGAGCTGTCGAGATGTGGCCCTGATGGATGTTATCAGGGGGCATGGTGGGGTGGGTTGGGGTTGGAATCAAAGGAGGACCCCCATGTATTTCATCGGGAAGCACTACTGGTAATAAGACCTTTGGAGCAAATCCTGGTAGGGCCACGCTCAGCTGGTCCAGTCTGGAGGCTGTTTCTCCTTACTGCAGTATCTGCAGTGAAAACCAGCAGCTGCTTTTGTGTGGTTGGGCTCACATCCAGCAGTGGTGACGGGACTACAATGATAAGAGACAGTTCCTGAAAAAATGAATGAAATTTGACTGTATGATAGGATGGAGTTAAATGTATTGACAGGATCTCAGTCATCCCAGTGTCCATCAGCTGGCTCTCGAGCTCCTAAATACAGGCATTCTGTAGAACGTTGTTGAATTTGTATTATACATGCGTGTTCTTGGAACTGCAGAACAAATGCATGCATAATCCAGACTTTGATTTTAGCAGCTCTGACTGCGCTGTCTCAACAGACCCAACTCAGTTGTGTGCGCTGTTTTGAAATGATATGTTAACAAGAAGTTGGAAAACAAGCTCAATTACCCTCAGTAAAATAGGACCGTGGACTTAGGCTTGAACTTTTGGCTAAGACAGTGGTGAGATTTTGAATCTTTGAAGTCAATTATTCCACTGTGTGTTAATAAGGGCCAGTTTTATCATCTAACTTTTGCACTCCAATTAATTTCCATAAAGGAATTCTTTTTTTTCTTTTTTCTTTTCAGTCCTAAGTGATATCTCTATCTTTTAGGCTTGATTTGTTTGCCAGGGGGTTACAGTGCAGTAATAGATACCCCCTCCATTGATTTCCTTCTAGTTTGCTTGTTCCAATTCTTTCCTCAGTTTTCCTATTTTAGACATTTTCTTGAAGCCTTGGGCTTCTTCCTTTGGCTCTGTCCCCTGTACAGTGTACGTCCTTCAACTTGTGGAGATAAGGTAATCTGGTACGTGGTTTATAAAAGCTGCCAATTTGCCAGCTTCTGAATTAGAATCTAGCAATTAGAACTAGGATTAAACGTGCACGTTTGATCTTATGATAAATGAATGCCTCATGGTCACCAATGTCCCTGCAGTTCTTTACCATCATATGTATTTTGTGTCTTCATATTTTGTTTCAGCACTGGCAAACTTCGTAATCAAAGAGACAAGTGGAGGAGTAATCAGGGCCGTTGCTGGAAAACAAGCTGAATTTGTTTCTGAGACCTCTGAAGCCAATGTCATGGTGAAGTGGTACAAAAATGGCAAAGAAATCAAGACCAGTAAGAAATTCACAATGGAAGATAAAGGGAAACTGCATAAGCTTGTGGCTTCAGCTGTAACGAAAGAAGACGAGGGAACATACATCTACACAATTGGAGATGACACTCTGATTTTTGATTGGAAAGTCTCAGGTAAGTTTGTGAGGCAAACATAGGATCACAATCCATGTAAAGCACTTCAGACTTAATTCATTTTATTTGTCCAACGCTGTGGGTTTCCAGTATTTAGGACAAAGATTGCATAGCTCTATTGAAGCAATTCTGACCTTCCTGTTGTCCCTATGCAAATCCACAGTATGAGCAAATAATGTAACTGTGTTGTGATGAATTCAAGACAGCCTTAGCTCCAGCTGGGGCTGGAGTCACGACTTGAGCCCTGACATCTGGGCTTCATTCATCTAGTTCATGTATTGCCTCAGCACTTACATCATCTTTAAACCTATGACTGAAATGGTCCTAAGTTATTAGCATGGGAATCCTGTCTCCTCTTTGGACAAATTAAACTCCACATTTGGAGAGTTGAGTGTCTCCTGCTGTACCCGAAGGACATTGTGATCTCTGAGGTGTCTCCCTGAGGTGCTGTAAGCACAGCCATTAGCTCATAGTGCAAGTAAAGCACTGTTAGGTCAAGCCTGGAGGAGTAATGCTTGTCACTGACATGTTCCTGTTCAGGGTGGAGCTGGAGGGTAAAATAACACAAGAAATTGTCATTGAAATTCAATATCTGTGAAATTCAGCTGGTTGCATTCACAGAACCTGGCGTTAAGATCTGTTTTCTGTTTTATATCTTGAGCCTATTTTCCATAACCCAGTCCTCATTTATGAACTGAAGCTCTACTGAAAGCCTTTCGCTGTGTATGCTCATGCTGCAGTGCAGCGCTTGTGACCTTTAACAGCACATTCACGTTCCTCTGATCACAGGATCCTTACGGTTGATTAAGACCCTCTAGTCTGACTGCTCACCCATCACCACCGTGATGCTCACCATCAGCTTAGCTAAAAACTCAGCAGAGATGATAGATCAAGCACAACACTGGATTTGGGGTGGCTAGAGATTCCTAAGATATTGAAGGATTGCTTGCAGGTGGTGTTGGTTCAGGTATTCACCCTGCATCCCACCTGCTGTTCTGTTTGGTTGAGAATCATGCATTCTGCAATTTCACTTTGTAATTCAAAGACCCTGGCTTTATCTGTTGAAAAACTGATCTAAAACAAGCCAAGAAGACTCCGTTGGAACTGGTTGATGCAGAACAAAGGCATCCCCAAAGGACAAGTTGCACTGTTTGATGAACATTATTGGATGAGAGCTAAGCTAAGATTTAAAAAGTTCTGGGGCTGTCTCTGAGCATCAAATACAGAGGAAGCCTGCATGATTCCCTGAGAATGGATACCTCCTACTTTGGTGTAGGGTTAAGGGAACACTAGCAGTAACTCCTATCACAAAATGTCGCATGGCTCAGACAAAATGCCATCAAGAGGGCTTAATTAGGAGCACCAAATGGTCACAAGATGGTCTTAGGGCAGGGAAGTAATCTATCTATGTGATACTGATTGATGCTATTAGTTCTTAACAGCTTGACTCTAGAAGGACTGTTGTTCTTTGGTCACCTAGTTATAAAAGAATAAATGGCTCCTGTCTATTACAATTTTTAACGCATTTTTTGTTCACTGATGCCATAAATGTTCCTGGCATAGTAATTGGCCTTGGTATATTCAGTGACTGAAAGCAACAGTTGTTGCTCTAAGAAATGCAGTACAAAGCTAGGTCTGCCTGTAGCTGACAGCCATCAGCTTGCTCCTCAGGCAGGTTCTGTCTGTGTATGGGAGATCACAATGTGAACCACTGATTGATCAGCTGAGGCAAGTGTGGGGTCAGCTGTGGGAGCACAGGTGAAAGTTATGTAGCTGTGCTCCCTGGAGGGGTGGAGTTCGACTCCACCTCCTCTGAGACCTCATTTAAGGGCTGACCCTCACTGAGGCAGCATCTCTTGGAGATTGCTCACCAGGGAGGATCACCTCAGCTCTGGTGAGTTCCCTTTTCCTTATATCTTCTGTATTTCTACCATTTTACTTGTAATTGCTATCCTTGTTAATACCAGCATAGTTATTGCCAATACATTTGGCAAGCCAGGCAGGAGCCACTGACTTGGCATCTAGAAATATAAGGAAAAAAAAAAATGTCCTTTGTGTGGAAAATCTTTAATTGGTACAAGGGGGAGAAGACCACCCCCTTAGGGACATGCCTTCCTGGACAAATTCCAGGTTTTGAGGCGTCCCCATATTACCAATTAGCAACAATTATTGAACAATGGGGCCCTTTAAGAGTACCAAATAACATGGACGCCTATTGTCTAACTGATTACTTTCTAGGACTACAAAAAGATATCTTAATTACAAAAGAAAAGCGAATGGCTGCATCTATGGCAGCCTGGCCATTATTAAATGCTTTAAATCGGGCAGAGATAAAATCAAACAACATTGCACATGAAAATGAATTGTTAAAGGCCCGTATTGAAAAATTGGAGGGTGAGATCAATCTATTGACAGGAAAAAAACCGTCATTTTCTTCCTCCAACCCTCAAATTAGATACATTTCATTTAATGACGATCAAGATCCTGAAGAAATGAATCAAAATAAGATCACTAAATCTGATCTAGAAAAACCATCTGAGACGGACTCACTAGAAGTCCGTCCAGTAATAACTCAAAAAACAAAGAAAATTCAAGATCGACCAGCAGGAGTGCCTCCTGATCAATGGCCCCCTGCCGAATCTGTTTTACATGTAACAGCCCGTCCATATACACCTACTGAACTCATGGACCTAGTGCAACGATTTAGGCAAAGGCCAAGGGAAAGTGTTCCGGCTTGGTTATTACGGTTATGGGATTCAGGGGCAGATAGTGTACTGGTTAGTGGCCCCGAAGTATCTAAGTTGGCCACAATAACAGTACATCCTGCCCTTCGGCAGAGACTGTATGCTGGGACTCAGTTCCCTGAAGAAAACCATTCAATTGTAGAATGGATAATGGCTGCTTGCCGCATGGTGTGGACAAATAAAACTGACATGCCAGTAAACACAGGGATGTGGTCTTCTATGGAAGACCTTCAAAATTATATACGCGAATTAGGTATGAGAGAGGCTATCTACGAAGACACATTCGATAGCCCTGATATGGTTAAATTTTCTGCGGGAATGAGGGACCTAATTTTACAGTAAGCACCCTCTCATATGTATGGAACCTTGGTTTCCATACTTAATCCAGTAGTATCCGCAGAGGCAGTAGTCCAACAAGCCGCCCAATTGGTAGCAGACCTCGGAGAAACTGAGCGTTTACGAGCTAAGCGCAATATCAGGGTGATTGAGGATGCCGAGGCTTTTCCAATAGTGCGAGCCAGAAGATCGGCCCCGCGAACTTCTCGGGCAGGACCTGTTAGGGTATCCCGGAAACAAATGTTTAATGATCTGCTCCGGGCAGGCGTTCAGTTTTCAAAAATTGATGGGCAGCCCAATCAGGTTCTCCTTCAGTTGTGGAAGCAACTGAAGGATGAACAAAAATTTCAGAATAAACCCAAAAGGCCAGGGATAAGATTTATAGAGCGGCGACCAACAACAACATGGAATTTAGAAGATTTTATAGTTCCAAATAGGAAAAAGAAGCCACCTCAGGTGCCTCGGGTTATGACACCGGAGGTATCGGAGGTAAAAGACTTGAATCTGGCTCAGTTCATGGCTTGACGAGGGATGTCAGTCCTCCTAGGGCCTCTAGACGGGACCGGAGGCCCTATGTGGAACTGACGATATACTGGTCCCGAAAGAATATACAGAAGGTTATGGCCCTAGTTGATACCGGGGCAGAGACATCTATAATATATGGAGACCCAACTAAATTTAAAGGTAATAGAGTGATGATTGGAGGTTTTGGGGGACAAACCATTCCGGTCACCCAAACCTGGGTAAAACTGGGGGTCGGGCGTCTTCCACCACGGGAGTACAAGGTATCCATTGCCCCAATTCCAGAGTATATATTAGGAATTGATATCCTGTGGGGTCTGGCTCTCCATACAACAGTGGGAGAGTTCCAATTGCGGCAGAGATGCATTAGTATCTGGGCAATCCAGACAATATTGAGAGTCCATGCAAAACATGAGCCTATTTGTTTGCCGAAGCCACGCCGGATTACTAATGTGAAACAGTACAGACTCCCGGGTGGGCAGGATGAAATAACAATGACGGTGCAGGAATTAGAAAGAGTGGGTATTATAAGGCCTGCACATAGCCCATATAACTCCCCAATATGGCCAGTGCGAAAACCGGATGGAACATGGAGGATGACAGTAGACTATAGGGAATTAAATAAGGTCACGCCACCTGTTCATGCGGCTGTACCCAATATTGCCTCCCTAATGGACACACTAAGCAGGGAAATCAAAACATATCACTGTGTCTTGGATTTGGCGAATGCATTCTTCAGTATTCCAATCAGTGAAGAATCGCAAGATCAGTTTGCATTTACATGGGAAGGGAGGCAATGGACTTTCCAGGTCCTACCCCAAGGGTACGTACATTCGCCCACTTTTTGTCATAATTTAGTGGCACATGATCTGGCTAAGTGGGAAAAGCCAAATAATGTCAATTTATATCATTATATTGATGACCTCCTGTTAACATCCGATTCGTTAGAGGCGGTGAGACAAGCAGCAGATTTGTTGATAGCTTACCTGCAGAAAAGAGGGTGGGCTATAAACCCACAGAAGGTGCAAGGTCCGGGGCTATCTGTAAAATTCCTGGGAGTAATTTGGTCCGGGAAAACCAAAGTACTACCCAGTGCGGTAGTAGATAAAGTCCAAGCGTTTCCAGTCCCTACAACATCAAAACAATTGCAAGAATGTTTGGGTATATTGGGGTATTGGCGCTCCTTTATACCTCATTTAGCTCAGCTATTAAGGCCATTATACAAGCTTACAAAGAAGGGTCAATCATGGAATTGGGGAAAGATAGAACAGGATGCTTTCCAACAGGCAAAACTGGCAGTTAAACAAGCTCAGGCGTTGGGTATATTTGATCCGACCCTCCCAGCTGAACTAGATGTTCATGTTACTCAAGATGGTTTTGGCTGGGGCCTGTGGCAACGCCAGAGTTCTGTTCGAACCCCCATTGGATTCTGGTCTCAGGTTTGGCACGGAGCAGAAGAACGATATAGCATGATTGAGAAACAGTTATTGGCTGCCTATTCGGCATTACAAGCAGTAGAGCCGATAACGCAAACAGCAGAGGTCATAGTTAAGACTTCATTACCAATCCAGGGGTGGGTGAGAGATTTGACTCACCTTCCTAAGACGGGGGTGGCCCAAGCACAAACGGTGGCACGATGGGTCGCCTATCTAAGCCAGAGAAGCAGTCTGTCTTCATCTCCACTTAAAGAAGAACTACAGAAGATCCTAGGCCCAGTGACGTATCACAGTGATACATCAAAAGAACCGATGGTTGCTCCACCAGAGAAGAGTCCCGTTCAGGAAGGAAGATATCCTATTCCTGAAGATGCCTGGTATACGGATGGGTCCAGCAGAGGCAACCTGAGCAAGTGGCGAGCAATAGCATACCATCCCTCTACTGAGACCATCTGGTTTGATGAGGGGGATGGTCAAAGCAGCCAATGGGCAGAATTGCGAGCCGTGTGGATGGTTATAACTAAAGAACCTGGTGACGGCGTCCTGAACACCTGTACAGATAGTTGGGCTGTGTACCGGGGGCTCACTCTGTGGATTACGCAATGGGCTACCCAGGAATGGACTATCCACGCCCGACCGATTTGGGGTAAAGACATGTGGGTAGACATTTGGAATACGGTCAAACACAGGACAGTATGTGTCTACCATGTCTCTGGTCATCAACCCTTGCAGTCACCAGGAAATGATGAAGCTGACACACTGGCCCGAATCCGATGGATTGAGAATTCACAATCTGAAAATATTGCCCGTTGGTTACATCAGAAGCTACGGCATGCTGGACAGAAGATAATGTGGGCAGCTGCTAAAGCATGGGGGCTGCCTGTACAACTATCTGATATCGTTCAAGCATGTCAGGATTGCGATGCTTGCTCAAAGATGAGACCGAGACCGTTGCCTGAAACAACATCCCACATTGCTAGAGGATATAGTCCTCTTCAGAGATGGCAGGTCGACTACATTGGGCCCCTCCCTCGGTCTGAGGGGGCGAGATATGCCCTGACCTGCGTTGACACTGTAAGTGGACTGCTGCAAGCCTATCCTGTACCAAAGGCAAATCAAGCATACACAATTAAGGCACTTACTAAACTGATGTCTGCATACGGGACACCTCAAGTTATCGAGAGTGACCAAGGGACTCACTTCACTGGAGCGATGATACAGCGCTGGGCAGAAGAAAACAACATTGAATGGCGATTCCACCTGCCATATAACCCAACAGGGGCAGGCCTTATTGAACATTATAATGGTATCCTTAAGGCTGCCCTGAAAACAGACTCTCAGTCCCTGCAGGGGTGGACAAAAAGATTATATGAAACCGTGCGGGACCTGAATGAAAGACCTCGGGATGGCAGACCCAGTGCCCTGAAAATGTTACAAACTATATGGGCCTCCCCTCTTAGGATCCAAATTACAGGCACCGATAATAAGGTAAAACCGCAGGTTGGTACTGAAAATAATCTTCTGCTCCCTGCCCCTGAGAATTTAGAACCGGGAATCCATAAGATAAATTGGCCTTGGAAGGTGCAGGTAGGACCCAAATGGTGTGGCCTACTTGCACCTTGGGGGAGATTATTGGAGGTGGGAGGTTCAGTCACCCCCTCGGTGATAGGTACATGGCCTACTGACATCGTGGTCAATACTCCGGCCTTTATTGCTAAAGGAACACCTATTATGTCCCTATGGCAGATCAAGACTCCTCCTCTGGTGCCAGATATAGTTATACAGCCACAGATATCTGGCCAGAGGGTATGGTATCGGAGGCCGGGACATAATCCAGTACAAGCAGAAGTATTGACCCAAGATAAGAATACGGCCTGTATCTTGCCCTGGAGGGCGGATCTTCCCCTCCTAGTACCCTTGAAACATCTATATTACTCCCCTTAAGATTGATTCTAAGCCTCTAGGACCATTACTCTGGACTGATGAAACGCAGACGGACCTGCACTTCAAGATGATTTGTCTCCGGTAACATCTATCAAGCACTGGCCCATGGAAGATCATAAACACCCATCCAATCATCATCATTTGAATAATATCAACATCTAATGCGACGGGAGATTGTATCAGCGTCGTGATTGGGTCTCTGTAATAAGGGGAACTCACCTAATCATTGGTTCACGTTGTGAAGGGGTGGAGTGTATGGGAGATCACAATGTGAACCACTGATTGATCAGCTGAGGCAAGTGTGGGGTCAGCTGTGGGAGCACAGGTGAAAGTTATGTAGCTGTGCTCCCTGGAGGGGTGGAGTTCGACTCCACCTCCTCTGAGACCTCATTTAAGGGCTGACCCTCACTGAGGCAGCATCTCTTGGAGATCACTCACCAGGGAGGATCGCCTCAGCTCTGGTGAGTTCCCTTTTCCTTATATCTTCTGTATTTCTACCATTTTGCTTGTAATTGCTATCCTTGTTAATACCAGCATAGTTATTGCCAATACAGTCTGGATGGAATGAAGGGCATGAAATACTGATGTGCTCATCAAACGCTGCTTGTTAGCTTAGAGACAAGGTGTTGAATTGGTTTGTTCATGTATTGCAAACAGGTTACTTAGCTGCCTTCATTTTAGCTTCAGAAGAACATGTGCAGAATACAGAATTGATTAAAAGAAATAAGAACTGTCTGCATAGAACTTACTCTTTCCTTACACAGGAGAATCAAGCACACGTTTGTATGTGAGTACCTCCAGAGGTGAAACTTGATCCCCCAGATGTAATGAGCAGAGACATTACAATCAGTTCTAACTGTATCTTAATGCTGTGCTGAATAAGCCTGAGTCAGGATGTAAACCACTTTCTCTTTTTTTCTTCAGATGAAGCCATTAATTTTGTCAGCAAGTCCAAAACGACTCCAGAAATATCAGTCAGTCCTTCTGAAGACCTGGAGCTGGTGTGTGAGGTGTCAGCTGCAAGCGGAGCTGTCGTATAGAAGAAAGATCAAATAGAGGTGAAGCAGGACCAGAGGACAACCATCATCTCCCAGGGGACGCACCGCAAGCTCATGGTCAAAAATGTGACCCTGAAAGACCAAGGGAGCTACAGCTGTGAAACAAAAGATGACAAAGCAACATTCCAAGTGAAAGTCAGAGGTGAGAAAATGCTTGGAATCCCAGAGATAAAGGAACACTTCATTTTGTGTGTCTTGCATTTGGAGGATCAACTTACAGCCTCTCTGGTGCAAAACATTTTGGCTATAGGACTTTCTTTGTCATCTAGTGTCATAGCAACACTTTTCTACATGTGCTTTTCCATCCAGGAATGAATTACTGCAACAAACAATAGGCAAGGAGGGTAACTTGTGCAGCTCTTGTAGTCAGCTGGTGTCTGCAGGGTTACAGTGCAAGAGCACACCAGGCATGCAAGGAGTGAGAAAAGGGGAGGTGTTTGATGAGATCTGGTTACAAAATTTGAATGACACAATGAGGTGGAAAATGCCACTAATCAGACTCATAAATGGCCTGGGATGCAAAGGCCCACAGTGCTCATCCAGTTCCAACCCCCTTCTTCCTATGTGCAGGGTTGCCAAGCAGCAGCCCAGGCTGCCCAGAACCACATCCAGCCTGGCCTTGAATGCCTGCAGGGATGGAGCATCCACAGTCTCCTTGGGCAACCTGTTCTAGAGGGCCATTCCCTTCTGATTTACTGGAAATGTAGAGAGACATCAGAAGAAACAAAGAGAAGGGAGGAGGTTCAGCAGTGCATGCAGGTGTTCTAAATCTCATGTCCAAATCTGCTATCAGACTGCGAAATGTTTAGATTTATGATATGATATGAAATGATATGCCTATTCATTTCCCAAGGCAAAATAGAGGGGAAAGTATTTTCCTGTCTTAATGAGGCATCATGATGGTCCCTGTGAAGGGCAAGTATAATGAAAATGGGGAACTGGAGTAAGCTCTGCAGCAGACTACAGCAAAATGGTGTGACTGTTGTGATGTCCCTGCAGAGAAAGAAGACGTGTTTACAAACAAGGACAAGGTACAAAAGGAGGTGAAGGCTGCACTGACTCAAAATGCCACGCTGAGCTGCGAGGTGGCCCAGGAGAAGATGGAGGTGAAGTGGTACAAGGAGGGGAAACTGATCACCTCGAGCAAGAAGTTCAAGGTGGAGTCAGAGGGCAAACAGTGTCGGCTGGTGGTGATCCAGGTAGAGAAGAAAGATGCAGGGGAGTACAGCTGCGAGGCTGCTGGCCAGAAACTCACCTTCAAGATTCATGTCACAGGTGAGAGAGAACACATTTTGGCCTTTCATTCTAGAATGTTTTAGAAAACGGTCATTAGTTTGTAAGTTTTCCCTGCTATGCTTAAAATTTTTGGAGCTGAACTTTGGGGTGGTTAATTTCTGATGAGGAAATTGAACAAATTATTCTAAATACAGTTGTGAGGCAGCTCCATCTTTTAAAATCTTCAGGAATTTCCTTTTGCTGTGGGAATGAGGCCATAGACAAGAAAGTTCTGATTGCACTTCTCCATTCCCACGTGCCTGTACCACTAGAACAACTCTGCAATGCAGCTGCGTCTCAGGAAGTTTCAGAACAGGGGCTTTGTGTCAAGCACTAGGGGGTGTGCTCTATGTAACATGTTTTTGTCTTGGAAGGGCTCATTTAGCATGGGAGAGAATACTACAGGAATGTTTTGTATAAGTTGATGTTTTGAAGACATAAGTAAATGGCAGCTAGGGGACGAAAGAGTCATGAGAGTCATACAAGAAGCATCACAGAATGCCTTTTGTTGGAAGGGACCTGGAGGATCATCCAGTTCCAATCTCTGTCCTGGAAAGGAACACATTCTTTGAGACTAGGTTGCTCTAACACCCATCCAGCCTAGACTTGAATGTTTTCAGGGATGGGGCATCCATAAATTGCACAACTTCTCTCCACATCATTCTCTTGGGGCATCAGACTGGGAGAACTGATTCATTTTTCTGACTCCTTCCCCAAAACCTGCTCTTCTTTCAAGAGGCCAAACTAATGTATCTCTCTCTTTTCAGAGCCAGAATTTGTATTTACAAACAAGGAGAAGGTACAGAAGGTGGTGAAGGCTGCAACAACAGAAAAATGCCACGCTGAGCTGCGAGGTGGCGCAGGAGAAGATGGAGGTTGTCATCAATTTATAAGCAATGAGCCAATAATGTTCCAATTATAAACTTTTATTAATTGTAGCGGGTAAAACTAAAAGGCAATTCAGCGCTGGGCGACAGGGGGATTATTGTTCCTCCAACTGCCGCGCCGTCCCGTCCCTTGCAACTTCTTTTGTATTGTCCATCCCGAGCGTATTGTCCTTTAATTGGTCGGTTGTGATCGTGCGACTTGGTGTGTCGTTCCTTGGTTGGTCCTTCCGTGGAACTTTGTATCCATCGGGGCGCGCTTTGCCTGTAACTACGCAGAGTACACAATCTACCCATAAAATTAGAGTGTTCTGCAACCTTTGTGGCCTCCATATTCCACCATTATATCCCGGTCCTAATGAACAAGCACTCCACCACAATGCTACCACATCCCGGTCTTAATGAGCAAACATTTTATCACAGAGGTCAAGTGATAAAAGGAGGGGAAACTGATCACCTCGAGCAAGAAGTTCAAGGTAGAGTCAGAGGGCAAACAGCGTCGGCTGGTGGTGAGCCAGGTGGAGAAGAAAGATGCAGGGGAGTACAGCTGCGAGGCTGCTGGCCAGAAACTCACCTTCAAGATTCATGTCACAGGTAAGACAGGTGTTGTATGAAATACAGCAGAGAACAGTAAAGTAAAATCTAGTTTCTATTATACTGCACCTGGATCACTGTAGTCTGTGCTGAGGTTTTTTCCCTAGACTTGATTGCCTGGGTTTGTAGAAAGTATTTGGTTTCAGTATGACACAAAGACCTGTTTCAGTCTGTCTGTAGAGCAATAATTAGTAATATATGTACAGTGGAAGCAATATTCAAGATATTATTCAAATCTCTCCTGTGCCTGAGATCCCAAACTGTAATTCTTGTTCACCTAAACATTTGACTAAGATAAGTATGTGCAGTGAGGCTGGAGTGCATGTTCTACGTGCAGCCTTTCATGGCAGGAGAAGCAGGAACTTCTCCTAGTAGTACACTGCCTTTTTACTATGCCTTTATGTTGGAGGCTGCATCTGGATAGGTGAGTCTGCTACTCACAGTAAGAGACCTGGTAGAGCTGACTATTGCCAGAGCTCAAAGTAAGATAGATATCTGCAAATCACACACAGAAGAACAAAGGACTGCGTTGGTGAGCATATTTCCTTTGTGCCTTTGACAGTCACAGTTGTGGCAATGGTAGAGGCCATGAGGAGTCTGTTCAGGAAGCCAGGAGTACTGTTCTGGGTCATGAAAAGGCAGCCAGTGGTTTGACTATCACATGTTTATGTGTTTTGATGTTTCACAGTGGGTCTTAAGTAAAAGGAACTCAGGTTTTGGTTGCCTGCAGGACAGATGTTCTTTTGGGTTCAATATGTTTGCATAGTGACTTGCAACCATGGGACTGGTGTTCAAGGACCCTCTTGGTTCCTTCAGTTCCTAGGTTCTTTCTTGCCTAGATTTGACACTTTGTTTCAACAGAAGAGCTGATATTCTCTAGTGAAGGCTATTAGTTTGGGCACAAGTGGTAACCTAAACCTGTTCCAACCTGTACATACAAACCTGCAAGTTGGTCTCATTTCGGTCCCTCAGTCAATACTTTTTCTTTTCTTCCCTCAGAGCCAAAACCTGTGTTTATAAACCAGGAGCAGGTGCAGAAAGAGGTGAGTGCTGCCCTGGCAGCAAGTGCCTCCCTCAGCTGTGAAGTAGCACAGGATCCAACCGAAGTAAAATGGTACAAGGATGGAAGACTGCTTGCCTCCTCCAGAAAGTTCAGAATGGAATCTGTGGGCAAAACACGGCGTCTGGTTGTGGAGCAGCTGGAGAAGAAAGATGCTGGAGAATACATCTGCGAGGCTGCTGGCCAGAAGATGACCTTCAAGTTGGAAACAACTGGTGAGCATTCGCTTTGGGAGCACTAAGCAGCTTTTTATGTGGCTTAGAGGAAGACTGGCTGTCTTCTACCCTGTGGGCATGGAACAGCCACAGTTCCCCCCGGAACAACATCAATGACCCACACCACAAGTTGGATTCTCCTTTTTAATGTAGTGGTAGCGAGGTGAAAATCTGGCTGTGGAATATTTTTGACTAAGGAACTTCTACTTTAATTTCTAGATGCGCTGAATTACCCTCTGGAGTGTCTTTCTGAATATATAAGCAACCATGGGTGACTATGATCCTGATTTATATCTAGGTTCAGGCTTACTTTTTCAGTTAGGTTAGATCAATAGCTCCAGAGAAGATAGGGAAATACAGCAGTTCACTGATACCATGTGTCAGAAGAATGCAGCTCAGTGCTGGGCAGTTTGCTGCTTCATTCCCTCTTACAAGTTGCACCCAAGGCTGGAAAAGACCACTGAGACAGCTGAGTCCAACCCAGCCCACCCTCACTGGACTTACTAACCACGTCCCCAGTGCCACATACCCGTGGCTCTTGAGCACCTCCAGTGACTGCGGTATATCAGTGTGGTTGCTTCAGTTGTGGGAGTTTTCAGACACTGGCTGTTGTTCTAGCGAGACAAAAAACCAAAACTGATGGAACAGTGTCTATACAGGAAGCAACTGGCTGTCCTGATGGCTGCCAACAGTTTTAAACAAGGTGTGTCATGCAAGCTTGCATGAGTCTGGTTTAAAAACTTGCTGTTCTGATGGAAGGAGAGGATGTTGGTACAGGATAACTGCGGGATTTGTGCTCTCCCGACATCCAGTTGCAATCACAGCTTATTGTTGCTATAGAAAACAGCTTCTCTGTAGACAAATTGAGTTAGTTCCAATAAGTGGCTGAAGCCCTAAGTGATCCAAGGTGAAGCATGATCCAAACTGGAATTTAACTAATTGTAGTAGGGAATCCAAGCCTTAATGAGATGAGTTATTTAAAATACGAGTCCTCCATCTAAAACAGCATTGAACTCTTACTCTGGTTTATGATAGAAGTGAGAGTTTAACAGCAGAAGTCTGAAGTTATGCTCCATATTTCTCATCACTCAAGAGAATATTTGAATATATGAATTCCTTTGGCTATGTTAGAGCTCATAATGAGGTCAGCTGATGTTCTTTAAATGCTCGGAGTCTAGCAATGTGGGGAAGTGGACTGCTATTTGCTGTTGAGCTTTAGGCTAAGAAGCCTGATTTTAGAGGACTGTGGACTTCCCCTTTCCCTTCCCCTCTCCTCCCCTTCTCCCTGGACTGATCCCACATGGTTTGAGAATGATTTCAGATCAAGGTAAATGAGGAATCGCTGTGTGAAAACCTGTTGTTTTACTGCACTATAAGAGACACTTAGTCAAAAGACAAGTGTGTGTTCCAAGCTTGAGATTGCAGGAGATCCTAGAAACAACTCAGCTGCTCAAACCTGTAGTCTGGCTGAATCTTTTATTGTCAGTTTTGGTCAGGAGGAGATGCTTGAGTAAGACAAATAAAAGGTCACGGGTAAGTTGGTCCTTCTTGTGATATACTTCTAGGCTTTCATCAGGGAGAAGCTTAATTAGTCCAAATAATCATAGCAGAAACCACACCAAGAGCATGAGAGTGAAATTTATACTTTCTTGACGTGAAGGAAAATTTTACCTGGTTCTGCCATTCCCCAAATATTTGTTTCCTTATGACAAGAAGAACTTTGCAGAAGTAATTTTTTTTTTCAGTCTTGCGTGCAACACAAAAAGGGGTAAAATCTAGGAGGCCACCTGAAATGTTTTTTCCATCTGGAAGGATCCATTTAACAGCACCCATGGACCTGGTTATGAACAAAACTAAGTTCCCAACTAAATCCACATTCTTCTTTCTCCTTCTCAGAATTGCCTGTGAAAATCAGCAAACCATTGGCAGACAGTAGCGTCATTGAGAAGGACAAGGTCACATTTGAGTGTGAGCTGTCCAGGCCCAACATGGACGTCAAGTGGTTCAAGGTATGACATGTAATGGTATTTTCCTTTCTGACTTCTCTGGAAATGAATGAGAGCCTTTAATTTCACTTCCAAGGGATGCGAGTCTGAGCTTTTCCTTGATAGCTTTTTCACTGCTCTCTTTTCTTTATGCTCTTTTATTTGCCCAGATCAGCACTCTTTGTTATTATGTCCTGAGTTCATTTATCAAGTTGAAATTGAAGTTTGTTTTGGTTTTATTGTGAACTTTTTAGGTCATGCTGCACAAAATATTGTTGGTTGAACTACAGTACAGTCTTGAGCTTCAAGTCTAACACAGAAATTCTCAGCCGGGATTTTGTAGCCTTGTTGTGAACTGGGTTTTTGGGGTGAAATCTCAGTTTTCTTTGCACCTGACAGTGTGAGAATTTGCTCTGGCACTTTGTGTACCTCCCTGGTGCTCAGCTGTTCCTTCCCTTACTTGGGGATAACGTCATTTATTCAAGGTGATGTCCAAACAGGCTTGTTAACAGTCCTCCGCAGTGCTTTAAGCTGTCATAGGTCAGCCAGAATTTATGCATGTTCTATAGCCATTCCTTCATGTTGAAAACACTGCACTGTGCTTAAGCTTCAGCATATGTTCCAGTAAGCACAGTTCCATTAATTCTAGGGGAGTGGGTGAATTAAGCATAGATCTGAAGGCTCCCTTTGCTGAGTGCAGAGATGGAAGGACTAATGGAGATCTGACTTGATATTTTCCCTTCTAGGATGGGAAGGAGCTCTGTCAAAGTAAAAAAGTTGGCATTACTTCCCAGGGAAATAAGAGAAGTCTCATTATTCACAAGTGTGAATATGAAGATCAGGGAACATCCACATGCTGAGCAGCCTAAGACAAGACATCAGCTACCCTAAAGGTTCATTTTATGTTTAACTGAAAGAGCAAATAAATCCTCTTGTGGTATTTTGCACCACGGGAAGAAATGCTTCATGGGCAGTTTGGGCATTTCTTGGTTAGTCCTTTTGGATACCTTTCTCTTTCTTCTTTATGCTCAAGACAGATTTTCCCTCCATGTGTTGCATTGGTTAAACCCCAGTTTGTAGCTCATCATTGGGCTCTGAAGCATCAGACTTGTTACTGAACACATGGGTCTGCTGTGCCCTGGTAGATGCCACCTTCCCAAGGGACGTATGAAAGGATGCTTTTTTCTGATTTCCTACTAGATGCTGTCCTCATGTGGCCACTTGGGTTCAGTGTTAGCATGAACATGAACATGTGTCCTGTCCCATGACTTTGGTGAACTCTCATTTTCTCTCTCATTCTGCAACCAGGTTGGGTTGCTGTTTCAGTACTGGCTGTTTTATGTAGCCATTCCATTTGTTCTGGTTTACGTTCTTTTTTATTTTCTTCTTTTCAGGCATCATTTCTATACAGTAGACAAAGCCAGCCTATTACATTTGATTTACAGTTTTTAGCTTTTGCTGGTAAGCATTTCAGCTCTCAGGCAGTTTTACCAACAGCTTTGAAGAGCTGAAATGAACCAGCCTGGACACGATGGTCTGTTTTTGTTGGTGTAATGAATTTATGAAGTTAAACTGATTGACCCCATAAGGTTTTACAGTGTATGACTCACGTCTGGCAGAGTTATCACAGCAATGAGTTTATATACTTAGCATTTCAGGAGGCAAATGGTTGGGGATACTCTTTCATTTGCTTGCGTCTCAGAGTGAATCACTAGTATGTGAACCATCCTTCATCTCCTTTGTATTGCTTTTGTGTGTGTCTGTGTGTGGTTTCCCCTGTGAATTTCATTCTTTCCAGTTATATGGAAGTTCTCTTTTGAGCAGTGAAATTAGATGTTCCATCATCAGTCATAATGGTAAAGCTGAGTTGCCACGTTATCTGTGTCCTTTCTGTCTGGCGTCTCAATAACTGCTGCCCCACCACAATATCTGCCTAATACTTCAGCTCCATGGATGCCTCCTTGTGCAAACTGAGAGCCTGGATTTGGTGTGCATAGATCTGGGCTTACATCTGTGCTGGTAAATGCACTAGTGCATGGGCTAAGCAGTCCTGCCTCCTGTGCTGTGGGCATTGAGATGGGGCTCCTACAAGCTGCCCATTGCAAGATATTTAGAAACTAATTGCTGCGGAGGTTTCCATCCTCTTTTCAGACTAACTAAAATTTGGTTAGTGGGATCAAAACAGAAGGGGCAGGGAGGGAGAGCTGACCAAGGACTACTGATGGAACAACTATGAATCCTTGGTTCCTCAGGATTCCCTGCATCAGCAGTTGGCAACAGGAGTAAGGGGGCTCAGGAGGACACTGTGGAGTAGTGTGAAAAATGAGCGAAGAGAGTTACTAATTGATGCCTCTTGGAAAGTAGTCCAAGAGTGGTCCTCTTCCTAAACTCTCCTCTTGTGTGTGGTTTTATCTTTATGAGGTGTTCATAACAAGTGATGTGTAGATCTCCCTTATCTCATAATGTCTTTTCCTGCCTGCAGTGAATATGCAGGATACTGGATCATATACCAGCTTCTTTGAATTACTGCTCATGTCAGGAGATAAAATCTGCCTATTCTTTGAACTAACACTGGCGAGGGTTAGTTATTCTGGCTACCGAGAGAATGACACAGCAGATTAAACTCTTTCATTTCCTTCTTTGTCAAATGCCTTTTCATCTAACTGTGTGTCCCATAGAAATTCAGAGCAGTGTTGGCTGAGGGAAGTGGAAATATTTATCTCCTGTGTGTATCTGCCACCCTATTTAGACATGCTGGCAGAGCGCAGAGATTGGAGGAGTTGGATTAGGCAGTAGTTTCCCTATTGCTCACAGAACCACTTTTTCTGTGGTCTCCCAGCTACCCTGTGCCCAGTGACCTATGCAAGATGGAGCGGAAAAGGCTCATTTTATGAACAAACAGGAACCTTTCTGGTCAGATTAATACCTGTGCTCTTTTAGAGAGATTTAGATACTAGAGATTTTAGGTACTGGAATAGGCTCCCCAGAAAGGTGGTTGAATCACCATCCCTGGTTGTGTTTAAGAGCCTTTTGGATGTGGTACTCAGGGATATGATTTAGTGTAGGGTTTTTAGAGTTAGGGTACTGGTTAGGCTGCGGTTGGACTTGATGATCTTCAATGTCTTTTCCAACCTGGGTAAATCTATGATTCTATGCAGGAACTCTTCTCCTGAGGTTAATCCAAGTTGTATCCAGGCCCTTCAGAAGGAAAGGGATATAGCAGCACAGAAATATGGCCTGATTCTGACATAACTAAATGCAGACCTGGAGAGTTAAAAGGGATTGTGTGATGTTCAAAGGATTTTGAAGCAAAGATGTCCCCTAGGTAAGATTTGTGGCTGACATTCCCCATACATTGTTTGTAGGCACACAAGCTAAGGAGAGACTAGTGATGAGCATGCAGAGAAGCCAATGGTTCAGACAGGTTTGTAGTGACACAACACTGTAGAGTTCTGTCTAGTTCTCCTTGGCATAGTTTGGAAAATAAAGATGAGGTAATTGGTGGTAACCAATATGGCTTCATCAAGGTCAAGCCATGTCTGACAAACTTGGTGGCCTTTCATGATGGAGTAACAGCATCAGTGGATAATGGGAGAGCAACTGACATCATCTACTTGGACTTGTGCAGAGCATTTGATCCCGTCCTGCATGACATCCTGGTCACCAAACTGGAGAAAAATGGTTTTGATGGATGGACCAGTTGCAGGATAGGGAACTGTCTGGATGGTCACACTCAGAGAGCTGCAGTCAATAGCTCAGTGTCCAGGTGGAGGGTGGTGTTGGGACCAGTGTTATTTAACATTTTTGTAGGCAACATGGAGAGTGGAATCAAATGCAGCCTCAGCAAGTTTGCAGATGACACCAAGCTGAGCGGTGCTGTTGATGTGCTAGAGGGAAGGGATGCTACTCAGAGGGACCTGGACAGGCTGGAGAGGTGGGCCCTTGGCAGCCTCATGAACTTGAGTGTGGCCAAGTACAAGGCCCTGCACCTGGGTCAGGGCAATCCCAAGCACAGGCACAGGCTTAGAGGAGAATGATTTGAGAGAAGCCTTGACCCTGAGGAGAAGAGTTGGTGTGGAGGGAGGTGTCCCTGCCTATAGCAGGGGGACTGGAACTAAATGACCTTAAAGATTCAGTCAGTTCTATTGTTTTTCTACCCTTAATTTTGCTTGAAAGGTTTTAGAATAAATGAGATTCTGGTTTCCATGAAAACTGTTTGCAGGGAGCTCCATTGTAGCTAGTAGGTCTGTCTTTAAGTTCAAGGGCAATAATGCATTGACTGTGTTGAAGAGAGAAATGACTCAGGAATGGATGATGGTTTAGAATAAAACATAATCCTACTTATTTTCTATGCAAATATGTGTAAGGAAAAGATGCTGCACTCAGTTCTGGAAATACCCTGACAAATATATCTCTACTGTTTCACAGCTGGAGATATCAAGATTGTTAAAGCACTGGAAGATGTGGAAGTGAATGAATATGGGAGTGCATCTTTTGTCTGTGAGACTTCACACGATGAGGTTCAGACCCAGTGGTACAAAGAGGACAACAAGCTGAAGGCTGATGACAACATCAGAATGCAACAAGATGGTAGGGTGTAAGCGGGGGGTCTTTCTCCTGAGTGGGGGGTAGGTTGGAGATCAAGCATATAAGACATCTGAAATGAAGTGAAGAGGGTTCAGAAGCGAGTTCCCCTTTTGTTTTGGGACTGAGGTTTAGGTGGAACAAGTGACATGGTGGGATGCTTAGTGTGGGACGTGTGATGCTATCCCACCATCCCACACTGCTGGGAGCAGGTAGGAAATGAGTGCAGTTATTTCCAAAGTGGGGGTGAACAGGGCAGTCAGTTCACCTCTCCAAAGAGGTTTTGTCTGACTGTCAGTGTGATCCTTCTGTATCAGATACTTTGAATTTGACGGTGGCCGCATTTGATCAGTCCTTGTAGAAGCCATGTTTAGATTCTGCTTTGGTCTGCTCCATTTCCAGTTCAAAGTCGTTGGACACTAAATGAGACAGCTGCATCTCAGTAAAAGATGTGTTTGAATAGCTGTGATGTGCTTACTATTCAGATTTACAGAGCTGAGGTTTTGTCCTTGGCTATAGCAAAGAAGTCAAATCAGGTGAAATTAATTGTATTTCTGAACTAGACAAGTTTAAGTTTGGTAGCACCTAAATTTGGTGCGGTTTGTCATTGATTTCATCTGAAAGAAACTTGCAGGCTTTTTATCTGCTGTTGTCCCCAGCGTAAGATTATCCATTCACATCCTAAAGTACTTGTTATATTTTCAACTCACTCTTATTTGAATAAAAGCCTCAACAATTGGGAGCAATTTAATAAGCACAGAACAAGAGCTGGACCTTGCATTTGGTAGATACTGTACAGTATTACTTCATAGAAATGTAGTCAATGGCATTCCCTATAGACAATCGTTTGTTTTATCTTTAGAGTCGTTCAAAGAACCATTGTGAACTTGACATTAATTGGAATGGAATACACGCAAGAGACTTTCCTCTTCTTCCAATTGTCCTCATCCTTTCTTCTCTTCCACCCCTGCTTTGCAGATTACCATATAGAAATCACCAGGAAGTTGGAGGACAAGACAGCTTTGGAACGTCATTCTGTCATCCTGTCCTGTGACTTCAGGCCTTCTCCAAAGGTTGTGAAATGGTTCAAGGGCCGCACACCCATCGAGCCCTCTGAGAAGTACAAGATCAAGAGGGATAAGCATTCAGTAGAGCTCAGAATTCTGAAGCTGAAGCCCGATGATGCTGGTGTGTACAAGTGCAAGGCAGGAATTGCAGAGACTGAGGCCACGCTGACAGCTGAAGGTATGAGCAGGGAGGGTGGCCTCTTCCATGTCCTATTTCACCTCAGATTTCTCTTCTTGAGGTTGACTTCTGCCGTTCTCTCCTGCTAACTTTATACATGTATTATCTTCACATAGATGATTACACAAAGATCATCTAGTCCAACCATTCTACCACATCCCAGTATGATTTATAGTAACAGTGGTAACAGTTCACCTTGTTTCCCCACAGCCCGCAATGTAGAAGTAACGAAGCACCTGCAGGATGTAGAAATTGAAGAAGAGAGCTCTGCTGTCTTCTCCTGCGAGCTGTCCCATAATGACGAGGACATGGAATGGTTCCTGAATGGCAACCTCCTTTACACCAACAATTACAATGACATCAAGAACGTTGGCAATTGCTGCACACTGACAATGAAGCAGGTTAAGCCTGAGGATGCTGGCACAGTGACAGTGAAGTCAGACAAGGTGTCAGAAAGCGCACCTGAAGGTGATAGGTGGGTCTGATCACACCCCTCCTGGATGTAAGAGATGCTAAGGAGCTCCAGTTCATTCTATTGTGCAGCAGTCCTGCTTCTAAAGCTGACCTCTCTGGGGTGACAAGTCATCAGAGGCTTTCTTCCAGTGGAAGGTTCCATTGCAGCAGATATCAAGGAAGGAGGATGGTTTTGGTGTCCTGCCAAAGCATTCCATTGCTTTTTATCATCATTTTACTTAACACAAGGAGAGTTACAGGAGCAATTTCTTTTACTGCTTCAGTAACATGCAGTGTCAATGCTGTTGTCTCCAAGGATTTATGACTGAAGGAGAGATCATTCAGTGTGTGTTTTGCCTCTGGGATGACTAATGACCAGGCTGTGAGCAACCTGATCTAGCTGTGAATGTCCCTTTTTATTGCAGGGGAGCTGGGCTAGATGGCCTTTAAGGGTCTCTTCCAATTCTAAGGAACTTGTGCCTGAAGTGCAGAAGTGGATGAATTATACCACTTCTTCATATCCTCCCCATGATTACAGAGGAAATACAACAAAACAACATGCATGGTCTTACTGTTGTCATTTCCTTGAATACGAAGACGTCTCTTTTTTATGGTTGAGATTTTTGTTGATATGGGTCAGGAGGAACTCACACTTTTTAGCTTTCTCAATAGGCAAAAAGTTCCAGTTGCTGCAAGCCACCGAGGTAACCAATAGAGGGGCCCTGATCCCCCTTGTGCCATCGGGATGCTCTGGCACGGGATGTGCCTCAAATTCAAAGCTCCTTCCCACCTCCCAAGGAAAAGCAAAGCAACTCAAGCATCTCCAGCAAAGCTGCCCAGCAGACAGCAGGGAATGCAAACAGCTTCTGGCTGCTCCCCTGCACTCCTGTCCTAAGTAAGTGACCCCTCGAGGACTGGATGGGAAATCAGTGCATGACACACGTGAGTGTGCACAGCATTGTGCAAAGCAGTGGGGATCCGTGTGTGTGTGTGTGTATTTGTGCATGGATGGTGTTGTACACACATTTGTGTCCATGAGTGTACAAACCAGTGGTGTTGCTCAGGTGTGTGTAGGTCTGTGGGTATGTGTGCAAGGACGAGCATGCACATATATGTACGTGCACAGGGGTGTGCAGAGTGTTGGAGCTGCACAAGGACATTGTGGTACCGGTGTGTGCGTGCACTTTGGGAGTGAAAGGAAGGGGTTACACATGTGTGAGTGTGTGTGCGCACAGGGCTGCACTAAGGGATGTGGTTGTGTGAGTGTGTGTGAGCACATAGATAGTGCGTGGATGCGGTGGCACAAATGTGTGCTTGCACAGGGCTGTGCTGAGGAGTTGGGCTGCACACAGGTGCACACAAAGGGATGTTTGAACCCTTTGCCCCTAAGAACAGTTTTCCAGTGTCCCTCGTCCAAGAATTCTTTGAACAGCCTGCAGCTGACTCTCCTGAAGCTCAGGGTCCTGACTTTGCTTTTTGCCAGGCCCGCATTCCTTGAGATGAGGAACTCTAGGAGGGCATGGTCACTACAGCCCTGACCACCTCCAGTCTTAACCCCTGCTGTGCAGCATGTCCAGTAATGCTTCCCTTCACAGAATCACAGAATCACAGAATTACCCGGGTTGGAAGGGACCTCAAGGATCATGTAGTTCCAACCCCCCTGCCTAGCAGGGCCACCAAACATACACATTTACTAGATCAGGTTGCCCAGGGCCCTGTCCAACCTGGTCTTGAACACCTCCAAGGACGGGGCATCCACAACCTCACTGGGCAGCCTGTTCCAGGACCTAACCACCCTTCTAGTAAAGAACTTTCCCCTAACATCCAACCTAAATCTTCCCTCCTTCAACTTAAAACCATTTCCCCTAGTCCTGCTATTATCAGCCCTTTCGAAGAGTTTACTCCCCTCCTGGGAGTAAGTTCCCTTCAGGTATTGAAAGGCTGCAATGAGGTCACCTCGCAACCTTCTCTTCTCCAGGCTGAACAAACCTAACTCCCTCAGCCTGTCCTCATAGGGGAGGTGCTCCAGCCCCCTGATCATCTTTGTGGCCCTCCTCTGGACCCTTTCCAAAATTTCCATATCTTTTTTGTACTGAGGGCTCCACACCTGGACACAGTACTCCAGATGGGGCCTCACAAGAGCAGAGTAGAGAGGGACGATCACCTCCCTATCCCTGCTGACCACCCCTCTCCTGATGGAGCCCAGGATCCCATTTGCTTTCCGGGCTGCCAGAGCGCACTGCTGGCTCATGTTAAGTTTCTCATCTATCAGGACCCCTAGGTCTTTTTCAGCCGAGCTGCTCTCAAGGACAACTCCTCCCAGCCTGTACAGGTGCCTGGGGTTCTTCCGGCCCAAGTGCAAAACCTTGCACTTTGCCGTGTTGAACCTCATTAGGTTCACCCGAGCCCAGCTTTCCAGCCTGTCAAGGTCCCTCTGAATGGCATCTGTTCCCTCCACCGTATCGACTGCACCACTCAGCTTGGTGTCATCAGCAAACTTGCTGAGGGTGCACTCCATTCCCTCATCGATGTCATTAATAAAGATGTTAAAGAGCACCGGTCCCAAGACAGACCCTTGAGGGACGCCGCTCGTTACCGGCCTCCACCTGGACATAGAGCCATTGACCACCACCCTCTGTCTGCGGCCTTTCAACCAATTGCTTATCCATCTAGTTGTCCACCCATCAAATCCACCTCCCTCCAATTTGGAGATGAGGATGTGATGGGGGACCATGTCAAAGGCCTTGCTCAGGTCCAGGTAAATGACATCGGTCGCCTTCCCTTCATCCACCAACGCCGTCACTCCATCATAGAAGGCCACAAGATTAGTTAAGCATGACCTTCCCCTGGTGAAGCCATGCTGGCTGTCTCGGATCACATGCTTGTTCTTTATGCGATCAAGCATGTTGTCCAGGAGGATCTGTTCCATAATCTTCCCAGGCACAGAGGTGAGACTCACCGGCCTGTAGTTACCCGGGTCGTCCCTGCTCCCCTTCTTGTAAATGGGAGTGACGTGACCCTTCCTCCAATCATCCGGGACCTCACCTGACAGCCACGACTTCTCAAATATGATGGAGAGCGGCTCAGCAACCACCTCAGCCAGCTCCTTCAGGACCCTGGGATGCACGTCATCTGGCCCCATAGACTTATACTCATTCAGTCTAAGGAGGCACTCTCGGACTTGCTCTACCCTTACAGTGGGGAGGGATTTACCTCCTTGGTCCCCACATGGAGGTATGGGGGTGCAAGACTTAGGGACGTGAAAAAGACTAGAATCCTGGCCACCAGTGAAGACCGAGGTGAAGAACTCATTCAGCACCTCAGCTTTCTCTTCATCTGTTGAAGCCATTTCTCCTTTTAAATTTACCAGAGTAGGCACGCCCATTTTGGCCTGTCTCTTCTGGCCAATGTACCTGTAGAAGGTTTTCTTGTTGTTTTTCACATCCCTCGCCAAGTTCAGTTCTGCCTGAGCCTTGGCTTTCCTGATCCCACATCTGCAAGTTCGGACGGCATCCCTGTATTCTTCCCGGGTGACACAGCCTTGTTTCCAGAGCTTGTACACCCCTTTCTTCACCCTCAGTTCTCTTAGCAGGTCCTTGCTGAGCCATGCCGGTTTTCTACCTCTCCTGCCCACTTTCTTAATCAGGGGAATGGAGACCTCTTGTGCTGCCAGGAGGGCATCCTTGAACAGTAGCCAGCTCTCCTCAACGTCCTTATCTTTGAGGGCAGCGCGCCAGGGGATCTTGGCCAGCATTCCATTGAGTAGCTTGAAGTCTGCTCTTCTAAAGTTGAGCATCCTGGTCCTGCTCTTTGCCAGGCCCACATCGCTTGAGATCACAAACTCAACCAGGGCATGATCGCTGGAGCCCAGGCAGCCTCCAACCTTGACGCCTTTGATGATCTCCTCAGCGTTGGTGAGCAGCAGGTCCAGCAACGCTTGACCTCTGGTCGGTCTGTCCAATACCTTCCCTTCTGCTTGGTGTGCTTAATGCTTGGCCCACAAAGTTATTCCCAGTGCAGTCCAGCAGTCTCTCAGACAGCTTGCAGCCAGCCATGCTGATTTCCCAGCCTGACTGGAATCCCCCATCAAGTTGAGAGTCAGTGAGCGCGGTGCTTCTGGTAGCTGCAGTAAGCAGGGCCCATCAACAGGCTCCCTTGACCAGGCGGCCTGGAGCAGACCCTCACCTCCAGAAGCCCATTATTGGTTCAGTCCCGAATTTTACCCGCAAGTTCTCAACGTGATCGTGGCTGTTCTTAGTCCTTTGCAGTCAGCTTCTTCATAGAGAGGGCAAATACCTTGCCCTCCGGAATTCCATAGTAACAATCATGTCTCCTTTATGTCAGGTGAGATGTTTTTTGTTGTTGTTGTTTTTTGTTTGCTTGTTTGTTTGTTTTCCATTTTCTAGGTAGAAAATTTAATTTCTGAGCCAGGAGAAGAAGAAGTGCAACATGTAACAATCTTCCTGGCACTGTGCAGTTTGCATGAGTAGCCAAGTGCTCCTCAGGTAACGTGTGCTGCAGAGCTGACCTTGGTGGCAGGGGTTGTGTCTTCATTTTCTTCCTGTCATGTGGGAACATAAGAAGACTCTTCAGAGCAGGAGCTGCAGAGGAAGATGAACGGCATGAGAAGGTAAGGCTAGGAACCAAGGACACCTCCAGAAAGAACAGAAAAACTAAGTCATTTAAGATGCATTATGGCCGTGTGATACTGTCCGTGACTGGAGGAGAAGCACATGGCTAGGAATGACTGATGGCTCTGGTGGGATGAGTGCCTACGTGCGCCGTAAAGGAGAGTTTGTGGGATGTTCTGTGGACATGTGAAGGCTGTGGGAAAGTTAAGAGAGAAAACGTGTGAATTCACAGAAGTGGTATTAGAACCTGGAATAAACCATTTGGATCACTCACATCTGAGTCCGTGCCAGATTGTCGCACTGTCAGAACCTGAGGCCTGGGATTTTCCTTTAGTAGTGCCAACTGCCTGTTGTAAATGAGAAAAGATATTACTAAACATAGCTTCCCTCCTTGTAGTTTTGATATTTCTGTCTTTGCATTCCTTTAGCACCCAGGGTGTTGATGCAGCTGCACAAATCCGCTGTACTGTCCTCCTGTTTTGCATGGAAGAATGGTAAAATAGCAATCTCTGGGTGAAATTTTGTTCAGGCGTTTTCCTTTCTGTGCCCCTAGGAAGCAATGGCTTGGAAATGGCAGTGCCGCCTGGGAACCCACACAGCAACCCATTGTCTGGGTCTGTGAAAAACCACAATGATGACAAAAGATGTTTCAATTCTGTCTGTGCTGTCAGTGCAGCCCTGAGGAGCGGTGTGGGCATGGCATGGCAGGGAGAAGGGATTTCCCTTCCAATGGGAAAGTGCCTGTTCATGTGTTGGTATGTAACCGCTCCATGGCCTGCTCCATGTGCTTCTGAATGGGCAGCTCAACTTTTGTGTCACTCAGCCACCTGTGGCAGAGGTCAGGATTAGTGCCTTTCAAGGAGCTGAGAAGCATTTCTTGCTCAAGTCCTGCTTCCAAGCTTAACCACCTACAATGAAGTAGATGTCGTTTTTCTGGTGTCCTTCAATTCCGTGTCCGCATTTTCCCAAAAGCAAAAGAATTTGGAGTTAACCAGCTGCAGTGAAGTGAGCGATTTCAGTGCCTATTTCTGATGGTGGCAATGAGTTCAGAGGTCACACTTAATTGACGGTGCCTGTTTCCATTCTGACAAAGGCTGTAGTTTCAGCTGACTTCCCGAGGCTGCCATGTGTGGTGGTGACACAGCCTTGGGCTTGTGCGTTTGCATGACTCCCACCTTTCCTTTCTGTGTCTTGCAGGTCAGCTGGTGCTGGAAGCGGCCGGTATCTGAGTAGGAATGAAGGTGAGTGCAGGAGCAGCTGCTGAGGGGAGGAAGGAAGTCCATGCTAATGAGCTCTGAAGCATCTGCGGGTCCGGTACCAGAATAGGCAGCAGTGATGCAGGGGGCTCCTCGGCAGGAAGCTGGCTGATCCAAATGCTTGCTGAGAGTTTGGAAGCCCAAACCCTTATGGTCTCTGTAAGGGTGGTTAATAAAAAGATATTAACCAAGATGGTGGTAAATAGCCTAAGGTTATTAGCAAAGGGAAACTCACCAATATCGATACCTTGACTAGAAAGCTGAGGCAGCCTCAACTAGGGAGCAATCTCTAAGACATGCTGTCTCAGTGGTGGTCAGCCTTTAAATGAGGTCTCAGAGGAGGTTGAGTCGAGGTCCACCCCTTCTGGGAGCACAGCTAGATTACTCTCACCTGTGCTCCCGCAGCTGACCCAATACTTGCCTCAGCTGATTAATCAGAGGTTCAAGCTGTGATTTCCCATACAGTCTCTAAGCTGAAGGCAGCATCTCCTTGATCTGATGGTGGTGTGCCTGAGTGAGGGAGTGATCCAAGCTGGATGCAGAAGAGTCATCTTAATTTCTCTGCTATTTTACTTCAGATGACACCTATTGGGTGTTGGTTTCTTAAAATTTGGATCTAGGAGGTGGTCTCTTCCTTTGCTTCTGATGAAAGCACAGAAGTGCAGCAGGAGTAGAAGACAAAGAGGTTTTCTTGGTGACAGGAACACCAATTATTTGATTCAAATGTGTAACTGATGTAGATGGTGAAGAACAGATCTGCCTCAAAGACATGCTTGATCACATAAGAAATGAGCATGTGATCCAAGACAGGCAGCGTGGCTTTAGCAGGGGAAGGCCATGCCTAACCAGTCTGGTGGCCTTCTATGATGGAGTGACGGCATTTGTGGACAAAAGGAAGGTAACAGATGTCATTGACCTGGACTTGAGCAAGATCTTTGACATTGCCCTCCACCACATCCTTATCTCTAAACTGGAGGGATGTGGATTTGACAGGTGGACCACCTGGTGGATAAGGGATTGGTTGAAAGGCCACAGACAGAGGGTGGTGATTCATGGTTCTATGTCCAGGTGGAGGCCGATAACAAGTGGTGTCATCCAGGAGTCTGTCTTGGGACCAGTGCTTTTTTACATGGTTATCAGAGACACCAATGATGCAATGGAGTGCACCTTCTGCTGTTTGCTGAGTGGTGCGGCTGACGCAGTGGAAGGAAGGGATGCCATTCAGAGGGAGCTCAACCGAGAGGTTGGCCTACGTGAATCTAATGAGGTTGAACACAGCAAAGTGCAAGGTTTTGCACTTGGGCTGGAGGAATCCCAGGCATTTCTACAGACTGGGAGGAGCAGTCCTTAAGAGAAGCCCCGCAGAGAAGGACCTGGGGGTCCTGGTGGATGAAAAACAGAACGTGAGCCATCAGCGTGCTCTTGCAGCTCAGAGAGCAAATGGTCCCCTGGGCTCCATCAGAAGAGGGGATGGCCAGCAGGGACAGGGAGGTGATTGATCTTCATGATCCTTGAGGTCCCTTCCAACCCGGGCCATTCTATGATTCTGTGATTACACTCGCTGTCAGAAAGAATGGCAGCTGTACAGAAGCTGGATATATTTTGGGACAGTTCTTGTAACCAGTTGATTTTAAGACCTTGCCCGAGTCAAGAGTCTAAATTGAGTGTCAGAAGAAAGCTGGTAAAGTGGCTATTGCTCATTCTTTTTCATTTGCTGATTCTTTCATTCGGGTTCCTTTTCCAAAGGAGATTCTGGTGATGGAAGCAATTGAAGAAAGAACCAAAGCAGCTCTTGCCAAGAGTGCTTGAAGTCCCTGTGGAGAGAAGCAAAGAACTTGGGCTTCCTCTGGGATGCTCCCCACCATGTCTCAGGAAGGAGACAACTGCTGTTCCACTTTCTGCTCTGTGTGTGGAAAGGTACGTCTGGGTTTCTTCTGCTTGTTTATTCTTTCTTTTTCAGGCTTTGAAGGAGAAGGGGTGGAGCAACGGGAGACTCACTGGTCGTTTGTTACCTCAAGAACAGGATGGATTCTGCATTGACTGTGAAAAACCTGGGCTAGTAGCATGGGCATGTTTCAGGCTGGACTTTTCCTTCTTGGTTTCCTTTTGGCTACAGGGAGACAGCTGTCTAAAGGTGTGTTTTCATACCCACTCTCCAAAACCATGTTTCATTGTTGCAGGTGGTTCAGTGTGCTCTTGCAGTGCAGATGCTGTAGTTTGCTGTAGAATCTGAATGGTTTCTGTTCCTAGGGGAGGACTGGGAGGAGGTAGTGAGAAGAGAATTCAATGCCTTAGGTGTATCTTAGTGAGAAATGTTGGCATGAGGTGCTGAAAGTCTTGAGTTGTCAAAGGCCAGTGAGGCTCAGACTCCTTAACCTGCTGGAGCAGGGTGGAAGCAAGGAGTGGGCACTGCCGTCCCACAAGCTGCACTTGGTTCTGGTCTGCCAGGTCTGTGCTGGCCTGGATTTCTTCTGAGAAGTTTGTTGGAGCTGCTTGGAGTAGTGAAGGGTGGGGAGGAAGTGCTGCTCAAGAGCTAAGGCTCTGCATGATCATCTTGGATGGTTTTAACCATGATATCTGAAGACATAGTTTCCATCAGAATGATCCCAACATTGTGCGAGTGTCTCAGATGTATGAGAGCACCCGCCTCCTCCAGCTGAGCCATAGGAAAGCTAACTGTGCCCAGTAATTACAGCTTCTGCAGATTGAATATGCTTCCAAGTGTTTTCCTTAGTGATCAATAATGTCCCAGCACTCTGAGATTCCATCTCTGGCACAGTCTGGAGCATCTCTGCAATCCTTGGTTGCTGGAGGGCACGTGGTGAGTGCATGGACAGGGTGGCACAAACGCGTGCGTGTGCTGAGGAGTTGGGTTGCACACAGGTGCACACAAAGGGGTGTTTGTGGAAGGTGTAGGCACGTAGGTGTTCCCAGGGATGGTTTGCACACGTCTGTGAATGCAAAGGAGGGCACACGATGCAGAGTGTGCATGGGGGTGTGCAAAGCAGGCAGGGTGGTGAATGGGTGTGCGTGTGCACATGGATAGGGGAAGGTTGGGGTTACAGGTTGACCTGTGCTGAGGTGAGTGGGGACTCACGGTGTTGCTCAGTGGTAGATTGGTTCACACTGAGTGCTAACAGGAAACTCGCACACCCTTTTTGTTTCAGCTGTGCCAGCGCTGTGATCCCTTGCTGCAGGGATGGGGTGTTGGAAGGATGGTGTGCGTGCCGAGCTCCCATCTCTTGCAGGAATCAAGTGTAGAGCAAAAGGGATGTTTGGGCCAGGTGACTGTAAGAAGGCTGGCTGCTTTGGATGGTGGTAGCTGATGGAAACAGGTGCTCTGGGGACCGTTCAGCTTTTAACAGAAGACAGGGGTCCTGCAGCAAGAACGACTAGGTTCTCAAATGGCTTCAGACGTGCACACCGACTACATCCCCGCAGACATTTACCGGTAGGTGGCTCTTGCAGAAGAAGATTCAAGCAGCAGAACCTTTTGCTCAGCTACAGCACACAAATGCTACAAAAGCAGGAACAACCTGCAAGCTCTGGGTCTGTTTGTCTTGCACAGGCATGCACTAACTGCGTTTGATGGTACCCCCCATCCTTGATTTCCTTCCCTGCTTCTTGTCTGATGACGCTGCTGAGCCAGGAACAAGCTGCCCAGTGTGGCAGAGCATGGTGCAGAGCTGTGCTGGGACCTCCTCCCCTTCATCTGCTGCAGATCAGTGCCCCACACGTGCCATTGGGATGCTCTGGCACGGGATGTGCCTCCAACCCAAAGCTCCTTCCCACCTCCCAAGGAAAAACAAAGCAACCCAAGCATCTCCAGCAAAGCTGCCCAGCAGACAGCAGGGAATGCAAACAGCTTCTGGCTGCTCCCCTACACTCCCGTCCTAAGTAAGAGACCCTATGAGGACTGGATGGGAAATCAGTGCATGACACACGTGAGTGTGCACAGGATTGTGCAAAGCAGTGGGGTTCCACGAGTTTGTGTGTGTGTGTATCTCTGCTGTTATGAAAGCATGGGAAGACTTACTGAGTCCCAGATAATTACTGATCCTCAAATGATTTTTCCTGGCCAAAGTTAGAGCCTCTCACAGGTAATCGAGATCAACAGGCTGTTGTTGCACAATCAACAGACAAAATCTAGATGATCAGCTGAGGAAAATAAAGCATCATGCAAAGGGTACTAGATAAGTGAGCAGCTTGAGATCTGCACATTTATGTGATGCTCATGGTCTTAGACAATATTTGCCTAGAGAGGTCACATTGAATGAAAGCAAACTCTAAGATGAATGAAAATATGCACAGGAGAAGAAGCCTCTGAGTCTTCTCAAGTGTTACGACCAGAAGACATAAACTCTGTTAAAGCAAACGTTTCTCTCTATTTTTTGTGTTATTCCAGGCAGGCCTTGATTACCGCCTGAACACATGCTGTGGAAGCCCAGCTTATGCAGCACCAGAGCTAATCCAGGGCAAAGTGTCTATTGGCTCAGAGGGATGTAGAGCGGTGTTTGTTTTCCCCTCTTTCCCTTCCCTCTCCACAGAGCATTTAAAGGCAGTGGAGCTCAGGTAGGCTCTCTTGGTTTCCCTTCTGAATTCTGCTAGGTTGCATCGCTTGGTAGCTCTCAGAAGCTGTCAGTGGCCACAGACTAGAAAAGTGCAATTGGTCTCAGTTCACACAGCTGGCTGGTTTGTCTCAGGCTAATCCTGAACTGCCTCAAGCGACTGCTTTGGGGCTCTACAGAACAGCAGCTTCAGAGATCTCTTTCTATTACTAAGTGTTTGAAAGAGCAATTTGCTCTGTTAATTATCCATCATTTCTGTGCAGTCTGTTTTGTCAGACTTGTCTTTAGCTTCCAAGTTGTATGTGAAGATTTGTTTCCGTTGTAATGCACAATGAACTAAAAATTGAGAGATGAAAATGTGAAGAGTTTTTCCAGCTTTGATTTCATGTCTGGAATTTTGGAACCCACTACTTGCAGTTGTTAATCTGTCCAAACTGGTCTGGTTTGGGATGCCCTCATCCTTCTTGAATCGCTGTTAAAGGCGGAGCAATTCCTACAAGTGCCATGGCCCCACTGTTGTTCTAATTCTTGTTTCTTTGTTTTCCACACGCTGCTTTTCAAGCCTCCTTTTTCTTTACAGTCAAAGTGAGAACTGCACTGTGTCTGAACCTTGTTGTGCCTGTACATAAATAGAACCGAACAGCAGCAAAGCCAGACAGGTGACTGTGCTGACAGCTCTCGTAGCCAGTAACACGTAACTGTGCTAAATCCCTTGTGACGGCTTTGATTTCATTTTTGCCAGTGAAATCCTTGTAAAAGGAACTGCAGCAGTGTGATGAGCTAAGGTGAAGATGCTGGTTTTAGTAGTGCTCTAAGCTGAGTGAAAGGGCAATTGAATGAGGGTTATATGCTTTCTCTGGGACGATAAGGTTTTATTTCCTGAGGGAAAGAGCCAGCTTTTCATGGGCTATATGTGGGCTTTGGCAAGGGCAGACAATCCAGTCTGTCAGGAAGCCATTTGAGGTGCTTCAGGTTTGTAAGCTTGTCTTTTTGTTTTTCAGGCGGATATTTGGAGCATGGGTGTACTGCTGTATGCTCTGCTGTGTGGGTTTTTCCTTTGGATGATGACAATATGATGGCACTCTACAGGAGGATACCAGTGGGTATCAGTGGTGCTAGAATACACTGAGAAGGGAAATAGCTGAGCTTGACAAGAGGCCTTGCTTTTCGGATGGCAGAACATGCTGAGCTGTGGGTAGAAAGGCCACAGCACAGTCTGCTGAATATTGTCCCTGTTTTTGCTGCTTTGTCTACCAGTATTTTGTGGATTTGGTTCTACGCTTGGTTGGCCTATGTGGCACTGTAGCCTAATTCTGTACCATGATAGCATACAGAATTTAAGGAGAAGTATTTTCCTGCCAATGGGCTGGATTTTTTTGTATCTGGTTCTTCAACTGGCTGCTCCCTATACTATCTGTAGTAAAAATATAGACACATCATTTGATTTCCCTGAAATGAATGTTCCTAAATGCCAGCTCTTCTCATGTCTACAAAGATCAAAGTTCTGCATTTGCTATTAGAATTTCCTCTTCCAGAATCAGGAGGTAATGTAGGACCCCACAGATTGCCTTCAGAATCCAACAGTTAGTTCTGTTTCCTTTCGGAGTGCATAACAACCTGAGCACATGAATTGAATGACGTGGCTTGTTAGTCTGGTACAAACTCTGCTGTACACTGAAACCTGGTCCATTTGTAAGCAGGACTTTTTCCATCTCTGCAGGACAGCAGAAAACCCTTTGTGCTAATCATGATGCCAAGAAGCAGAATGCGGCAGATGATCCAACTGCTTCAGGTGTTCATTTCCTTAAAACTGAGAATAGTTTTGGACTGAGAGTTTGTAAGCAGAACAGAGCTCTTAAAGCTGTCAGAGATTATTTCTGCACTGTTCAATTCTATCTGCACAACATACACAGGATCTCAGAACTGCGTTGCTTGAATTGGTGGAACTTGCTGAAGTGAACTGGGATGAGCAAGTTTTAGAACTTAGTCAGAGTGCAGTAAAAAATGGATAATCTCATGAGTATTAAGGTACAGGCTTGCTATTTCTGCACTGAATTTGTTTTTATTTTACATGGCTGTGATCTGAAAGTTGCTTGAAACGCAGGCACCTAGGCACTGTTGTGTAACTGAATTTCACACGATAGGTCCTGAAATATCCTGGAATCAAAAACTCTGACTTGTTTTAAGTCTGCTGCTTGAGTCTAATCAGGGTCATAGTGTCTGTGTGCAGTGTTTCTTTCCCTGTAATGCTCCACATCATTTCATTTTGGGAATATTGAAGGAAATGGACTATGTGCCATAACTGTTGTTAGAACAAAGTATGTCTGGTGTGATCTTATGCATAGGTTCTGTAACTGCTCTTCACAGCTCAGGTGTTTGACCTTCCTTTTGGTGAAGTGATGAAATACTGCTGGTTTCTATTTGTGCTTCTAGGCACCTTGAAGCTCTTAGGAATAGAACAATTGTCTCCAGTTCTTTTCAATGATATCAGTAACAGCTCGAGTGTTGCTGCCCACTAGGTAGACCCAAAGAAGCAGATTACAGTGAAACAACACACGAGCTGGACCTGAATGAGGATCACTTTCAAGACAGTGGCTATGCTGCTTCAAGCCTACTTGCTTCTTCCTGCCGCCACTCTATTACCAAGTATCAACAACCTTTCATGATTCAACTTGCAAATGTTTGAAACTAACCCTTGTGTTTCTATGCCTTCCTAGGTGATTCGAGCCCTTGTCAACCCCAAAGATCCAAACCAAGCAGTGTCTTTCCATCAATGGAGAGTTCTTATTAAGCATGAATCGCTGCAATTCGGATGACAGCCTTCCACATGGTAACAGTGATGGACACAAGGGGCTCATCCACGTTCATGCTCTCATATCTCCTGGCTCTGCTGAAGCTCGTGACCTGAGCCTGCCAGACACAGCAGTCACCTGCCTGGATTGTGACCCAGCGCCTTTGCAGTGCTGCCCATCCCAAGCACAGCCCGAGTGTCCCAGCAGCAGCACCACCATGCAGGAGCAGGGCAGCATCAGTGAGGTGAAGCTGAGCATCTTAGATGGGGACTTAGAGTCAGGCTGCCAGTCCCAGGCACCAGGCAGCAGCACCAGCTCTGAGCCACTCTCATCTTGACAAGAGGAGTCCCATCTTCACCCTTGACCTCTCAAGCCCTCCTGTCTTTTATTGAATAAAGTCACTCTCATGCTCAGTCATCGCCTCGACTGCATTCTGAGTCTTCAATCACAGGGATTGGGATGAATGCAACAAACAGCAAGGCAGCTCAGCTTGCAATGCTATGGCTGTGGGGTTCGTGCAGGCAGAGCTCTGGGTTCCCATTTTGCCTGGCTTTGGGATGTCTGCAGCAAGATCTCTACCATTTTGTATGGGAGCAAATAATCTCTAGCATCCAGGTTGCTGCTCATGATATATCCCAGTCTTCCTGGCTGTCACTTTGTGATACTTTTCAAAGCCTTTTGATACTCTTTGATGCCTTGGCTGCTCCCTAACACCTCTGTCCTCCTGCCATGTTGACTCACGTCTCCCACTTTTAAGCTGGCTTTGCAGATCATCTCCAGCCCTGTCATCATCACGCTGCAGCAGGAGGTGCTCACCTGGCCCAATGTCTGGCAGTACTGCTTGTTCTGCAGATGAGCAGCTGCCTCCTCATCTCTTCAGCTACAGTAGTTTTTCTCAGGGCAGTTAGATGCAGTCATGCTCCTCTGGATTTGGTGTGTTAAATCCATGCTGCATGGCAGCAGTCAGTGCAATACAAAGGTGTTCTGTGTGCCATAGCATTTCTCCAGGGGCTGCCAAAGGTAGAAGCACAACACAGCACCATCCTTCTGACAGTAATGTCTGTGAGTGTTAGACATGTGAGCACTGCATCATCCCCAGCGTGTCAGTGCTTTTCCACACCAACCTGACTCTCACACTCTGCACTGAATGTAACTCTGCTCTTGTGGAGACAAATGCTTTCTGTCACATCCTCCATCCCTGCAACCATTTGCCGGTAGGCAGCTCTTGCAGAAGAATCAAGCAGCAGAACCTTGTGCTCACCCTACAGCATGCAAATGCTATGAAAGCAGAAATAACCTGGCATGCTCTGGGTCTGCAAGGCTGCACAGATGGGAGAGGTAGATTGTGTTTTTGCAGTGGAAGTTTCCAGTATTTTCAGTACATAGTGTAGGCCCTAACTGAATGTATAACCCTCTTGTAAAACAGCTGTATAAGTAGTTTTTCCACCAAGAAAGTTGCTGAACAGAATTAAGTTCAGACTGGGGGCATTCTGACATGGGGAGAATTGAGACAAGCACAAGATAAATACAGGGTGGGTAGAGCCCAGCACAGGGCAGAATGAATGTACTGACTTTTGGAAACATTGCCCTTCTCTGTCCGCAGAAAAGTACAAGGCAGACCTAAAAACAAGAGGTTGGTAATTGACCTTCTATGGAAATGAATCCTAGCCACAGTCCCGAGGAGTCTGTGAGCCTGAGATGCTCAACCAATGAGAGCCATGAGAGCATCACCTGCAGTGGGTTTAGGGCACAGAACAGAATTGATTTCACTGACTGGTGTGCAGTTTCTCCCTTGCCAATAGGGGATGTGCGCGCAGTATTGCAATAATGAATAAGCACTGCTGCTATCGCTGCCATCTTTGCCTAACTAGAAATCTTTGACTTTGAGAGTTTCTCACACAAGGGGAGAGGGTAAGAAAGTAAAGAGGCACAGAAAACTAAGGGAAACTGCTCTTCTTTATCTTATCTATAAAAATTGATACGATGCTGTTGTGCATTTTTTTTAATTTTATTTTTAATTTTTTGCTAATGTCAGTTAGATTGTTTTAAAATATCCACACACCAAAATCTGACTACCAAGCAAATGTAATGAAAATGAAATGAAGGTGAGTTAGTGGAAAGCACAAGGCCATATTATATTAGGCTCCAGCAAATTTACAGGCAGTCACTGCACGAAGAGGTAGATCTGAGTTGCACATTATATGATTCCCACAAAGATTAAGGAAATCTGAAGCTTTCAATATATTTTTTTAATTCTTTTTTCATTTCATTTTTAAACACCTGACCCAGACCCCAACCCTCACAGGAGCTGTAAAGATAACAGCATTAACCAGCAATGTAACTCTAATCCTAACCCTTACCCTGATTCTAAAATCGTCCCTAACTCCAAATGCAACAACAAAAATGATGCTAGAAGTTTGTAGCAAAAGGAACCTTAACCCTGATCATAATCCAAAAAAAAAATCATTATGGTAACAATAATCTTTACCTTAAGAGTAATATTAATCAGAGCCCAGATGATGCCTGCATCCAATCAGAAGCATGCTTTGCATTATTTAAGAGTTGTATTTTTTCCAATGAACTCTCTCTATTATCACGTTTATAAAGTAACAGAGTCTGTTCTTTTTCTCCTGACACTGTGCCTTACTCCTGACATCCCCTGGAAATGACCCAGATAGGGCACCATCAAAGTAATGCTAATAGTAATGTCAATCCTAAGGGTATCTCTAGCCTCAGTGTTAATGGGACGCTAACAACAATCCCAACAGCCTTAAACATTCTGGTGGTGTGAAAGAGGTGCTGCCTTGCACATGCTGGGCAGTCCCATTGCCTGTTAAATGCAGGCGGCAGCGTAGAAACATGATGCCCGTGGTCAGAATGCCCTGTGGCAGATCCTGGCACCGGAGAACTGACCGGAGAACCATGAGAGAACTGACAACAAATCACGCGACATCAGAACCGACTTCTAAAAGAAGTGTTTTTTTTTCATCTCAGAAGTGGGGGGGGGGGGGGGGGGGGCGGGAAAGGGATATCAATTTAATTACTCATTAATTTATTGACAGACATTCACGTTTGCTATGTTTGGAGAAGTTTTTATTTGTTTGCTGTGGTTTGATTTTTTTTTTTTCTTTTTTTTTTCCCCCTTCCCTCCTCTTCCATCTTTGTGTTCTTCCCCTATAATCAAAAGAACGGATCCCCAGGGTTTGTCCCGCAGACGTTCTTTCCGTGGTCTCTGCTGCCACCTGCTGGCCAATAAGCGGAACTGTCACTGTTGGGCGTTTGGTGCCGCAGGAAGCACAACGCAGATCTGAGTTCTGACCGGTCTACGCAGCAAATCCGCCAATCTTTATTGCGATAAGCCCTCCAGACAAGAGCATAAAGTCTTTGCCTGAGGGCAGGGTTAGTAGTAATGGATGTCAGTTTTGAAATTTCCAGTCCATTCACCATAGCACTTTCTGCCTCCATGTCCCATAACCAGAGCAGCTATGCTGGCATGCTCTCTTGGTTTCTGTCTAAATCACTGTACTATATCCATCAGTTCAGCTGCTGTATTATGGGCAGCAGGGTTTGGGGGGTGGACACTGGTCAGGGCACTCCCACCAGCCTATCCTGCATTTTTTTTTTTTTTTTTTTTTTCATTTTTGGGTTACAATCAGTCAGATCTCAAATAGATCTAGTCCAAATGGAACCTCAAAATCTGACCTTTTAGTGCCTTCATTTACAGAGTCCATTTTATACAGATTCCCTTGTACAGGGCCCCCATGGTCCTCCAGACAGTTGTTACTGATCTTCCATAGGAGAATGATTGAATTAGGTTTTTTCCCATCAAAACTGCCACCTGTCTTTCCAATTTTTCAACACTATCATTCAATAGCTGATTTGCATCAGCCTGAGCCTCTTCAGTTATGTTCAGACAGTTCAAGGCCATCAGCAGTGGCCATGCCACCATGAACACAGCTAACTGTCATTCTCAAGTTGTAAGTATGTCTTTGCTAAGACCATGGAAATACTCAGTCAGGTGGGCCAGGGACTCATGGACCCTCCCTCCGTCCCACACAGGGCCCCATTTTTCAGTGACAGAAGCAGTGCTGCATTTTGAGGATCCTAGGAATCCCAGGACATGCCCTGACAAAAGGTCATTCAAAGGGGTAGTCTTTCCCCATCCAAACAACTCCATGATATTCACAGAATCACAGAATTGTAGGGGTTGGAAGGGACCTCCAGAGACCACTGAGTCCAGTCCCCCTGCCAAAGCAGGTTCCCTACACCACGTTGCACAGCTCAGCATCCAGGCAGGTCTTGAATATCTCCAGAGAAGGAGATTCCACAACCACCCTAGGCAGCCTGTTCCAGTGCTCTGTCACTCTCACCATAAAGAAGTTATTGCACACATTAGTGCAGAATTTCCTATGGTGCAGTTTCTGTCTGTTTCCCCTTGTCCCTCCTCCACACACTGCTGAAAAGAGTCTGGCCTCACCTCTTTGCCCCCCACACCTCAAATATTTATAGACCTGGATCAGGTCCCCTCTCAGCCTTCTTTTCTCAAGGCTAAACAGACCCAGTTCCCTAAGTCTCTCCTCATAGGGGAGATGCTCCAGGCCCTTCACCATCTTTGTGGTCCTCCACTGGACTCTTTCCAAGAGATCCCTGTCTTTTTTGTACTGGGGAGCCCAGAACTGGACACAATATTCCAGATGAGGCCTCACCAGGGCAGAGTAGAGGGGGAGGATCACCTCCTTCGACCTGCTGGACACGCTCTTTTTAATGCACCCCAGGATGCCATTGGCTTTTTTGGCTACCAGGGCACACTGCTGGCTCATGGTCAATCTGTCATCCACCAGGACGCCCAGATCCCTCTCAGCAGAGCTCCTCTCCAGCAGCTCTTCCCCCAGCCTGTACTGGTGCATGCAATTATTTCTACCCAGGTGCAAGACTCTACACTTGCTTTTGTTAAACCTCATCCGGTGTCTTACTGCCCAGCTCTCCAGCCTGTCCAGGTCTCGCTGAATGGCAGCACAGCCTTCAGGCGTGTCAGCCAATCCTCCCAACTTCGTGTCATCAGCAAACTTGCTGAGGGTGGTCACACAGCTAGAAAACGTTGTAAGCATTGTGTAGTATGAATAAACCATAGTTTTTGATCTAAATGTCAGAGTGAGTGTGGTGTGAGTGAGACACAGAACAGCTGCAGGGTGAGTGCCGAGTCCCGATCCATGTTTCCTTCCTCCTGTGAGGGAAATGGCCAGACACGGACAAAGTGAAAGACTGTGTTGTCTGTCCACTCATATGTACTTTCTGCTTGTATGTAAGAAGACGGGAGTTTGTACTCTGTAGATTAGTAAGATTGTCCTGAGTAGAGGTGTACATTCCACCCGACCAATGAATGTCAACCCATTTATGTAATACTATGTACTGCTTGCGAGGAAGTGTGTGAGGGAGGTGGTTCAATCAGTGCTGGTTCTGTGGCACAGTGTTTATAACTGAAGAATACAGACTGTATTAAGGGAGTTTATTTGAACTGAAGAACTGTACGTTTTGACAAACTGTTTTGATGGTATAAGAAAGTGTAATTGTTAATGATATATGGAAGTGTACTTGAGGGAATGTGGAAGTGTATCTGAGCATACAAACAGAGGAAGCATTTACAGAAGAAAAAAGGTTAAAGTGAGTTTACCTGCACTGACATGAGAGCAACACCCTGAACCTCTGCCCTGTGAGCTGAGCAGAGCAGAGCAGAGACACAGTCCTCATGTATCAGGTAGTGTTATTCTGCTTACCAAATGAATGAGTTCACTACAGAAGAGGCAAATCTTCCCCTCTGCTCCATTTGTGGCATACTCTGGAGTTCAAGACATTGCAAAGCTATGGCACATCTACTTTCTTTCAATGATGACGCCTTAGTATGCTCTGGGCTGTCATTTCAATTGCATCTAAAGAAGTCTAGGGTCATGCCAGCTGACAGGAAGCTGGCAAATGTTGTCTCATTGTAAGGAAGAGCAAGAAAGATGACATGGGCAATTATGGACCTGTCAGTCCAGAGCCTGGTAAAATTATGGAGAAAATGATGGTGGGAGTTATGGAAAAACAGCTGAAGGACAATTCTGTCATTGGTTGCAGCCAACACAAGTTTGTGAGGCGAAGGTCCTGTTTAATTTAAGCTCATTCTGTGACACAGTTATCCGTTTAGTTGACCAAGGGAAGCCAGTTGATGTAATCCTTGAGGATTTCAGTGGAGATTTTGATACTGTTTCTCACAACAACCTTCTGGACAGAATGTTCTGCATATGGCTAGACAGAAACACAATGTGGTGGGTGAGCAGTTGGCCAGTAGGTCAGTCCCAAAGGATTATAGTCAGTTTTTTCCATCAGGCTGGTAGATGGTCACTGTCGGGGTCCCCAGGGTTCCATTTTGGGGCCACTTTCCTTTCATGTTTATGCAGATGACTTGAATGCAGGACTAGAAGACGTTCTGAGCAAGTTTGCTGATGAGACCAGATGAGGAGGTGCTGTTGCCTCCACTGAGGGTGGAGAGGACTTGCAGAGAGATGTGGACAAGTCAGAGAAGTGGGTACCAGTTGGTACTAAGCACCAAGTGCATAAAGTATAACAAGAACAAGTGCCTGATTGTGCACCGCAGAACATAAAGGACTTCAAACTCTGGGAGAATGTGCAAACGAGGGCACTGGAACTGAGAGATCTGAAGTTCAGAGTTTCACAGGGATTGACTGCTTGTTCAGACTGGGCCCTTCTCACATCCCTTCTCACATCCTGCAATGAAACATAGGTCTCATATGGGACATGAACCTCACAGCGTCCTTGCACCACATGTAGAGCCTGGGATCTTCTGTCCCCATGTCTTTCATTTAACATCATACGGACCTCCAACCCATTGCCCCAGGAAATGCCAGGAGCCAACATGAGAGACAGGATCTCTCTACCACTGGTCTTGCAATCAGGGCTTGACCTGTCTGCTTCGTAAGGCAAAGGAGAGGTTTCTTAGCATGCCAGTGCCTTTGCCTGCCTGTAGTCATGGCTTCCAGTTATCTTCTCTAACAAGTCCCTTGGGAAGCTTACTTGGTAATGGCCCTCAGTGGGCCCATTAATACTCCAAGAAACTTCACTGTTACTTCCGACTTTGTCTTGTTGAGCACTTTGTGCAAACTTCTCTCTGCACTAGAGGCTGATGAACTCAGCATCAAATGCACCCTGGGCCCATTATAACCTAAAGAATCTCCTGTGCCTTATGCCATCTTGTTATCTTCTTCAGGTTATCAGAACTTGTTCAGCAAAAAGGAGGGATATCTGGAGAGAGCTTAAAGAATCCAGTATAAATTTATTGTCTATTTATTTATAGTTGGGTTTAAAGAAGACATTAAAGCAGCACTGTGCAACTGATACCAATCCAGGATGTCCCAATGAGTTCTGTACTGTTACTGTGTTGACAAAGGTCCTTCTCAACCTCCCCACCCAATTTCTGCTCACAATGGACCTATGGGACTTGCATCACTTTTCTTCACATCACTCTTCTCCTCTGCATTCATCCGCTCAGTGTTAAAACTGCTTTGCACCAACTCCCACTGGCTTTCCTCAGAGAACCAGCTACACATGGAAAAGGAAAGATTTCTCTTTTTTATCTGGCCAGCAAATGGAAAGAAAGGTGATGCAATTGAATGAACAGTAAAACACAGTGATCAACTGCATGCCATGTTCAAGCGGCATCTATTGAAGTTTGTCTTTCATATGGAATATTTTTAAAAGAAATGATTTATTCTGAGGTAGGATAGGATAGATTGAATCACAGTGAAGTAGTTGACAACAGAGGCCATCAGACTCTGAGAGATGGAGCAAATTCCAGTAATCTTCCTGGGATAGATCAGCCAGGTAGTTGAGAGGTATCAACTTAAAACTGATCAGGACTTGTGAGTATTTCACACATTGAGATGGGTTAACACATTCTCATTGATTTATATCTTTGTCTCCAACTCTGTTTTTCACTTTTACTGACATTAATGAACATCTTTCAGACTTCGTGCCTTAATAAAAAAGAGACAGTGATTGAGAAAAAGAAAAAGTATAAGAAGAAAAAGAAAAAGAATAGATAGGAAGGGATAGATCAAATCACAGTGAAGGAGTTGACAACACATTCCATCAGACTTTGGGGAGATGGAACAAATTCCAGTAATCCCCCTGAAAGTCAGAAATCAGACAGATAATTGGGAGGTATCTGACTGAACAAAGAGCAAGGGATGGAGAAATCTGGAGGGCAGTGGGAGTAGTGTGTGCCCAAATGGCCTGCTGAAAACATGCCCTTAACCATGGCCATTTCTTTAGGAGAGGTGAAAAAACTTGGAGGATGAGGCACATCAAATAGGCAGCAGGGAAGAGTAGTGCTGGGCACCAGGCTACAGTCACAGGGCATTGGCACTGGCACCGCTGTCTGTGTCTCTGAACCTGAAGGCATTTGTGTCCAGCGAACACAGTTCTGGAAAACATTGTAGTTTCAGTAAAAGAAAAAAAAAGACATCAAATCACCTCAAAGATTCATATTTACAACTTAAAATGGAACAAGACTCATGAGAATTTTTCATGTTGAGAAGGGTTAACACATTTTCATTGATTTCCATCTTTGTCTTCAATTATTTGTTTCAGTTTTATTGACATTTATGATCAACTATTAAGCTTACAGCCTCAAAATAAATAAATAAATTAAAAGAGATACATTTGCATCTTGCACATGGCCTGATGCCCCTTTCACCTTCACAGTTCCCACAAGTCCTTCCATGCCGGAGAGTATGAGATCCAGCAGAGCACCTCTCCTCTTTGGTTCCTCCACTGCTTGGTCAAGAAGCTGCCATCTGTGCTCTCCAGGGATCTGCTGGATGCCACATGCCCTGCTGTGCTGTCCCTGCCACAGATAATGGAGTGACAAAGGCCACCAAATGGGACAAGGGACAGACAACATCAGATTCCCATCTGTCTGCAGAGGGCACCTTCCATTTACTCTCCCTGATCAGGAAGACAGGAAAAGACACTGATGGTCTCCTCTGTTTGCCATTTCCATTAGCTCTGACCTGTCTGCTCTTCCATCCCCAGGCAGAGCTCAGTGCACTCTCACAGAGGGCAGTCGCCCTTCTTTGTCTCCTCGCCCATCCATCCTAAAGACTCGGTATCCCCCTTGTGCTACAGTGCAGTTGTGGAAACCATTAAACTGTGTCCCCATGGTCCAAACAGGAGCTCAGGCCTGCAGCTCTACCAAGATTTCTAGCTTCTTGTGTGTTGGTGTTTGCATTAGTGCAAAAGCACAGAAGTAAATATCCTAATTGAAAAGCATCACTGGACATTGCCTGACTGGATAGCTCATCTATAGAATCAGTGTGCAGAAGGTGGCACACAAACATTAGACCGATCGTGGGTCTTGGAGGTGACGTAGCAGCACGGACACACCATGGGCATGGCTTTCCTGAAGGCCCTGTGCTGCTCTTGTAGCTGTGAGTGAATTCACCGGACAGCCGGTGCTATCCCCTCTCTGGCCCTCAGCTGATGCCCAGGAAGGAGGTGTCTATCTCAGGGATTTCCCACACGGTTTACAAGCACTTGCAAACATCAGGAGCAGCCCAGGCACCTTGGGCATCACCCAGTGTCTGTGTGTGAGCTGCTGCCTCCCAGCTGAAGGACCGAGGACTCAGAGCAGGAGCTCACATGCAGGCAACTCCTTGTGCACTTCTGAACTGAACCAGAGAAATCCCAGCTCCTGTGGTTCTGTGGGGAGCCGAATCCCATTTCAGCTCCAGGATTTCTGTCAAGGGATGAGACTCCTGCGCTGCCTCAGCTGGATCACTGCCCTGCACAGGGAAAGTCCAAACCTCGCCTTCCTTGTCTGGTTGCCCTTATTGTTTCATCAAACGATCTCTGGGAGCACTCCCCATATGTCTCCAATCAGTCACTGACCACTGGACATGTGGTGGTTAATTGAGTGGATTTCAAAGCACAGTCATGATGCTGTTGTCTTTCAGGAGCTGTTGGCCATGAGGACCCAGGGACATGTCAGGGGAAATGAGTGGGAAGGATAAAAATGACATAATCTGCTGCTTGCTTGTCCAGGTTCCTGGGACACAGGGAGCTCATAAAAGTGGGCAGAGCTGCAGAGAGACAGCTGTGCCCAGGAGCAGATCTCGTGCACAGCACAGCCTGCAGGTGACAGAAGGAGAGGAGAGAAATTGGAGAGAGCTTGCAGGATGTGTGTGGTGTGAGCGGGCTGTGAACTCACTGCAGGAGCATTGCTCACAGACCATGACAAGGTAAGTCTCACAGCTGACCATGAGCTGCTTTTAATTAAGGGGTAACTATAACTGGGACATCCCATAGGAGATCTGACTGCAGGCACTGCATGTTTCTTTACTGTGGAAAAAGCTTTCTGCTCCAGCTGAGACGGGTGCCCAGGGCTGTCCTGCAGAGCAGGGTCCCTGCTGTGCCCCAGGGGCTGTGTGCCGGGTATGGGACTCTGCCGCCTGCCAGGCTCAGCACTCAGCCTGCCCGGGGAGCTGCCCAGGGCGCTGCGGGGAGACGTGTGGGGTAAGGAGCCCCTGGCAGGGTTTGTGTTGCCACAGCTGCTGCCTGGGGCAGAGGATCACAGCTCCACTGCACAACTGAATGTTTCTGAGGGCACTTTGCAAGAGGAGAGCCAAGGCAGGGGGTTTCCATTTCCTGTTCTGAGGCAAAGAGGTTTGGAGTCAGAAATCTAAAAGGGGCAATAAGAGTTCTGAGAATTTTTCATCAATCAATTGCTTGTTTTGTGAACACTCACACATGATGTGCTTTCAGTCTCCCCTTTCTCGAAGGATGGAATTATCTTCATTTTCTGTAGGCATGAATAATTCACTTATCCTACAAACAGGCAGCATTTTCTAACTGAAACTGAATGCCACAGAAGCTCGGGTAGGGGGCTCTAAGAGCACTTGGGGTAAAGATATGAGACATGAAACAGATGAAAATATCCAGGGAGAAGGGATAAGAAAATAAGAGGAAGGTTAGAGCTCCATATGCTGCTTCTGCTTAAGGAATGCTGATCTACATGAAATTAAATGCAAGTAATGGTGCTAAATGTACACTGTTGTAAGAGAATTAAAACATTTCATATTATAGCAGGAGGAGTGTGTCTGAGAATGGTCTGGACTTGTCATTATCTTCTGCACTCTGAGCAGGACTCCAAGCCCAACAACAGCAGATGTCCAACAGCAGCTCCATCAGCGAGTTCCTCCTGCTGCCGTTGGCAGACACGCGGCAGCTGCAGCTCCTGCACTTCTGGCTCTTCCTGGGCATCTACCTGGCTGCCCTCCTGGGCAACGGCCTCATCAGCACAGCCGTAGCCTGCGACCGCCGCCTGCACACCCCCATGTACTTCTTCCTCCTCAACCTGGCCCTCCTCAACCTGGGCAGCATCTCCACCACTCTCCCCAAAGCCATGCCCAACGCCCTCTGGGACAACAGGGCCATCTCCTACACAGGATGTGCTGCACAGCTCTTTTTCTTTACCTTCTTCATGTCAGCAGAGTATTCCCTTCTCACCATCATGTCCTATGACCGCTATGTTGCCATCTGCAAGCCCCTGCACTACGGGACCTTGATGGACAGCAGAGCTTGTGCCACCATGGCAGCAGCTGCCTGGGGCACTGGGGTTCTCAATTCCCTGCTGCACACTGCCAGTACGTTTTCACTGCCTCTCTGCCAAGGCAATGTTGTCAACCAGTTTTTCTGTGAAATTCCCCAGATCCTCAAGCTCTCCTGCTCAGAATCAAATCTCAGGGAAGTTGTGTTTCTCATTTTTACTATCAGTTTAGACGTAGGCTGCTATGTTTTCATAGTTGTGTCCTATGTGCAGATCTTCGTGGCTGTGCTGAGGATGCCCTCTGAGCAGGGACGGCGCAAAGCCTTCTCCACGTGCCTCCCTCACCTGGCCGTGGTCTCCCTGTTTCTCAGCACTGGTGCTTTTGCCTACCTGAAGCCCCCCTCCATTCCCTCCCCACTCCTGGATCTGACAGTGGCACTTCTGTACTCAGTGGTTCCTCCAACACTGAACCCTATTATCTACAGCATGAGGAACAGGGAGATCAAGCACGCTCTCAGGAAGGTGTTGCAATACTCACTATTCCCGCTTCAATAAAGTGCACATCTTCATCGCATGATTCCCAGTGATGGTTCTTCATCTTTTATGCATCTTTGATTGATTGATTATGTGAGATATAGCAACGTGCAAAAAAATGTTATTGAACTTATAAATAAAAATTTGTTTCACTTCTTTCACACCTACTATCCATTTTCTCACTCCAAGAGCTCATGTAAACATGGAACCAGATTCCCCGAATAGGTTAAGAGATAAATAAATAGCATTCAAAATACGCTTTTCCTTAGCTCTTCTCTTATCCAACTTTGTCTGGATTTGGGGAAGGTACAGCCACAGATAGAAGCACAACTAGTTCTTTTCATTCCTCCTCTCTTTACACTGATACAGTGCACAGAGGATTCGAGTCCTCTCATTTCTACAGGCCTGAAGGTCTTGTGTGTCTCACAGCAGTCCCGTCGTCTCTACAGCAGCACTCAGTGGTTTGCTTAATTTTCTTATCTCAATACTTGGAACAGCTACAGGACCTGTAGCATAAGTGACCGCAGAGCTCCTTATGAGGGGTGGAGTGACAGTGGGATCTGTCCAGAGCTTGGAGCAACTGCAGGATGTGTAGCAAAAACTTGGAGCTATTGCAGGGACTGTGCCAGGAGTTGCAGAGGCTGCAGCAATGTCAGCAGATCCAGCTCTCTTCCCCTTGAAGATGCTGAATAGTGTTGAACACAGCTCAGTAGGTGTGGGCCAGGCCCTGGCACACTGCAGTCATTTGGGCCTTTTTAGGATTACCAGTGCCACAGCAGACCTGTCTCCAATATTCTACCAGTTTCTCAGGATCCTGCAGTTGCTCGGAGATGAAGTTCCAAAGCCCTGGGGGTGCCCACCACTCCAGGCAGCTGCCCAGACTGTCCCACACCCCCTGCCATGCAGAGCCTTCTCACCTTGGGGCAGATCTCTCACTGATATTCCTGAATAATTGTTTAACCTCAATCCTAGAATCATAGAATCACCAAGGCTGGAAAAGGTCTGAAAGATCATCCAATCCAACCGTTCACCTATTACCAATAGCTCCCACTTAACCATGTCCCTCAACACAATATCCAGTCTCTCCTTGAATACCCCTGGTCTCCCAGAGACGACAGTGTAAAATGTGTAATTCCTAATCATACCAACAATATTACTTCCAAAACCCAAAGATGTCCAAAGAGCTGAATGTGCACAAAACTTCACTTTGCCAATTTTATCGTGGTACAAACCAAGGTCAAACAGCATAGCAAAATAAATACCCTAATCCAGCATCCAGAGTTGACAAATGATGCAGCAGGGAAAACAAGCAGCAAGCAAGGAGCTGTGAAATGCAGCTTCATGAGAAGACTCAGCAAGCTTCACAAATAGGGAAACTATCAGCACCATGGCCTGCACATCTCCAACTCCCACAAAGCCCTGTCCACTCTGGACAGATGTGCTGTTACCACAACCCTTGGAGCCTCACATCAGGCACCAAAATGACTGTGGTTGTTGAACCCAACATGTGGCTCAGCAGCTCACAGTGCTTTGTGCACTGCCCCATTCCCAGTGGGATGGGGATGAGAACTGGGAAAAAGAGTACAACTTCTGGGTTGTAACAAAGCAGTTTACTAAGAGAGATAAAAGGAGAGGAGTAATAGTAATCACTATATATCCGTTGATATAGAATCGTATGTAACAACTGATGCACAAGCACTTGCTCAGCACCACCAGACTGATGCTCAGCTGGGCCCTGAGCAGTGAAGAGACTGAGATGAACTCCCACCCCTTTCAATACAATTTCTGCTTGCTGTCAGCTGATAGAGAACGTCCCTTTGGCCACTATCAGTCAGCTGTCCTCACTCTGTTCCCTCCCAGCTCCATGTGCCCTCCACTGACCATGGCCTTGGCTCTGTACAACACTGCTTAGCAGCAGCTGTAAACATCAGAGTGTTATCAATGGTTTTCTCCTAGAACCAAAACACTGCACCACAGCAGACAGTCTGAAGAAAACAATTCCATCCCAGCTGTAACTCAGATTCCTGCCTGTCCCCTCTTCTTGTTCTTCCTGATCAGGAAGCAAGGAACAGAATCTGCCGCTCTCCTCTCTGAGCCCTTTCCATCAGTTCTCAGCTGGCTCCTCTGCCATCCCCAGGCAGAGCTCAGTGCCCTCTCATGGATGGCAGCAGCCTTTTCTCTTCTTCCTTGCCCATCCGTCATGCAGAATCTGTACCCCATTTGCTACAGTACAGAGCTGAGAATCAACCCACCGTGTCTCTGTGAACCAAACAAGACCCTAGGCCTGCAAAGGCACAGAGATTTGGAGTTCGCTGAGTGAATGTTTGTGGTCCTCTCATTAGTGTAAGGATTCTTCAGAAAGCATCCCCTTCCAGAAGCATGCTTTGATTTAGCCTGTCTGGGTCTTGCATCTACACTGTGGTACTGATGTTCATGGCCTTGCTCAGAATCAGCAGCCTGCATGAAAGGAAAAGCTCTGTGGTTTTCTCTTGATTTGTCCCGTTTATTTCCCATGCTACCCGCACTGGTCTACAGGCACTTTAGAGCAGCAGTAGGTTGGGGTTACCCCAGAGGGTACACAGTAAGATTTAGGACGGGGTATTGGCAATAAGACTTTCTCTGAGGAATCCTCACACAATCCTATAGAACAACTCAGAGGCTTTCCATTCAATCTCCAACAGCAACAATATCCCTCAGCCCTTCTCTGTCACATCCAATTCCCCACCCTTCCCCATTTGGACCTGGTTTAAAGCCCTATAATCAATCAGTGCAGGAGCATTTCAGATGGGGTCATGGAGGAGGCAGACTGCCATTCTTGGGGTGGCCATTTTCCCAGGAGGGCATGGTGGGAGGGCTTTGTCCCATCTGGTTCCACCAACACTTGCATCCACCCAGCAGAAGGCTGTGCCCTCTGTGTCCCACTTGAACTCTGCATGGAGCTTACAGTTGGCAGTGACATGGCTGAGAAGCTCTGGGCATGGATTAAGGGACAGGGAATTAATGTGCCTTCCTAACTTCCTCCCTGCATGCCTTAGCAACTTCCTTGTAATCTCCCCAAGTACCCAGCCCCTTCTTCCAGAGGACGGAGATTCTCTTTTTCTTCCTGAGTCTCAATAGTTTTTCCCAGTTCATCTGCACTGGTCTTCTTCCCCTATGGCTCACCTTATGGCATTCAGGGACAGCCTGATCTCGTGCCTTTAAGATTTCCATCTTGAGGAGTGTCCAGGCTTCCTGGACCCCTTTACCCATAAGGAGCGACTCCCAAGGGACCTGTGCTACAAGTGTCCTGAACAGGTCAAAGTCCGCCCTCTAGAAGTTCAGGATAGTAGTTTTGCTAGTCACCCTTCTGACATCTCCAAGAATAGAGAATTCTACCATTTCATGGCCACTCTGCCCAAGACAGTCCCCAACCTTCTCAACTCCTACCAGTCCTTCACTGTTAGTGAAGAGCAGGTCTAGCAAGGAACCACCCCTGGTAGGACTTCATACCAGCTGTGTAAGGAAGCTGTCTTGCATGCAATCTATAAACCTCTTGGACTGATTCCTCTGCTATTTATTATATTCCCAGCATATATCAGAGAAGTTGTAGTCTCCCAAGAAAATGAGTGCTGGCAATCTTGCGACTTCAGTAAGCTGCTCATAGAATGCCTCACCCATCAATTAGGCGGTCTATAAGAAACCTTTAGCAAGATGTCACACTTACAGGCCTTTCCCCCGATCCTTACAAACATGCACTTCATTCTGAAGCCCAAGCTCTTCAACATCAAAACTCTCTTTAATATAAAGGGCCACACCACCACCCTTCCTTCCTCCTCTATCCCTTCTGAAGAGCTTGTAACCATCCATCACAGCACTCCAGTCATGGCAGTGGTCCCACCATGGGTCGGTAATAGCAACTAGGTCATGGTTTGTCAGATGCACAGTTGCTTCCAGCTCCTCTTGCTTGTTGACCAAGCTGCGTGCGTTGGTGTAGACGCACTTCAGCTGAGGCATCTGCCTCTCTCCCAGCTCAAACAGCATTTCCCTAGGCTTATCTCTGGTAAGCCCTGTTTTGTCCACTCCCCCATCGTAGCTAGTTTAAAGCTCTTTCGATAAGCCCCGCTACCGTCTATGCTAGGATTCACTTCCCCCTTTGAGACAGTTGGGTTCCATTCATGGATAACAGACCATGGGCCAAGTAAACTGTCCTGTGATCAAAGAACTCAAAGTTTCTGGCTCAGTACCAACCTCTGAGACAATTGTTCATTGCTTTGCTTTCCAAGCCTGCTCTGTGTCCCTCACTGCCACTGAAGGTATAGAACAAAAAATCACTTGATCTCCCACTTTGTGAACTAAATGGCCTAAATTCCTGAAATCTCTTTTTATAGTTTGTAGTCTTATCTAAGAAATTTCATCACTGCCCACCTAAACTATGAGTAGTGGAAAATAATCAGTGGACCTAACCAGCATTGGGAGTTTCCTCATTATGTCCCTGACCTGAAACCAAGAAGGCAGCAGACTTACTGACAACTGGGGTCCAGTCTGCAAATGGGGCCCTCTATTCCTCTGAGAAGGGAGTCACCCACCACGGCCACCCTTCATTCTTTCATGGCAGAGGAAGTCACAAGGCTTGGTAGTGACTGCCTTGCATTAGGTTTCCTCCTAGGCAGATCCTCCATTGCCTCCCCATTCTTATCTCCTTCAGATTTCAGAGTGTCAAACCTGTTGCTTAGATGGATCAGGGGTCGAGGGCTAGGCAGGCATGGGGGGGCTCCTGTGATGTTGAGTTGGGACTCTCTTCCAACCCTTCTCATCAGTCAGGTCTGTCTGACTGTGACAGGGCAGGGAGTCAACCACTTTTCTGGGGGTATCTGCCTGGCAGCCTTCCCTCGGGGATGCCAGCAAGTCACTCCACCAGCCCATCTCCCGATCACACTCCCTGATGGTAAACTGTGAGTAAAACCTTGAGTAAAGTGAGAGTTCACCTAGACAAAAGTATGAGTAGAAACATGGACTGACGTGAGGGTAAACCCAGAGTAAACCCAGGATCCCATCCATTGGGCATGCACAGCCTCTGAGGGCAACTTTTTCCAGTGTTGCTGTGTAAAAATATAGGTTCCTCACATCTAACCTATGTCTCCCCTTTTTAATTTAAATCCGTTTCCATTTGTCCTGTTATCAACAGACCATCCCATCCTTATTCTAGCGTTAGGCATCTCATCCTCAGATGGAAACCCTGGGGCTGAATTGGGATCAGTTTTTCAAAGAACCACAGGAGCTACAAGTTCACCTAGCTGAGTTCAGATGTGCACAGTGAGGTGTCTGTGTGTGAGTCCCTCATCTGAATCCTTGGTTTTTATTCCACAGGGACTGCACTACTCATACACAGTCTCTCAGTGATGCCCAAGATGCCTTGGGTGATCCTAGTTTTGTGCTAGTGCTTGTAAACTGTGACGGAAAATCTATGAGATAGACACCTCCTTCTGGAGCATCAGCTGAGGGCCAGAAGGGAGGTATTCTTGGCCATCCTAAATACCACCTCAGCCACGTGCTTAGGGCACCCATTGTGTCTTTTGCACCTGACCCCATGGAGTATGTAGTGATATTCAGCTTATCAAAAGGATGAGCTCAGAACAGAAGAGGCAGATCTTCCTCTCTGCTCCATCTGTGGCATAGTCTGGATTTCAAGGCATTGCAAAGCTATGGCACATCTACGTTCTTGCACTGATGACACTTTAGCATGCTCTGGGCTCGCATTTCAATGGCATCTAATAAATCTAGGGTCATACCTGTTGACAGGAAGCTGGCAAATGTTGTCTCATTGTAAGGAAGAGCAAGAAAGATGACACAGGCAACTATGGACCTGTCAGTCTCACTACAGTGCTTGGTAAAATTATGGAGAAAATGATGGTGGGAGTTATGGAAAAACAACTGAAGGACAGGTCACAGACAACACAAGATACAGAGGGGAAGGTCCTATTTAATTTCAGGTCTTTTTATGACACCTTTATCCATTGAGCTGAACAAGGGAAGGCAGTTGATGTAATCCTTGAGGATTTCAGTAGAGCTTTTGATACTATTTCTCCAGCACCCTTCTGGACAGAAATTCCTGCATACAGCTAGACAGAAACAGAACGTGGTGTGTTGTAATACAAGAAGAATTTTACAGAGCAGCAGCCATGGATTGAGATAAGGAGTTCACAGAGCAGCAGCTGCGGAGCAGGATAAACAGCATGAGAACAAAGGACATCTCTAGGAAAAGAATGAATGGCTCGTGGCTTTGAAGGGGGGTTATAGGGTTGTTATTGCAGTAGCTTTCCTCCAATTAGCGTGTGTGATTTTTGGACACCCTTGTCTGTCTCCTATAAAAGTCTGGCTTTCGGGCAATAAATTGATGCAGCTATATGTAACTATATTGGTGTTTCTCTGTTTGACCCAGCACGCTGACATTTTGCCTTTCAGGTTCACCAGCAGTGGTGGGTGAGCAGTTGGCCAGTAGTTCTGTCCCAAAGGATTATAGTCAGTGGGTTCCATTGGGCTGGTAGATGGTCACTGTCAGAGCTCCCCAGGGTTCCATTTTAGGGCCACTTTCCTTTCATGTTTATGCAGATGACTTGCATGCAGGACTAGAAGATGTTCTGAGCAAGTTTGCTGATGAGACCAGATGAGGAGGTGTTGTTGCCTCCACTTAGGGTGGAGAGGACTTGCAGAGAGATGTGGACAAGTCAGAGAAGTGGGTACCAGTTGGTACTAAGCACCAAGTGCATAAAGTATAACAAGAACAAGTGCCTGATTGTGCACCTGGGTATGGGCAACCCTGGACATAAACACTGTCTGTATATTGGACACATGAGAGACGTCTGACTGAAAAGGATTGGGGGTCCTGCTCAACATAAAATTTTAAGTGAGTCAGCAGTGTGCCCAGCCAGCCAAGAAGGCCAACAGTCCCCTAAAGTGCATCAAGCAATTTATTGCCAGCTGGGTGGGAGAAAGGTTTGTCCCTCTTTGCTCTGCATTGCTACTGCCTCACCTGGAGCACTGGTGCACTTCTGGGCAATGCAGAACATAAAGAACATCAAACTATGGGAGAGTGTGCACAGGAGGGCACTGGAACTGAGAGATCTGAAGTTCAGAGTTTCACTGGGATTGACTGCTTGTTCAGACTGGGCCCTTCTCACACCCCACATCCTGTGATGAGACACAGGGCACATGTGGGATATGAACTTTAACAGCATCCTTGCACCACATGCAAATGCTTTTCCCAGTGCTTCAGTGTTCCACCACCCATTGCTTTCAACATAGTTTTCAACACCCCATTGTATCTTTTAATTTTACCAGAAGCTGGTGCATGGTAGGGGATATGATAAATCCACTCAATGCCATGAACTTTGGCCCAAGTATTTATTAAGGGAATTTTTGAAATGTGTCCCATTATGAGACTCAGTTCTTTCTGAGGTGTCATGTCTCTATAGGACTTGTTTCTAACAACCCAATATTGTGTTTCTGGCAGTAGCATGGGGTACTGCGTATGTTTCAAGCCACCCAGTGGTTGCTTCCACCATGGTAAGCACAAAACGCTTATCATTATGAGATCCTGGCAAGGTGACATCATTCACCTGTCACTCCTCCCCATATTTATACTTTTGCCTTGGCCTTCCCCCCAGAGAGGCTTCATATTCTTGGCTTGTTTAATTATGGCACATGATTCACAGTCATGAATAACCAGTGCAATAGCATCCATAGTTAAGTCCACCCCTCAGTCTCTAGCTCAATTATATGTTATGTCCATTCCTTGATGGCCTGAGGTCTCATGGAACCATCAAGCTTGAAATAATTCACTCTTGTTCTGCCAGTCCAAGTCTATTTGAGCCACCTCAATTCTGGCAGCTCGACCTACCTGATGGTTGTTTTGTTGTTCTGCAATAGCCCGACTCTTGGGCAAGTGTGCATCCACGTGACACACCTTTACAATCATATCTTTTTTTTGAGCAGTTATGTTTTTCTACAGTTCAGCAGCCCAAATAGGTTTACACCTCCGTTGCCAGTTATTTTGTTCCCACTGCTGTAACAACCCCCATAAGGCATTTGCCACCATCCATGAGTCAGTATAAAGATAAAGCATTGGCCACCTCTCCCGTTCAGCCACATCTAAGGTCAGCTGGACAGCTTTTACCTCTGCAAACTGACTTGATTCTCCTTTACCTTCAGTGGCCTCTGCGACCTGTCGTGTGGGGCTTCAAACAGCAGCTTTCCATCTCCGATGCTTCCCTACAATATGAAATGATCCATCAGTGAAAAGAGCATATTTCTTTTCATTTTCTGGTAGTTCGATGTATGGTGGGGCCGCTTTAGCACATGACACCTCTTCTCCTGGTGATGTTCCAAACTTTTTATCTTCAGTCCAGTTCATGATCACTTCTAAAATTCCTGGACGATTGAGGTTCCCCATCCGCGCTTGTTGTCTAATCAGTGCAATCCACTTGCTCCAGGTGGCATCGGTAGCATGATGGGTGGAGAGAACCTCCCCTTTCAACATCCGGTTCATCATTGACAGTCGAGGTGCCAGAAAGAGCTGCATTTCAGTACCAGCTACTTCGGAAGCAGCCCGAGCCCCCTCATACGCGGCTAAGATCTCCTTCTCAGTTGGAGTGTAGCACTCTTCAGATCCCTTGTACGCTCAGCTCCAGAATCCCAGGGGTCGGCCTTGGGTCCCTCCTGAGGCTCTTTGCCACAAACTCCAAGTGGGACCTTTCTCTCCAGCAGCAGTATAGAGGATGTTCTTTACATCCTGTCCAGTCCGTACTGGCCCCAGGTCCATGGCACAGGCTATCTCCTGTTTAATCTGTTCAAAAGCCTGCTGCTGCTCTGGGCCCTATGCAAAATCATTCTTCTTCTGCATCACCTGATAAAGGGGGCTTACAATGAGGCTGTAGTTTGGAATGTGCATCCTCCAAAAGCCCACTGCACCCAGGAAAGATTGTGTCTCTTTCTTGCTAGTTGGTGGAGACATGGCAGTGATTTTGTCAATCACTGTTGGGATGTGATGACATCCATCCTGCCACTTTATACCTAAGAACTGAATTTCCTGGGCAGGCCCTTTTACTTTGCTTCACTTAATAGCAAAACTGGCTCATAGAAGAATTTGAATTATTTGCTCTCCAGCACAGCAGCACTCAGTGGGGGTGTGACCTCATTCAGGCCACGGTAGTCTACTGTCAGCCTCCATTCTCCACTGGCTTTACGCACTGGCCATATGGAGCTGTTAAAAGGTGAGTGAGTTTTACTGATCACTCCCTGATTCTCCAACTGGCGAATCAAATCATGAATGGGGAGCAAGGAATCCCTGTTGGTGCGATACTGCCGTCTGTGCACTGTCTTTGTAGCAATCGGTACCTGCTGCTCTTTTATTTTTACTCGTAGCAGCCTCACAACAGACGGGTCCTCTGACAGGCCAGGCAAAACAGACAGCTGCTTAATGTTGTCCATATCTACAGCAGCGATTCCAAAGGCCCAGTGATACCCCTTAGTATCCTTGAAATGCCCTCTTCTGAGGTATCCTCAATACCAAGTATGAACGGAAACCCTGGACCACTCACATAGGATGTTTTTTCCAGTCTTTACCAGTGAGGCTTATTTCAGCCTCCAACACAGTCAATTCTTGAGAGATATCCAGAAATATGGATTGATTCTGTCCCTTCATGACTGGAGGGCATTAGGGTGCACTGTGCACCAGTATCCACCAGTGCCTTATATTTCTGTGGTTCTGATGTGCTAGGCCATCAAATCCACACAGTCCAATAAACTCTATTATCCCTTCCACTCCCTTGAATGAGGGCAGGGCCCCTCTATTGGTTACCTGTGATAACTGGAGCAGCCGTACTGGTGGTTGGACTGTTTTGTAGTTCCCTCACCCGTGCTCATAGTACAGGAGTAGGCTGGTCATGCCACTTCCTCGTGTCTTCTCTGTGGTCACGTAGGTAACACCACAAGGAAACACACAGTGCAATTTACTGTTGTTCCTTGCTCAATCTGGAAAGCGCTTGTGTCTAATAGCTGAGAATTTTAATGATACACATGAAGGCTTTATGGTCGTTAATTTCTTTACGATCTCTCGCCTTCAACTGAAGCAGCAGCTAGGCCAATTACCAAGTGACACCAAGGAGATGAAGTGGCAAAATGGCGATTTATTGAAACAGACACATCCTTATATAACCTACGCCTTTTTGTCTACACCCACTGTATTACACTAAGATTCTTCCAGAATATGGGGAAGGGCCTGTCACATCACAACAAGCTACCGTCCCAGCTGTCCCAACAGCGAAGCAACCAGGTAACAAGAGATTCATTCTGGTGCCGTGTGAACTCCTTTCTTACGCCTTCGATTTCAGTCATCTTCAGGGATCGACAAACAGTAACAGAGATTTCCTCCTCATCACTCTCTTCTTCATGACACTTTTCCTTTTTCCTTTCTCGGTACTTATCCAGACCTGTCACCTGGATCTTCTGTTGCCTCCTCCTCCACTTCTTTTTTCCGTTCTAGACGTGAGGACACCCATTTCCATTTCTTGCCTTCCACAAGGGCAACTGATATTGTTACTGGTGCCTCCTGTGACTGATCAAAATTGACTTGGGGATTTCCCTTTTTGGCTAGAACCTCAGCTCGGAAATTCTCTCTTTTCGGAACAGTGTTATATAGAGCACGGTAAGCACAAGCCAAGCCCCAAATAAGTCATACCCCCTTAGATCTATCTAGGCTGCGCCATCCCTGACTCAAATACTGGCTTAGTTTCTCGGGATCCCACAGGTGTTCAAGAGTTAAATCCCATGACATTGCGGGCCCCCATGTGTTGGCGAACCTGAAGGCAAAAGTCAGCGTTCTAGGACAAACAACCACACACCAATATAGTTAAATATAGCTGTGTCCATCTATTGCCTGAAGAGCCGTACTTTTATACCAAACAAACAAGGGTGTTCAAAAATCACACGTACTAATTGGAAGAAAGCTTCTGCAATAAGAACCCTAAAACCCCGCTTCAAAGCCACGAGCCTTTCACTCTTTTGCTAGAGGTGTCCTTGGTTCTCATGCTGTTTATCCTGCTCTGCAGCTGCTGCTCTGTAAAGTGCTTATCTTGATCCATGCCTGCTGCTCTGTAAAATTCTTCTTGTATTACAGCAGAATGGCAGTTCCCTGGGGTCTCCAGCACACCCCCAGCCAGCAGGCAAATGCCACTGAGGACCTTTAGGAAAGACATGCCCTGGGTAGTGACAATGTTCACTGGACAACTGTGAGCCCCACAATGGGTCTCGTACCTGTGTGCCATCTTCTGAACACCAGTAGCACGGTGTAGATGCAAGGCCCAGCCAGGCAAAATCAAAACATGCTTCTGGAAGGAGAGCGGCAGATTCTGTTCCTTGCTTCCTGATCAGGAAGAACAAGAAGAGGGGACAGGCAGGAATCTGAGTTACAGCTGGAATGGAATTGTTTTCTTCAGACTGTCTGCTGTGGTGCAGTGTTTTGGTTCTAGGAGAAAACCATTGATAACACTCTGATGTTTACAGCTGCTGCTAAGCAGTGTTGTACAGAGCCAAGGCCATGGTCAGTGGAGGGCACATGGAGCTGGGAGGTAACAGAGTGAGGACAGCTGACTGATAGTGGCCAAAGGGACGTTCTCTATCAGCTGACAGCAAGCAGAAATTGTATTGAAAGGGGTGGGAGTTCATCTCAGTCTCTTCACTGCCCAGGGTCCAGCTGAGCATCAGTCTGGTGGTGCTGAGCAAGTGCTTGTGCATCAGTTGTTACATACAATTCCATATCAACGGATATATAGTGATAACTATTACTCCACTTCTTTTATCTCTCTTAGTAAACTGCTTTGTTACATCCCAGAAGTTGTACTCTTTTTCCCAGTTCTCATCCCCATCCCACTGGGAATTGGGCAGTGCACAAAGCACTGTGTGCTGCTGAGCCACATGTTGGGTTCAACAACCACTGTCATTTTGGTGCCTGATGTGAGGCTCCAAGGGTTGAGATAGCAGCACATCTGTCCAGAGCGGACAGGGCTTTGTGGGAGCTGGAGAAGTGCAGGCCATGGTGCTGATATGTGTGGATGTGCTCCCTATGTGTGGAGCTTGTTGAGTCTTCTCATGAAGCTTCACTGCACAGCTCCTTACTTGGTGCTTGGATGCTGCATTAGGGTATTTATTTTGCTATGCTGTTTGACCTCAGTTTGTACCACGATAAAATTGGCAGCTGACAAAGTGAAGTTTTGTGCACATTCAGCTCTGCGGTCATCTTTGGGTTTTGGAAGTAATATTGTCCATATGATTAGGAATTACACAATTTACATTGTCGCCTCTGTGAGTCCGGGGGTGTACTGGATATTGTGTTGAGGGACATGGTTTAGTGGGAGCTATAGGTAATAGGTGAACGGTTGGACTGGATGATCTTTTAGGCCTTTTCCAACCTTGGTGATTCTATGAATCTATGATTGAGGTTAAACAATTATTCAGGAACATCAGTGAGAGATCTGCCCCAAGGTGAGAAGGCTCTGCATGGCAGAGGGTGTGGGACGGTCTGGGCAGCTGCCTGGAGTGGTGGGCACCCCCAGGGCTTTGGAACTTCATCTCCGAGCAACTGCAGGATCCTGATAAACTGGTAGAATATTGGGGGCAGGTCTGCTGTGGCACTGGTAACCCCCAAGAGGCACAAATGACTGCAGTGTGCCAGATCCAGAGAGCTGGATCTGCTGACAGTGCTGCAGCCTCTGCAACTCCTGGCACAGACCATGCAGCAGCTCCAAGGTTTTGCTACACGTCCTGCAGTTGCTCCAAGCTCTGGGCAGATCCCTCTGTCACTCCACCCCTCATAATGAGCTCTGCAGTTACTCCTGCTACGGGTCCTGTAGCTGTTCCAAGTATGGTAATAAGAAAATGGTACAAATTCCTCCCAAGGGAGGAAGTACAGCCCTGCGGTGGCTCCAACCCCTCCAATGAGCCCAGTGGCTGCTCCAACATAGTCACAGGTCCTGTGGTGGTTCCAGCTCTGGCAATGAACTCTGAGGTCACTTCAACTCCTGCAACAGCCCAACAGCCACTTCAGCTCCTACAGTGAACCCTGTGGCTGTTAAAACCCCTGCAACTAATCCTGGACTTGCAGACAGATGCGCATAGGGATTAGTTCATATATGTTTGCAACTGCATATGTTGTATATGTGTGAAAATACACTAAATATATTATATATGTATAAATACATTTGTCATAATTATTATCCTTTTCTTTTTCTCTTTGTCTCAACCCATAAACCTTAAACCACAGCACTGCCTTGAGATGCTTACGGATCTCCTTGGGACTATTCAATCTGATCTGGTCACACAGTGAAGAGCACCTGAAGATCTCAAGGTTTTCTCAGGGAGCAGCTCCTGAGGTATATTCCTTACACCAGCTTTGGAAGAGGCCTCCCTCCAGTTCTCTGGTCCTGCTCTAAAGGGGCCCTCTTGTTATGGCAGTGCCAGCAAGGAGACCAGCTCTGACAGACCTGTTCATATTGCCGGCTACTGACTGCAGCCCTGGATTGCTGCTGTAGAGGCAACAGGACTGTTGTGAGACACACAAGACCTTCAGGACTGCACAAATGAGAGGACTCAAGAGCACTGCAGCACTGGTAAGAGCACATGAATGAAAAGAGCACGTTGAGCTGCTGTCTGTGGCTGTACCTCCCCAAATCCAGGCAAAGTAGGAAGAAAGAAAATCTAAGTAAGTCTATTTTGAAAGCTTTTTAGGTATCTTATAACATATTCAGGGAATCTGGTTCCATGTTTACATGAGTTCTTGGAGTGAGAAAATGGAAATTAGGTAGGAAAGAATTTAAATACATTTTTATTTATAAGTTCAATAACATTTTTTTTTTTGCACATTCCTATATCTCACATAATCAAACAGACAAAGATGCATAAAACATAAAGAACCACCACTGGGAATCCTATTGAGGAAGTTGTGCATTTTATTGTAGCTGGAATAGTGCTTATTGCAACACCTTCCTGAAAGCGTGCTTGATCTCCCTGTTCCTCATGCTGTAGATAATAGGGTTTAGTGTTGGAGGAACCACTGCATACAGAATGTCAGATCCAGGAGTGGGGAGGAAATGGACGGGGGCTTCAGGTAGGCAAAAGCACCAGTGCTGAGAAACAGGGAGACCACAGCCAGGTGAGGGAGGCACATGGAGAAGGCTTTGTGCCGTCCCTGCTCAGAGGGCATCCTCAGCACAGCCATGAAGATGTGCACATAGGACACAACTATGAAAACAAAGCAACCAAAGCCTAAACTGACACCAAAAAAGAGAAATACAAATTCCATGAGGTAGGAGCCAGAGCAGGAGAGCTTGAGGATCTGTGGGATTTCACAGAAAAACTGGTTGACAACATTGCCTTGGCAGAGAGGCAGTGAAAACGTACTGGCAGTGTGCAGCAGGGAATAGAGAACCCCAGTGCCCCAGGCAGCTGCTGCCATGGTGGCACAAGCTCTGCTGTCCATCAAGGTCCCGTAGTGCAGGGGCTTGCAGATGGCAACGTAGCGGTCATAGGACATGATGGTGAGAAGGGAATACTCTGCTGAGAGGAAGAAGGAAAAGAAAAAGAGCTGTGCAGCACATCCTGTGTAGGAGATGGCCCTGGTGTCCCAGAGGGCGTTGGCCATGGCTTTGGGGAGAGTGGTGGAGATGCAGCCCAGGTCGAGGAGGGCCAGGTTGAGGAGGAAGAAGTACATGGGGGTGTGCAGGCGGCGGTCGCAGGCTACGGCTGTGCTGATGAGGCCGTTGCCCAGGAGGGCAGCCAGGTAGATGCCCAGGAAGAGCCAGAAGTGCAGGAGCTGCAGCTGCCGCGTGTCTGCCAACGGCAGCAGGAGGAACTCGCTGATGGAGCTGCTGTTGGACATCTGCTGTTGTTGGGCTTGGAGTCCTGCTCAGAGTGCAGAAGATAATGACAAGTCCAGACCATTCTCAGACACACTCCTCCTGCTATAATATGAAATGTTTTTATTCTCTTACAACAGTGTACATTTAGCACCATTACTTGCATTTAATTTCATGTATTTCAGCATTCCTTAAGCAGAAGCAGCATATGGAGCTCTAACCTTCCTTTTATTTTCTTATGCCTTCTCCCTGGATATTTTCATCTGTTTCATGTCTCATATCTTTACCCCAAGTGCTCTTAGAGCCCCCTACCCGAGCTTCTGTGGCATTCAGTTTCAGTTAGAAAATGCTGCCTGTTTGTAGGATAAGTGAATTATTCATGCCTACAGAAAATGATGATAATTCCATCCTTCGAGAAAGGGGAGACTGAAAGCACATCATGTGTGAGTGTTCACAAAACAAGCAATTGATTGATGAAAAATTCTCAGAACTCTTATTGCCCCTTTTAGATTTCTGACTCCAAACCTCTTTGCCTCAGAACAGGAAATGGAAACCCCCTGCCTTGGCTCTCCTCTTGCAAAGTGCCCTCAGAAACATTCCGTTGTGCAGTGGAGTTGTGATCCCCTGCCCCAGGCAGCAGCTGTGGCAGCACAAGCCCTGCCGGGGGGCTCCTTCCCCCCACCCGTCTCCCTGCAGCACCCTGGGCAGCTCCCCGGGCAGGCTGAGTGCTGAGCCTGGCAGGCGGCAGAGTCCCATACCCGGCACACAGCCCCTGGGGCACAGCAGGGACCCTGCTCTGCAGGACAGCCCTGGGCACCCGCCTGCAGCCCCGGCTGCACAGCCTGCAGCCGTGCTGGGACATGCAGCCCTCAGGGCTGTGATTTCATACTGCAGTATGGAAGCCCTCAGCTGGAGCAGAAGGCTTTTTCCACAGTAAAGAAACATGCAGTGCCTGCATCCAGATCTCCTATGGGATGTCCCAAATTAAGTTGACCCTCTATGAAAAGCAGCTCATGGTCTGCAGTGAGACTTACCCTGTCATGGTCTGTGAGCAATGCTCCTGCAGTGAGCTCACAGCCCGCTCACACCACACACATCCTGCAAGCTCTCTTCAGTTTCTCTCCTCTCCTTCTGTCACCTGCAGACTGTGCTGTGCACAAGAGCTGCTCCTGGGCACAGCTGTCTCTCTGCAGCCCTGCACACTTTTATGAGCTCCCTGTGTCCCAGGAGCCTGGACAGGCAAGCAGCAGATTATGTCATTTTTATCTTTCCGACTTGTCTCCCCTGACATGTCCCTGGGTCCTCATGGCCAGCAGCTCCTGAAAGACAACAGCATCATGACTGTGCTTTGAAATTCGCTCAATTAACCACCACATGTCCAGTGGTCAGTGACTGATTGGAGACATATGGGGAGTGCTCCCAGAGATCGTTTGATGAAACAATAAGGGCAACCAGACAAGGAAGGCAAGGTTTGGACTTTCCCTGTGCAGGGCAGTGATCCAGCTGAGGCAGTGCAGGAGTCTCATCCCTTGACAGAAATCCTGGAGCTGAAATGGGATTCAGCTCCCTACACACCCACAGGAGCTGGGATTCCTCTGGTTCAGTTCAGAAGAGCACAAGGAGTTGCCTGCATGTGAGCTCCTGCTCTGAGTCCTCGGACCTTCAGCTGGGAGGCAGCTGCTCACACACAGACACTGGGTGATGCCCAAGGTGCCTGGGCTGCTCCTGATGTGTGCCAGTGCTTGTAAACCATGTGGGAAATCCCTGAGATAGACAGCTCCTTCCTGGGCATCAGCCGAGGGCCAGAGAGGGGATAGCACTGGCTGTCTGGTGAATTCACTCACAGCTGCAAGAGCAGCACAGGGCCTTCAGGAAAGCCATGCCCATGGTGTGACCATGTTGCTGTGTCAACTCCAAGGCCCACGATCAGTCTAATGTTTGTGTGCCACCTTCTGCACACTGATACCATAGATTAGCTATCCAGTCAGGCTATGTCCAGTGATGCTTTTCAATTAGGATATTTACTTCTGTGCTTTTGCACTAATGCAAACACCAACACACAAGAAGCTAGAAATCTTGATAGAGCTGCAGGCCTGAGCTCCTGTTTGGACCATGGGGACACAGTTTAATGGCTTCCACAACTGCACTGTAGCACAAGGGGGATACCGAGTCTTTAGGATGGATGGGCGAGGAGATAAAGAAGGGTGAATGCCCTCTGTGAGAGTGCACTGAGCTCTGCCTGGGGATGGAAGAGCAGACAGGTCAGAGCTAATGGAAATGGCAAACAGAGGAGACCATCAGTGTCTTTTCCTGTCTTCCTGATCAGGGAGAGTAAATGGAAGGTGCCCTCTGCAGACAGATGGGAATCTGATGTTGTCTGTCCCTTGTCCCATTTGGTGGCCTTTGTCACTCCATTATCTGCAGCAGGGACAGCACAGCAGGGCATGTGGCATCCAGCAGATCCCTGGAGAGCACAGATGGCAGCTTCTTGACCAAGCAGTGGAGGAACCAAAGAGGAGAGGTGCTCTGCTGGATCTCATACTCTCCGGCATGGAAGGACTTGTGGGAACTGCGAAGGTGAAAGGGGCATCAGGCCACGTGCAAGATGCAAATGTATCTCTTTTTATTTATTTTGAGGCTGTAAGCTTAATAGTTGATCATAAATGTCAATAAAACTGAAACAAATAATTGAAGACAAAGATGGAAATCAATGAAAATGTGTTAACCCTTCTCAACATGAAAAATTCTCATGAGTCTTGTTCCATTTTAAGTTGTAAATATGAATCTTTGAGGTGATTTGATGTTTTTTTTTTTTCTTTTACTGAAACTACAATGTTTTCCAGAACTGTGTTCGCTGGACACAAATGTCTTCAGATTCAGAGACACAGACAGTGGTGCCAGTGCCAATGCCCTGTGACTATAGCCCGGTGCCCAGCACTACTCTTCCCTGCTGCCTATTTGATGTGTCTCATCCTCCAAGTTTTTTCAGCTCTCCTAAAGAAATGGCCATGGTTAAGGGCATGTTTTCAGCAGGCCATTTGGGCACAAACTACTCCCACTGCCCTCCAGATTTCTCCATCCCTTGCTCTTTGTTCAGTCAGATACCTCCCAATTATCTGTCTGATTTCTGACTTTCAGGGGGATTACTGGAATTTGTTCCATCTCCCCAAAGTCTGAGAATCAGTGAGAATGTGTTAACCCGTCTCAATGTGTGAAATACTCACAAGTCCTGATCAATTTTAAGTTGATACCTCTCAACTACCTGGCTGATCTATCCCTGGGAGATTACTGGAATTTGCTCTATCTACCAGAGTCTGATGGCCTCTGTTGTCAACTACTTCACTGTGATTCAATCTATCCTATCCTACCTCAGAATAAATCATTTCTTTTAAAAGTATTCCATATGAAAGACAAACTTCAATAGATGCAGCTTGAACATGGCATGCAGTTGATCACTGTGTTTTACTGTTCATTCAATTGCATCACCTTTCTTTCCATTTGCTGGCCAGATAAAAAAGAGAAATCTTTCCTTTTCCATGTGTAGCTGGTTCTCTGAGGAAAGCCAGTGGGAGTTGGTGCAAAGCAGTTTTAACACTGAGCGGATGAATGCAGAGGAGAAGAGTGATGTGAAGAAAAGTGATGCAAGTCCCATAGGTCCATTGTGAGCAGAAATTGGGTGGGGAGGTTGAGAAGGACCTTTGTCAACACAGTAACAGTACAGAACTCATTGGGACATCCTGGATTGGTATCAGTTGCACAGTGCTGCTTTAATGTCTTCTTTAAACCCAACTATAAATAAATAGACAATAAATTTATACTGGATTCTTTAAGCTCTCTCCAGATATCCCTCCTTTTTGCTGAACAAGTTCTGATAACCTGAAGAAGATAACAAGATGGCATAAGGCACAGGAGATTCTTTAGGTTATAATGGGCCCCAGGGTGCATTTGATGCTGAGTTCATCAGCCTCTAGTGCAGAGAGAAGTTTGCACAAAGTGCTCAACAAGACAAAGTCGGAAGTAACAGTGAAGTTTCTTGGAGTATTAATGGGCCCACTGAGGGCCATTACCAAGTAAGCTTCCCAAGGGACTTGTTAGAGAAGATAACTGGAAGCCATGACTACAGGCAGGCAAAGGCACTGGCATGCTAAGAAACCTCTCCTTTGCCTTACAAAGCAGACAGGTCAAGCCCTGATTGCAAGACCAGTGGTAGAGAGATCCTGTCTCTCATGTTGGCTCCTGGCATTTCCTGGGGCAATGGGTTGGAGGTCCGTATGATGTTAAATGAAAGACATGGGGACAGAAGATCCCAGGCTCTACATGTGGTGCAAGGACGCTGTGAGGTTCATGTCCCATATGAGACCTATGTTTCATTGCAGGATGTGAGAAGGGATGTGAGAAGGGCCCAGTCTGAACAAGCAGTCAATCCCTGTGAAACTCTGAACTTCAGATCTCTCAGTTCCAGTGCCCTCGTTTGCACATTCTCCCAGAGTTTGAAGTCCTTTATGTTCTGCGGTGCACAATCAGGCACTTGTTCTTGTTATACGTTATGCACTTGGTGCTTAGTACCAACTGGTACCCACTTCTCTGACTTGTCCACATCTCTCTGCAAGTCCTCTCCACCCTCAGTGGAGGCAACAGCACCTCCTCATCTGGTCTCATCAGCAAACTTGCTCAGAACGTCTTCTAGTCCTGCATGCAAGTCATCTGCATAAACATGAAAGGAAAGTGGCCCCAAAATGGAACCCTGGGGACCCCGACAGTGACCATCTACCAGCCTGATGGAAAAAACTGACTATAATCCTTTGGGACTGACCTACTGGCCAACTGCTCACCCACCACATTGTGTTTCTGTCTAGCCATATGCAGAACATTCTGTCCAGAAGGTTGTTGTGAGAAACAGTATCAAAATCTCCACTGAAATCCTCAAGGATTACATCAACTGGCTTCCCTTGGTCAACTAAACGGATAACTGTGTCACAGAATGAGCTTAAATTAAACAGGACCTTCGCCTCACAAACTTGTGTTGGCTGCAACCAATGACAGAATTGTCCTTCAGCTGTTTTTCCATAACTCCCACCATCATTTTCTCCATAATTTTACCAGGCTCTGGACTGACAGGTCCATAATTGCCCATGTCATCTTTCTTGCTCTTCCTTACAATGAGACAACATTTGCCAGCTTCCTGTCAGCTGGCATGACCCTAGACTTCTTTAGATGCAATTGAAATGACAGCCCAGAGCATACTAAGGCGTCATCATTGAAAGAAAGTAGATGTGCCATAGCTTTGCAATGTCTTGAACTCCAGAGTATGCCACAAATGGAGCAGAGGGGAAGATTTGCCTCTTCTGTAGTGAACTCATTCATTTGGTAAGCAGAATAACACTACCTGATACATGGGGACTGTGTCTCTGCTCTGCTCTGCTCAGCTCACAGGGCAGAGGTTCAGGGTGTTGCTCTCATGTCAGTGCAGGTAAACTCACTTTAACCTTTTTTCTTCTGTAAATGCTTCCTCTGTTTGTATGCTCAGATACACTTCCACATTCCCTCAAGTACACTTCCATATATCATTAACAATTAAACTTTCTTATACCATCAAAACTGTTTGTCAAACAGTACAGTTCTAGAGTTCACATAAACTCCCTTAATACAGTCTGTATTCTTCAGTTATAAACACTGTGCCACAGAACCAGCACTGATTGAACCACCTCCCTCACACACTTCCTCGCAAGCAGTACATAGTATTACATAAATGGGTTGACATTCATTGGTCGGGTGGAATGTACACCTCTACTCAGGACAATCTTACTAATCTACAGAGTACAAACTCCCGTCTTCTTACATACAAGCAGAAAGTACTTATGAGTGGACACACAACACAGTCTTTCACTTTGTCCGTGTCTGGCCATTTCCCTCACAGGAGGAAGGAAACATGGATCGGGACTCGGCACTCACCCTGCAGCTGTTCTGTGTCTCACTCACACCACACTCACTCTGACATTTAGATCAAAAACCATGGTTTATTCATACTACACAATGCTGACAACGTTTTCTAGCTGGAATCTTAATAACACTCATACTCTGGTCGACCAGTTGCAAACGTTAATGTTTTTCCCAGAGTCGGCTTGACACACGGTACCAAACACTTAAAGCAGATGATAATATTGAACATACAACCTATAACCCCCGTGATTACAACTTGGAGAACCCAGGCTACCATTTGACAGGCTATCCACTATATCCCATACCCGTAGGAGAGACCAACCTAGGTCCCTCCTATTGTCACCCACCTGGGAGAGAGTACTTGTTCTTGTTTCCATTCATATGACATACAGTTCCCTTTCATAGGAACTCACCCAAGGAGTCTTCCTACCCCAGCTGGCAACCAAAGCCATGAGCTCACCTCCCTGGGAGCAGCACGTATGGCTGTAAACTGTGTAGGATGTCTCCTCAAGACATATGGGCTCCACTTACCATACACATACCTGGTCCACCTATGGGTGGTCCTTGTCTGTCCCTGCAGTGATCAGGTGAGGAAGGGAGTCTCTCAGAGAAATCTCAGGGTGCGCCAAAAGTGTCTCCCTCTCAGCTGGTCCTGCAGCGAACAGAGCTGGTCCCACCTGGGCCGCCAAATTGACTACAGGAATTGAACTCTATAACCTCTATAACTGATACAGTCTCCCATGACATACTTATACCAAAGCTGAGGAAGTATGGGATAGGTGATTGGACAGTGAAGTGGGTCGAGAACTGGCTGACTGGCAGAGTGCAGAGGGTTGTCGTTGGCGGTGCAGTGTCTGGCTGCAGGGCTGTAACTAGCGGCGTCCCCCAGGGGTCTGTGCTGGGTCCGGTCTTGTTCAACATCTTCATCAACGACCTTGATGAGGGGATAGTGACCACCCTCAGCAAGTTTGCTGATGACACGAAGTTGGGAGGATTGGCTGACACGCCTGAAGGCTGTGCTGCCATTCAGCGAGACCTGGACAGGCTGGAGAGCTGGGCAGTAAGACACCGGATGAGGTTTAACAAAAGCAAGTGTAGAGTCTTGCACCTGGGTAGAAATAATTGCATGCACCAGTACAGGCTGGGGGAAGAGCTGCTGGAGAGGAGCTCTGCTGAGAGGGACCTGGGCGTCCTGGTGGACGACAGATTAACCATGAGCCAGCAGTGTGCCCTTGTAGCCAAAAAAGCCAATGGCATCCTGGGGTGCATTAAAAAGAGCGTGTCCAGCAGGTCGAAGGAGGTGATCCTCCCCCTCTACTCTGCCCTGGTGAGGCCTCATCTGGAATATTGTGTCCAGTTCTGGGCTCCCCAGTACAAAAAAGACAGGGATCTCTTGGAAAGAGTCCAGTGGAGGACCACAAAGATGGTGAAGGGCCTGGAGCATCTCCCCTATGAGGAGAGACTTAGGGAACTGGGTCTGTTTAGCCTTGAGAAAAGAAGGCTGAGAGGGGACCTGATCCAGGTCTATAAATATTTGAGGTGTGGGGGGCAAAGAGGTGAGGCCAGACTCTTTTCAGCAGTGTGTGGAGGAGGGACAAGGGGAAACAGACAGAAACTGCACCATAGGAAATTCTGCACTAATGTGTGCAATAACTTCTTTATGGTGAGAGTGACAGAGCACTGGAACAGGCTGCCTTGGGTGGTTGTGGAATCTCCTTCTCTGGAGATATTCAAGACCTGCCTGGATGCTGAGCTGTGCAACGTGGTGTAGGGAACCTGCTTTGGCAGGGGGACTGGACTCAGTGGTCTCTGGAGGTCCCTTCCAACCCCTACAATTCTGTGATTCTGTGAATATCATGGAGTTGTTTGGATGGGGAAAGACTACCCCTTTGAATGACCTTTTGTCAGGGCATGTCCTGGGATTCCTAGGATCCTCAAAATGCAGCACTGCTTCTGTCACTGAAAAATGGGGCCCTGTGTGGGACGGAGGGAGGGTCCATGAGTCCCTGGCCCACCTGACTGAGTATTTCCATGGTCTTAGCAAAGACATACTTACAACTTGAGAATGACAGTTAGCTGTGTTCATGGTGGCATGGCCACTTTTAATGGCCTTGAACTGTCTGAACATAACTGAAGAGGCTCAGGCTGATGCAAATCAGCTATTGAATGATAGTGTTGAAAAATTGGAAAGACAGGTGGCAGTTTTGATGGGAAAAAACCTAATTCAATCATTCTCCTATGGAAGATCAGTAACAACTGTCTGGAGGACCATGGGGGCCCTGTACAAGGGAATCTGTATAAAATGGACTCTGTAAATGAAGGCACTAAAAGGTCAGATTTTGAGGTTCCATTTGGACTAGATCTATTTGAGATCTGACTGATTGTAACCCAAAAATGAAAAAAAAAAAAAAAAAAAAATGCAGGATAGGCTGGTGGGAGTGCCCTGACCAGTGTCCACCCCCCAAACCCTGCTGCCCATAATACAGCAGCTGAACTGATGGATATAGTACAGTGGTTTAGACAGAAACCAAGAGAGCATGCCAGCATAGCTGCTCTGGTTATGGGACATGGAGGCAGAAAGTGCTATGGTGAATGGACTGGAAATTTCAAAACTGACATCCATTACTACTAACCCTGCCCTCAGGCAAAGACTTTATGCTCTTGTCTGGAGGGCTTATCGCAATAAAGATTGGCGGATTTGCTGCGTAGACCGGTCAGAACTCAGATCTGCGTTGTGCTTCCTGCGGCACCAAACGCCCAACAGTGGCAGTTCCGTGTATTGGCCAGCAGGTGGCAGCAGAGACCACGGAAAGAACGTCTGCGGGACAGACCCTGGGGATCCGTTCTTTTGATTATAGGGGAAGAACACAAAGATGGAAGAGGAGGGAAGGGGGAAAAAAAAAAGAAAAAAAAAAAATCAAACCACAGCAAACAAATAAAAACTTCTCCAAACGTAGCAAACGTGAATGTCTGTCAATAAATTAATGAGTAATTAAATTGATATCCCTTTCCCGCCCCCCCCCCCCCCCAACTTCTGAGATGAAAAAAAAACACTTCTTTTAGAAGAAAACAGAGTAGTAACAACTTCTGTACCTACATTCACCACTCTGAGATCCTGTCTGGGTCTCCCAAGGCTTGTAAATAACCACTGGGTCGGTTCTGATGTCGCGTGATTTGTTGTCAGTTCTCTCATGGTTCTCCGGTCAGTTCTCCGGTGCCAGGATCTGCCACAGGGCATTCTGACCACGGGCATCATGTTTCTACGCTGCCGCCTGCATTTAACAGGCAATGGGACTGCCCAGCATGTGCAAGGCAGCACCTCTTTCACACCACCAGAATGTTTAAGGCTGTTGGGATTGTTATTAGCGTCCCATTAACACTGAGGCTAGAGATACCCTTAGGATTGACATTACTATTAGCATTACTTTGATGGTGCCCTATCTGGGTCATTTCCAGGGGATGTCAGGAGTAAGGCACAGTGTCAGGAGAAAAAGAACAGACTCTGTTACTTTATAAACGTGATAATAGAGAGAGTTCATTGGAAAAAATACAACTCTTAAATAATGCAAAGCATGCTTCTGATTGGATGCAGGCATCATCTGGGCTCTGATTAATATTACTCTTAAGGTAAAGATTATTGTTACCATAATGATTTTTTTTTTGGATTATGATCAGGGTTAAGGTTCCTTTTGCTACAAACTTCTAGCATCATTTTTGTTGTTGCATTTGGAGTTAGGGACGATTTTAGAATCAGGGTAAGGGTTAGGATTAGAGTTACATTGCTGGTTAATGCTGTTATCTTTACAGCTCCTGTGAGGGTTGGGGTCTGGGTCAGGTGTTTAAAAATGAAATGAAAAAAGAATTAAAAAAATATATTGAAAGCTTCAGATTTCCTTAATCTTTGTGGGAATCATATAATGTGCAACTCAGATCTACCTCTTCGTGCAGTGACTGCCTGTAAATTTGCTGGAGCCTAATATAATATGGCCTTGTGCTTTCCACTAACTCACCTTCATTTCATTTTCATTACATTTGCTTGGTAGTCAGATTTTGGTGTGTGGATATTTTAAAACAATCTAACTGACATTAGCAAAAAATTAAAAATAAAATTAAAAAAAATGCACAACAGCATCGTATCAATTTTTATAGATAAGATAAAGAAGAGCAGTTTCCCTTAGTTTTCTGTGCCTCTTTACTTTCTTACCCTCTCCCCTTGTGTGAGAAACTCTCAAAGTCAAAGATTTCTAGTTAGGCAAAGATGGCAGCGATAGCAGCAGTGCTTATTCATTATTGCAATACTGCGCGCACATCCCCTATTGGCAAGGGAGAAACTGCACACCAGTCAGTGAAATCAATTCTGTTCTGTGCCCTAAACCCACTGCAGGTGATGCTCTCATGGCTCTCATTGGTTGAGCATCTCAGGCTCACAGACTCCTCGAGACTGTGGCTAGGATTCATTTCCATAGAAGGTCAATTACCAACCTCTTGTTTTTAGGTCTGCCTTGTACTTTTCTGCGGACAGAGAAGGGCAATGTTTCCAAAAGTCAGTACATTCATTCTGTCCTGTGCTGGGCTCTACCCACCCTGTATTTATCTTGTGCTTGTCTCAATTCTCCCCATGTCAGAATGCCCCCAGTCTGAACTTAATTCTGTTCAGCAACTTTCTTGGTGGAAAAACTACTTATACAGCTGTTTTACAAGAGGGTTATACATTCAGTTAGGGCCTACACTATGTACTGAAAATACTGGAAACTTCCACTGCAAAAACACAATCTACCTCTCCCATCTGTGCAGCCTTGCAGACCCAGAGCATGCCAGGTTATTTCTGCTTTCATAGCATTTGCATGCTGTAGGGTGAGCACAAGGTTCTGCTGCTTGATTCTTCTGCAAGAGCTGCCTACCGGCAAATGGTTGCAGGGATGGAGGATGTGACAGAAAGCATTTGTCTCCACAAGAGCAGAGTTACATTCAGTGCAGAGTGTGAGAGTCAGGTTGGTGTGGAAAAGCACTGACACGCTGGGGATGATGCAGTGCTCACGTCTAACACTCACAGACATTACTGTCAGAAGGATGGTGCTGTGTTGTGCTTCTACCTTTGGCAGCCCCTGGAGAAATGCTATGGCACACAGAACACCCTTGTATTGCACTGACTGCTGCCATGCAGCATGGATTTAACACACCAAATCCAGAGGAGCATGACTGCATCTAACTGCCCTGAGAAAAACTACTGTAGCTGAAGAGATGAGGAGGCAGCTGCTCATCTGCAGAACAAGCAGTACTGCCAGACATTGGGCCAGGTGAGCACCTCCTGCTGCAGCGTGATGATGACAGGGCTGGAGATGATCTGCAAAGCCAGCTTAAAAGTGGGAGACGTGAGTCAACATGGCAGGAGGACAGAGGTGTTAGGGAGCAGCCAAGGCATCAAAGAGTATCAGAAGGCTTTGAAAAGTATCACAAAGTGACAGCCAGGAAGACTGGGATATATCATGAGCAGCAACCTGGATGCTAGAGATTATTTGCTCCCATACAAAATGGTAGAGATCTTGCTGCAGACATCCCAAAGCCAGGCAAAATGGGAACCCAGAGCTCTGCCTGCACGAACCCCACAGCCATAGCATTGCAAGCTGAGCTGCCTTGCTGTTTGTTGCATTCATCCCAATCCCTGTGATTGAAGACTCAGAATGCAGTCGAGGCGATGACTGAGCATGAGAGTGACTTTATTCAATAAAAGACAGGAGGGCTTGAGAGGTCAAGGGTGAAGATGGGACTCCTCTTGTCAAGATGAGAGTGGCTCAGAGCTGGTGCTGCTGCCTGGTGCCTGGGACTGGCAGCCTGACTCTAAGTCCCCATCTAAGATGCTCAGCTTCACCTCACTGATGCTGCCCTGCTCCTGCATGGTGGTGCTGCTGCTGGGACACTCGGGCTGTGCTTGGGATGGGCAGCACTGCAAAGGCGCTGGGTCACAATCCAGGCAGGTGACTGCTGTGTCTGGCAGGCTCAGGTCACGAGCTTCAGCAGAGCCAGGAGATATGAGAGCATGAACGTGGATGAGCCCCTTGTGTCCATCACTGTTACCATGTGGAAGGCTGTCATCCGAATTGCAGCGATTCATGCTTAATAAGAACTCTCCATTGATGGAAAGACACTGCTTGGTTTGGATCTTTGGGGTTGACAAGGGCTCGAATCACCTAGGAAGGCATAGAAACACAAGGGTTAGTTTCAAACATTTGCAAGTTGAATCATGAAAGGTTGTTGATACTTGGTATCAACTTGGTATCATACTTGGTGGCGGCAGGAAGAAGCAAGTAGGCTTGAAGCAGCATAGCCACTGTCTTGAAAGTGATCCTCATTCAGGTCCAGCTCGTGTGTTGTTTCACTGTAATCTGCTTCTTTGGGTCTACCTAGTGGGCAGCAACACTCGAGCTGTTACTGATATCATTGAAAAGAACTGGAGACAATTGTTCTATTCCTAAGAGCTTCAAGGTGCCTAGAAGCACAAATAGAAACCAGCAGTATTTCATCACTTCACCAAAAGGAAGGTCAAACACCTGAGCTGTGAAGAGCAGTTACAGAACCTATGCATAAGATCACACCAGACATACTTTGTTCTAACAACAGTTATGGCACATAGTCCATTTCCTTCAATATTCCCAAAATGAAATGATGTGGAGCATTACAGGGAAAGAAACACTGCACACAGACACTATGACCCTGATTAGACTCAAGCAGCAGACTTAAAACAAGTCAGAGTTTTTGATTCCAGGATATTTCAGGACCTATCGTGTGAAATTCAGTTACACAACAGTGCCTAGGTGCCTGCGTTTCAAGCAACTTTCAGATCACAGCCATGTAAAATAAAAACAAATTCAGTGCAGAAATAGCAAGCCTGTACCTTAATACTCATGAGATTATCCATTTTTTACTGCATTCTGACTAAGTTCTAAAACTTGCTCATCCCAGTTCACTTCAACAAGTTCCACCAGTTCAAGCAATGCAGTTCTGAGATCCGGTGTATGTTAGGCAGATAGAATTGAACAGTGCAGAAATAATCTCTGACAGCTTTAAGAGCTCAGTTCTGCTTACAAACTCTCAGTCCAAAACTATTCACAGTTTTAAGGAAATGAACACCTGAAGCAGTTGGATCATCTGCCATTTGCCGCATTCTGCTTCTTGGCATCATGATTAGCACAAAGGGTTTTCTGCTGTCCTGCAGAGATGGAAAAAGTCCTGCTTACAAATGGACCAGGTTTCAGTGTACAGCAGAGTTTGTACCAGACTAAAAAGCCACGCCATTCAATTCATGTGCTCAGGTTGTTATGCACTCCGAAAGGAAACAGAACTAACTGTTGGATTCTGAAGGCAATCTGTGGGGTCCTACATTACCTCCTGATTCTGGAAGAGGAAATTCTAATAGCAAATGCAGAACTTTGATCTTTGTAGACATGAGAAGAGCTGGCATTTAGGAACATTCATTTCAGGGAAATCAAATGATGTGTCTATATTTTTACTACAGATAGTATAGGGAGCAGCCAGTTGAAGAACCAGATACAAAAAAATCCAGCCCATTGGCAGGAAAATACTTCTCCTTAAATTCTGTATGCTATCATGGTACAGAGTTAGGCTACAGTGCCACATAGGCCAACCAAGCGTAGAACCAAATCCACAAAATACTGGTAGACAAAGCAGCAAAAACAGGGACAATATTCAGCAGACTGTGCTGTGGCCTTTCTACCCACAGCTCAGCATGTTCTGCGATCCGAAAAGCAAGGCCTCTTGTCAAGCTCAGCTATTTCCCTTCTCAGTGTATTCTAGCACCACTGATACCCACTGGTATCCTCCTGTAGAGTGCCATCATATTGTCATCATCCAAAGGAAAAACCCACACAGCAGAGCATACAGCACTACACCCATGCTCCAAATATCCGCCTGAAAAACTAAAAGACAAGCTTACAAACCTGAAGCACCTCAAATGGCTTCCTGACAGACTGGATTATCTGCCCTTGCCAAAGCCCACATATAGCCCATGAAAAGCTGGCTCTTTCCCTCAGGAAATAAAACCTTATCGTCCCAGAGAAAGCATATAACCCTCATTCAATTGCCCTTTCACTCAGCTTAGAGCACTACTAAAACCAGCATCTTCACCTTAGCTCATCACACTGCTGCACTTCCTTTTACAAGGATTTCACTGGCAAAAATGAAATCAAAGCCGTCACAAGGGATTTAGCACAGTTACGTGTTACTGGCTACGAGAGCTGTCAGCACAGTCACCTGTCTGGCTTTGCTGCTGTTCTATTTATGTACAGGCACAACAAGGTTCAGACACCTCACAGTGCAGTTCTCACTTTGACTGTAAAGAAAAAGGAGGCTTGAAAAGCAGCGTGTGGAAAACAAAGAAACAAGAATTAGAACAACAGTGGGGCCATGGCACTTGTAGGAATTGCTCCGCCTTTAACAGCGATTCAAGAAGGATGAGGGCATTCCAAACCAGACCAGTTTGGACAGATTAACAACTGCAAGTAGTGGGTTCCAAAATTCCAGACATGAAATCAAAGCTGGAAAAACTCTTCACATTTTTATCTCTCAATTTTTAGTTCATTGTGCATTACAACGGAAACAATTCTTCACATACAACTTGGAAGCTAAAGACAAGTCTGACAAAACAGACTGCACAGAAATGATGGATAATTAACAGAGCAAATTGCTCTTTCAAACACTTAGTAATAGAAAGAGATCTCTGAAGTTGCTGTTCTGTAGAGCCCCAAAGCAGTCGCTTGAGGCAGTTCAGGATTAGCCTGAGACAAACCAGCCAGCTGTGTGAACTGAGACCAATTGCACTTTTCTAGTCTGTGGCCACTGACAGCTTCTGAGAGCTACCAAGCGATGCAACCTAGCAGAATTCAGAAGGGAAACCAAGAGAGCCTACCTGAGCTCCACTGCCTTTAAATGCTCTGTGGAGAGGGAAGGGAAAGAGGGGAAAACAAACACCGCTCTACATCCCTCTGAGCCAATAGACGCTTTGCCCTGGATTAGCTCTGGTGCTGCATAAGCTGGGCTTCCACAGCATGTGTTCAGGCGGTAATCAAGGCCTGCCTGGAATAACACAAAAAATAGAGAGAAACGTTTGCTTTAACAGAGTTTATGTCTTCTGGTCGTAACACTTGAGAAGCCTCAGAGGCTTCTTCTCCTGTGCATATTTTCATTCATCTTAGAGTTTGCTTTCATTCAATGTGACTTCTCTAGGCAAATATTGTCTAAGACCATGAGCATCACATAAATGTGCAGATCTCAAGCTGCTCACTTATCTAGTACCCTTCGCATGATGCTTTATTTTCCTCAGCTGATCATCTAGATTTTGTCTGTTGATTGTGCAACAACAGCCTGTTGATCTCGATTACCTGTGAGAGGCTCTAACTTTGGCCAGGAAAAATCATTTGAGGATCAGTAATTATCTGGGACTCAGTAAGTCTTCCCATGCTTTCATAACAGCAGAGATACACACACACACAAACTCGTGGAACCCCACTGCTTTGCACAATCCTGTGCACACTCACGTGTGTCATGCACTGATTTCCCAGCCAGTCCTCATAGGGTCTCTTACTTAGGACGGGAGTGTAGGGGAGCAGCCAGAAGCTGTTTGCATTCCCTGCTGTCTGCTGGGCAGCTTTGCTGGAGATGCTTGGGTTGCTTTGTTTTTCCTTGGGAGGTGGGAAGGAGCTTTGGGTTGGAGGCACATCCCGTGCCAGAGCATCCCAATGGCACGTGTGGGGCACTGATCTGCAGCAGATGAAGGGGAGGAGGTCCCAGCACAGCTCTGCACCATGCTCTGCCACACTGGGCAGCTTGTTCCTGGCTCAGCAGCGTCATCAGACAAGAAGCAGGGAAGGAAATCAAGGATGGGGGGTACCATCAAACGCAGTTAGTGCATGCCTGTGCAAGACAAACAGACCCAGAGCTTGCAGGTTGTTCCTGCTTTTGTAGCATTTGTGTGCTGTAGCTGAGCAAAAGGTTCTGCTGCTTGAATCTTCTTCTGCAAGAGCCACCTACCGGTAAATGTCTGCGGGGATGTAGTCGGTGTGCACGTCTGAAGCCATTTGAGAACCTAGTCGTTCTTGCTGCAGGACCCCTGTCTTCTGTTAAAAGCTGAACGGTCCCCAGAGCACCTGTTTCCATCAGCTACCACCATCCAAAGCAGCCAGCCTTCTTACAGTCACCTGGCCCAAACATCCCTTTTGCTCTACACTTGATTCCTGCAAGAGATGGGAGCTCGGCACGCACACCATCCTTCCAACACCCCATCCCTGCAGCAAGGGATCACAGCGCTGGCACAGCTGAAACAAAAAGGGTGTGCGAGTTTCCTGTTAGCACTCAGTGTGAACCAATCTACCACTGAGCAACACCGTGAGTCCCCACTCACCTCAGCACAGGTCAACCTGTAACCCCAACCTTCCCCTATCCATGTGCACACGCACACCCATTCACCACCCTGCCTGCTTTGCACACCCCCATGCACACTCTGCATCGTGTGCCCTCCTTTGCATTCACAGACGTGTGCAAACCATCCCTGGGAACACCTACGTGCCTACACCTTCCACAAACACCCCTTTGTGTGCACCTGTGTGCAACCCAACTCCTCAGCACACGCACGCGTTTGTGCCACCCTGTCCATGCACTCACCACGTGCCCTCCAGCAACCAAGGATTGCAGAGATGCTCCAGACTGTGCCAGAGATGGAATCTCAGAGTGCTGGGACATTATTGATCACTAAGGAAAACACTTGGAAGCATATTCAATCTGCAGAAGCTGTAATTACTGGGCACAGTTAGCTTTCCTATGGCTCAGCTGGAGGAGGCGGGTGCTCTCATACATCTGAGACACTCGCACAATGTTGGGATCATTCTGATGGAAACTATGTCTTCAGATATCATGGTTAAAACCATCCAAGATGATCATGCAGAGCCTTAGCTCTTGAGCAGCACTTCCTCCCCACCCTTCACTACTCCAAGCAGCTCCAACAAACTTCTCAGAAGAAATCCAGGCCAGCACAGACCTGGCAGACCAGAACCAAGTGCAGCTTGTGGGACGGCAGTGCCCACTCCTTGCTTCCACCCTGCTCCAGCAGGTTAAGGAGTCTGAGCCTCACTGGCCTTTGACAACTCAAGACTTTCAGCACCTCATGCCAACATTTCTCACTAAGATACACCTAAGGCATTGAATTCTCTTCTCACTACCTCCTCCCAGTCCTCCCCTAGGAACAGAAACCATTCAGATTCTACAGCAAACTACAGCATCTGCACTGCAAGAGCACACTGAACCACCTGCAACAATGAAACATGGTTTTGGAGAGTGGGTATGAAAACACACCTTTAGACAGCTGTCTCCCTGTAGCCAAAAGGAAACCAAGAAGGAAAAGTCCAGCCTGAAACATGCCCATGCTACTAGCCCAGGTTTTTCACAGTCAATGCAGAATCCATCCTGTTCTTGAGGTAACAAACGACCAGTGAGTCTCCCGTTGCTCCACCCCTTCTCCTTCAAAGCCTGAAAAAGAAAGAATAAACAAGCAGAAGAAACCCAGACGTACCTTTCCACACACAGAGCAGAAAGTGGAACAGCAGTTGTCTCCTTCCTGAGACATGGTGGGGAGCATCCCAGAGGAAGCCCAAGTTCTTTGCTTCTCTCCACAGGGACTTCAAGCACTCTTGGCAAGAGCTGCTTTGGTTCTTTCTTCAATTGCTTCCATCACCAGAATCTCCTTTGGAAAAGGAACCCGAATGAAAGAATCAGCAAATGAAAAAGAATGAGCAATAGCCACTTTACCAGCTTTCTTCTGACACTCAATTTAGACTCTTGACTCGGGCAAGGTCTTAAAATCAACTGGTTACAAGAACTGTCCCAAAATATATCCAGCTTCTGTACAGCTGCCATTCTTTCTGACAGCGAGTGTAATCACAGAATCATAGAATGGCCCGGGTTGGAAGGGACCTCAAGGATCATGAAGATCAATCACCTCCCTGTCCCTGCTGGCCATCCCCTCTTCTGATGGAGCCCAGGGGACCATTTGCTCTCTGAGCTGCAAGAGAACGCTGATGGCTCACGTTCTGTTTTTCATCCACCAGGACCCCCAGGTCCTTCTCTGCGGGGCTTCTCTTAAGGACTGCTCCTCCCAGTCTGTAGAAATGCCTGGGATTCCTCCAGCCCAAGTGCAAAACCTTGCACTTTGCTGTGTTCAACCTCATTAGATTCACGTAGGCCAACCTCTCGGTTGAGCTCCCTCTGAATGGCATCCCTTCCTTCCACTGCGTCAGCCGCACCACTCAGCAAACAGCAGAAGGTGCACTCCATTGCATCATTGGTGTCTCTGATAACCATGTAAAAAAGCACTGGTCCCAAGACAGACTCCTGGATGACACCACTTGTTATCGGCCTCCACCTGGACATAGAACCATGAATCACCACCCTCTGTCTGTGGCCTTTCAACCAATCCCTTATCCACCAGGTGGTCCACCTGTCAAATCCACATCCCTCCAGTTTAGAGATAAGGATGTGGTGGAGGGCAATGTCAAAGATCTTGCTCAAGTCCAGGTCAATGACATCTGTTACCTTCCTTTTGTCCACAAATGCCGTCACTCCATCATAGAAGGCCACCAGACTGGTTAGGCATGGCCTTCCCCTGCTAAAGCCACGCTGCCTGTCTTGGATCACATGCTCATTTCTTATGTGATCAAGCATGTCTTTGAGGCAGATCTGTTCTTCACCATCTACATCAGTTACACATTTGAATCAAATAATTGGTGTTCCTGTCACCAAGAAAACCTCTTTGTCTTCTACTCCTGCTGCACTTCTGTGCTTTCATCAGAAGCAAAGGAAGAGACCACCTCCTAGATCCAAATTTTAAGAAACCAACACCCAATAGGTGTCATCTGAAGTAAAATAGCAGAGAAATTAAGATGACTCTTCTGCATCCAGCTTGGATCACTCCCTCACTCAGGCACACCACCATCAGATCAAGGAGATGCTGCCTTCAGCTTAGAGACTGTATGGGAAATCACAGCTTGAACCTCTGATTAATCAGCTGAGGCAAGTATTGGGTCAGCTGCGGGAGCACAGGTGAGAGTAATCTAGCTGTGCTCCCAGAAGGGGTGGACCTCGACTCAACCTCCTCTGAGACCTCATTTAAAGGCTGACCACCACTGAGACAGCATGTCTTAGAGATTGCTCCCTAGTTGAGGCTGCCTCAGCTTTCTAGTCAAGGTATCGATATTGGTGAGTTTCCCTTTGCTAATAACCTTAGGCTATTTACCACCATCTTGGTTAATATCTTTTTATTAACCACCCTTACAGAGACCATAAGGGTTTGGGCTTCCAAACTCTCAGCAAGCATTTGGATCAGCCAGCTTCCTGCCGAGGAGCCCCCTGCATCACTGCTGCCTATTCTGGTACTGGACCCGCAGATGCTTCAGAGCTCATTAGCATGGACTTCCTTCCTCCCCTCAGCAGCTGCTCCTGCACTCACCTTCATTCCTACTCAGATACCGGCCGCTTCCAGCACCAGCTGACCTGCAAGACACAGAAAGGAAAGGTGGGAGTCATGCAAACGCACAAGCCCAAGGCTGTGTCACCACCACACATGGCAGCCTCGGGAAGTCAGCTGAAACTACAGCCTTTGTCAGAATGGAAACAGGCACCGTCAATTAAGTGTGACCTCTGAACTCATTGCCACCATCAGAAATAGGCACTGAAATCGCTCACTTCACTGCAGCTGGTTAACTCCAAATTCTTTTGCTTTTGGGAAAATGCGGACACGGAATTGAAGGACACCAGAAAAACGACATCTACTTCATTGTAGGTGGTTAAGCTTGGAAGCAGGACTTGAGCAAGAAATGCTTCTCAGCTCCTTGAAAGGCACTAATCCTGACCTCTGCCACAGGTGGCTGAGTGACACAAAAGTTGAGCTGCCCATTCAGAAGCACATGGAGCAGGCCATGGAGCGGTTACATACCAACACATGAACAGGCACTTTCCCATTGGAAGGGAAATCCCTTCTCCCTGCCATGCCATGCCCACACCGCTCCTCAGGGCTGCACTGACAGCACAGACAGAATTGAAACATCTTTTGTCATCATTGTGGTTTTTCACAGACCCAGACAATGAGATACTGGGTTGCTGTGTGGGTTCCCAGGCGGCACTGCCATTTCCAAGCCATTGCTTCCTAGGGGCACAGAAAGGAAAACGCCTGAACAAAATTTCACCCAGAGATTGCTATTTTACCATTCTTCCATGCAAAACAGGAGGACAGTACAGCGGATTTGTGCAGCTGCATCAACACCCTGGGTGCTAAAGGAATGCAAAGACAGAAATATCAAAACTACAAGGAGGGAAGCTATGTTTAGTAATATCTTTTCTCATTTACAACAGGCAGTTGGCACTACTAAAGGAAAATCCCAGGCCTCAGGTTCTGACAGTGCGACAATCTGGCACGGACTCAGATGTGGGTGATCCAAATGGTTTATTCCAGGTTCTAATACCACTTCTGTGAATTCACACGTTTTCTCTCTTAACTTTCCCACAGCCTTCACATGTCCACAGAACATCCCACAAACTCTCCTTTACGGCGCACGTAGGCACTCATCCCACCAGAGCCATCAGTCATTCCTAGCCATGTGCTTCTCCTCCAGTCACGGACAGTATCACACGGCCATAATGCATCTTAAATGACTTAGTTTTTCTGTTCTTTCTGGAGGTGTCCTTGGTTCCTAGCCTTACCTTCTCATGCCGTTCATCTTCCTCTGCAGCTCCTGCTCTGAAGAGTCTTCTTATGTTCCCACATGACAGGAAGAAAATGAAGACACAACCCCTGCCACCAAGGTCAGCTCTGCAGCACACGTTACCTGAGGAGCACTTGGCTACTCATGCAAACTGCACAGTGCCAGGAAGATTGTTACATGTTGCACTTCTTCTTCTCCTGGCTCAGAAATTAAATTTTCTACCTAGAAAATGGAAAACAAACAAACAAGCAAACAAAAAACAACAACAACAAGAAACACCTCACCTGACATAAAGGAGACATGATTGTTACTATGGAATTCCGGAGGGCAAGGTATTTGCCCTCTCTATGAAGAAGCTGACTGCAAAGGACTAAGAACAGCCACGATCACGTTGAGAACTTGCGGGTAAAATTCGGGACTGAACCAATAATGGGCTTCTGGAGGTGAGGGTCTGCTCCAGGCCGCCTGGTCAAGGGAGCCTGTTGATGGGCCCTGCTTACTGCAGCTACCAGAAGCACCGCGCTCACTGACTCTCAACTTGATGGGGGATTCCAGTCAGGCTGGGAAATCAGCATGGCTGGCTGCAAGCTGTCTGAGAGACTGCTGGACTGCACTGGGAATAACTTTGTGGGCCAAGCATTAAGCACACCAAGCAGAAGGGAAGGTATTGGACAGACCGACCAGAGGTCAAGCGTTGCTGGACCTGCTGCTCACCAACGCTGAGGAGATCATCAAAGGCGTCAAGGTTGGAGGCTGCCTGGGCTCCAGCGATCATGCCCTGGTTGAGTTTGTGATCTCAAGCGATGTGGGCCTGGCAAAGAGCAGGACCAGGATGCTCAACTTTAGAAGAGCAGACTTCAAGCTACTCAATGGAATGCTGGCCAAGATCCCCTGGCGCGCTGCCCTCAAAGATAAGGACGTTGAGGAGAGCTGGCTACTGTTCAAGGATGCCCTCCTGGCAGCACAAGAGGTCTCCATTCCCCTGATTAAGAAAGTGGGCAGGAGAGGTAGAAAACCGGCATGGCTCAGCAAGGACCTGCTAAGAGAACTGAGGGTGAAGAAAGGGGTGTACAAGCTCTGGAAACAAGGCTGTGTCACCCGGGAAGAATACAGGGATGCCGTCCGAACTTGCAGATGTGGGATCAGGAAAGCCAAGGCTCAGGCAGAACTGAACTTGGCGAGGGATGTGAAAAACAACAAGAAAACCTTCTACAGGTACATTGGCCAGAAGAGACAGGCCAAAATGGGCGTGCCTACTCTGGTAAATTTAAAAGGAGAAATGGCTTCAACAGATGAAGAGAAAGCTGAGGTGCTGAATGAGTTCTTCACCTTGGTCTTCACTGGTGGCCAGGATTCTAGTCTTTTTCACGTCCCTAAGTCTTGCACCCCCATACCTCCATGTGGGGATCAAGGAGGTAAATCCCTCCCCACTGTAAGGGTAGAGCAAGTCCGAGAGTGCCTCCTTAGACTGAATGAGTATAAGTCTATGGGGCCAGATGGCGTGCATCCCAGGGTCCTGAAGGAGCTGGCTGAGGTGGTTGCTGAGCCGCTCTCCATCATATTTGAGAAGTCGTGGCTGTCAGGTGAGGTCCCGGATGATTGGAGGAAGGGTCACGTCACTCCCATTTACAAGAAGGGGAGCAGGGACGACCCGGGTAACTACAGGCCGGTGAGTCTCACCTCTGTGCCTGGGAAGATTATGGAACAGATCCTCCTGGACAACATGCTTGATCGCATAAAGAACAAGCATGTGATCCAAGACAGCCAGCATGGCTTCACCAGGGGAAGGTCATGCTTAACTAATCTTGTGGCCTTCTATGATGGAGTGACGGCGTTGGTGGATGAAGGGAAGGTGACCGATGTCATTTACCTGGACCTGAGCAAGGCCTTTGACATGGTCCCCCATCACATCCTCATCTCCAAATTGGAGGGAGGTGGATTTGATGGGTGGACAACTAGATGGATAAGCAATTGGTTGAAAGGCCGCAGACAGAGGGTGGTGGTCAATGGCTCTATGTCCAGGTGGAGGCCGGTAACGAGCGGCGTCCCTCAAGGGTCTGTCTTGGGACCGGTGCTCTTTAACATCTTTATTAATGACATCGATGAGGGAATGGAGTGCACCCTCAGCAAGTTTGCTGATGACACCAAGCTGAGTGGTGCAGTCGATACGGTGGAGGGAACAGATGCCATTCAGAGGGACCTTGACAGGCTGGAAAGCTGGGCTCGGGTGAACCTAATGAGGTTCAACACGGCAAAGTGCAAGGTTTTGCACTTGGGCCGGAAGAACCCCAGGCACCTGTACAGGCTGGGAGGAGTTGTCCTTGAGAGCAGCTCGGCTGAAAAAGACCTAGGGGTCCTGATAGATGAGAAACTTAACATGAGCCAGCAGTGCGCTCTGGCAGCCCGGAAAGCAAATGGGATCCTGGGCTCCATCAGGAGAGGGGTGGTCAGCAGGGATAGGGAGGTGATCGTCCCTCTCTACTCTGCTCTTGTGAGGCCCCATCTGGAGTACTGTGTCCAGGTGTGGAGCCCTCAGTACAAAAAAGATATGGAAATTTTGGAAAGGGTCCAGAGGAGGGCCACAAAGATGATCAGGGGGCTGGAGCACCTCCCCTATGAGGACAGGCTGAGGGAGTTAGGTTTGTTCAGCCTGGAGAAGAGAAGGTTGCGAGGTGACCTCATTGCAGCCTTTCAATACCTGAAGGGAACTTACTCCCAGGAGGGGAGTAAACTCTTCGAAAGGGCTGATAATAGCAGGACTAGGGGAAATGGTTTTAAGTTGAAGGAGGGAAGATTTAGGTTGGATGTTAGGGGAAAGTTCTTTACTAGAAGGGTGGTTAGGTCCTGGAACAGGCTGCCCAGTGAGGTTGTGGATGCCCCGTCCTTGGAGGTGTTCAAGACCAGGTTGGACAGGGCCCTGGGCAACCTGATCTAGTAAATGTGTATGTTTGGTGGCCCTGCTAGGCAGGGGGGTTGGAACTACATGATCCTTGAGGTCCCTTCCAACCCGGGTAATTCTGTGATTCTGTGAAGGGAAGCATTACTGGACATGCTGCACAGCAGGGGTTAAGACTGGAGGTGGTCAGGGCTGTAGTGACCATGCCCTCCTAGAGTTCCTCATCTCAAGGAATGCGGGCCTGGCAAAAAGCAAAGTCAGGACCCTGAGCTTCAGGAGAGTCAGCTGCAGGCTGTTCAAAGAATTCTTGGACGAGAGACACTGGAAAACTGTTCTTAGGGGCAAAGGGTTCAAACATCCCTTTGTGTGCACCTGTGTGCAGCCCAACTCCTCAGCACAGCCCTGTGCAAGCACACATTTGTGCCACCGCTTCCACGCACTATCTATGTGCTCACACACACTCACACAACCACATCCCTTAGTGCAGCCCTGTGCGCACACACACTCACACATGTGTAACCCCTTCCTTTCACTCCCAAAGTGCACGCACACACCGGTACCACAATGTCCTTGTGCAGCTCCAACACTCTGCACACCCCTGTGCACGTACATATATGTGCATGCTCGTCCTTGCACACATACCCACAGACCTACACACACCTGAGCAACACCACTGGTTTGTACACTCATGGACACAAATGTGTGTACAACACCATCCATGCACAAATACACACACACACACATGGATCCCCACTGCTTTGCACAATGCTGTGCACACTCACGTGTGTCATGTACTGATTTCCCATCCAGTCCTCGAGGGGTCACTTACTTAGGACAGGAGTGCAGGGGAGCAGCCAGAAGCTGTTTGCATTCCCTGCTGTCTGCTGGGCAGCTTTGCTGGAGATGCTTGAGTTGCTTTGCTTTTCCTTGGGAGGTGGGAAGGAGCTTTGAATTTGAGGCACATCCCGTGCCAGAGCATCCCGATGGCACAAGGGGGATCAGGGCCCCTCTATTGGTTACCTCGGTGGCTTGCAGCAACTGGAACTTTTTGCCTATTGAGAAAGCTAAAAAGTGTGAGTTCCTCCTGACCCATATCAACAAAAATCTCAACCATAAAAAAGAGACGTCTTCGTATTCAAGCAAATGACAACAGTAAGACCATGCATGTTGTTTTGTTGTATTTCCTCTGTAATCATGGGGAGGATATGAAGAAGTGGTATAATTCATCCACTTCTGCACTTCAGGCACAAGTTCCTTAGAATTGGAAGAGACCCTTAAAGGCCATCTAGCCCAGCTCCCCTGCAATAAAAAGGGACATTCACAGCTAGATCAGGTTGCTCACAGCCTGGTCATTAGTCATCCCAGAGGCAAAACACACACTGAATGATCTCTCCTTCAGTCATAAATCCTTGGAGACAACAGCATTGACACTGCATGTTACTGAAGCAGTAAAAGAAATTGCTCCTGTAACTCTCCTTGTGTTAAGTAAAATGATGATAAAAAGCAATGGAATGCTTTGGCAGGACACCAAAACCATCCTCCTTCCTTGATATCTGCTGCAATGGAACCTTCCACTGGAAGAAAGCCTCTGATGACTTGTCACCCCAGAGAGGTCAGCTTTAGAAGCAGGACTGCTGCACAATAGAATGAACTGGAGCTCCTTAGCATCTCTTACATCCAGGAGGGGTGTGATCAGACCCACCTATCACCTTCAGGTGCGCTTTCTGACACCTTGTCTGACTTCACTGTCACTGTGCCAGCATCCTCAGGCTTAACCTGCTTCATTGTCAGTGTGCAGCAATTGCCAACGTTCTTGATGTCATTGTAATTGTTGGTGTAAAGGAGGTTGCCATTCAGGAACCATTCCATGTCCTCGTCATTATGGGACAGCTCGCAGGAGAAGACAGCAGAGCTCTCTTCTTCAATTTCTACATCCTGCAGGTGCTTCGTTACTTCTACATTGCGGGCTGTGGGGAAACAAGGTGAACTGTTACCACTGTTACTATAAATCATACTGGGATGTGGTAGAATGGTTGGACTAGATGATCTTTGTGTAATCATCTATGTGAAGATAATACATGTATAAAGTTAGCAGGAGAGAACGGCAGAAGTCAACCTCAAGAAGAGAAATCTGAGGTGAAATAGGACATGGAAGAGGCCACCCTCCCTGCTCATACCTTCAGCTGTCAGCGTGGCCTCAGTCTCTGCAATTCCTGCCTTGCACTTGTACACACCAGCATCATCGGGCTTCAGCTTCAGAATTCTGAGCTCTACTGAATGCTTATCCCTCTTGATCTTGTACTTCTCAGAGGGCTCGATGGGTGTGCGGCCCTTGAACCATTTCACAACCTTTGGAGAAGGCCTGAAGTCACAGGACAGGATGACAGAATGACGTTCCAAAGCTGTCTTGTCCTCCAACTTCCTGGTGATTTCTATATGGTAATCTGCAAAGCAGGGGTGGAAGAGAAGAAAGGATGAGGACAATTGGAAGAAGAGGAAAGTCTCTTGCGTGTATTCCATTCCAATTAATGTCAAGTTCACAATGGTTCTTTGAACGACTCTAAAGATAAAACAAACGATTGTCTATAGGGAATGCCATTGACTACATTTCTATGAAGTAATACTGTACAGTATCTACCAAATGCAAGGTCCAGCTCTTGTTCTGTGCTTATTAAATTGCTCCCAATTGTTGAGGCTTTTATTCAAATAAGAGTGAGTTGAAAATATAACAAGTACTTTAGGATGTGAATGGATAATCTTACGCTGGGGACAACAGCAGATAAAAAGCCTGCAAGTTTCTTTCAGATGAAATCAATGACAAACCGCACCAAATTTAGGTGCTACCAAACTTAAACTTGTCTAGTTCAGAAATACAATTAATTTCACCTGATTTGACTTCTTTGCTATAGCCAAGGACAAAACCTCAGCTCTGTAAATCTGAATAGTAAGCACATCACAGCTATTCAAACACATCTTTTACTGAGATGCAGCTGTCTCATTTAGTGTCCAACGACTTTGAACTGGAAATGGAGCAGACCAAAGCAGAATCTAAACATGGCTTCTACAAGGACTGATCAAATGCGGCCACCGTCAAATTCAAAGTATCTGATACAGAAGGATCACACTCACTGTCAGACAAAACCTCTTTGGAGAGGTGAACTGACTGCCCTGTTCACCCCCACTTTGGAAATAACTGCACTCATTTCCTACCTGCTCCCAGCAGTGTGGGATGGTGGGATAGCATCACACGTCCCACACTAAGCATCCCACCATGTCACTTGTTCCACCTAAACCTCAGTCCCAAAACAAAAGGGGAACTCGCTTCTGAACCCTCTTCACTTCATTTCAGATGTCTTATATGCTTGATCTCCAACCCACCCCCCACTCAGGAGAAAGACCCCCCGCTTACACCCTACCATCTTGTTGCATTCTGATGTTGTCATCAGCCTTCAGCTTGTTGTCCTCTTTGTACCACTGGGTCTGAACCTCATCGTGTGAAATCTCACAGACAAAAGATGCACTCCCATATTCATTCACTTCCACATCTTCCAGTGCTTTAACAATCTTGATATCTCCAGCTGTGAAACAGTAGAAATATATTTGTCAGGGTATTTCCAGAACTGAGTGCAGCATCTTTTCCTTACACATATTTGCATAGAAAATAAGTAGGATTATGTTTTATTCTAAACCATCATCCATTCCTGAGTCATTTCTCTCTTCAACACAGTCAATGCATTATTGCCCTTGAACTTAAAGACAGACCTACTAGCTACAATGGAGCTCCCTGCAAACAGTTTTCATGGAAACCAGAATCTCATTTATTCTAAAACCTTTCAAGCAAAATTAAGGGTAGAAAAACAATAGAACTGACTGAATCTTTAAGGTCATTTAGTTCCAGTCCCCCTGCTATAGGCAGGGACACCTCCCTCCACACCAACTCTTCTCCTCAGGGTCAAGGCTTCTCTCAAATCATTCTCCTCTAAGCCTGTGCCTGTGCTTGGGATTGCCCTGACCCAGGTGCAGGGCCTTGTACTTGGCCACACTCAAGTTCATGAGGCTGCCAAGGGCCCACCTCTCCAGCCTGTCCAGGTCCCTCTGAGTAGCATCCCTTCCCTCTAGCACATCAACAGCACCGCTCAGCTTGGTGTCATCTGCAAACTTGCTGAGGCTGCATTTGATTCCACTCTCCATGTTGCCTACAAAAATGTTAAATAACACTGGTCCCAACACCACCCTCCACCTGGACACTGAGCTATTGACTGCAGCTCTCTGAGTGTGACCATCCAGACAGTTCCCTATCCTGCAACTGGTCCATCCATCAAAACCATTTTTCTCCAGTTTGGTGACCAGGATGTCATGCAGGACGGGATCAAATGCTCTGCACAAGTCCAAGTAGATGATGTCAGTTGCTCTCCCATTATCCACTGATGCTGTTACTCCATCATGAAAGGCCACCAAGTTTGTCAGACATGGCTTGACCTTGATGAAGCCATATTGGTTACCACCAATTACCTCATCTTTATTTTCCAAACTATGCCAAGGAGAACTAGACAGAACTCTACAGTGTTGTGTCACTACAAACCTGTCTGAACCATTGGCTTCTCTGCATGTTCATCACTAGTCTCTCCTTAGCTTGTGTGCCTACAAACAATGTATGGGGAATGTCAGCCACAAATCTTACCTAGGGGACATCTTTGCTTCAAAATCCTTTGAACATCACACAATCCCTTTTAACTCTCCAGGTCTGCATTTAGTTATGTCAGAATCAGGCCATATTTCTGTGCTGCTATATCCCTTTCCTTCTGAAGGGCCTGGATACAACTTGGATTAACCTCAGGAGAAGAGTTCCTGCATAGAATCATAGATTTACCCAGGTTGGAAAAGACATTGAAGATCATCAAGTCCAACCGCAGCCTAACCAGTACCCTAACTCTAAAAACCCTACACTAAATCATATCCCTGAGTACCACATCCAAAAGGCTCTTAAACACAACCAGGGATGGTGATTCAACCACCTTTCTGGGGAGCCTATTCCAGTACCTAAAATCTCTAGTATCTAAATCTCTCTAAAAGAGCACAGGTATTAATCTGACCAGAAAGGTTCCTGTTTGTTCATAAAATGAGCCTTTTCCGCTCCATCTTGCATAGGCCACTGGGCACAGGGTAGCTGGGAGACCACAGAAAAAGTGGTTCTGTGAGCAATAGGGAAACTACTGCCTAATCCAACTCCTCCAATCTCTGCGCTCTGCCAGCATGTCTAAATAGGGTGGCAGATACACACAGGAGATAAATATTTCCACTTCCCTCAGCCAACACTGCTCTGAATTTCTATGGGACACACAGTTAGATGAAAAGGCATTTGACAAAGAAGGAAATGAAAGAGTTTAATCTGCTGTGTCATTCTCTCGGTAGCCAGAATAACTAACCCTCGCCAGTGTTAGTTCAAAGAATAGGCAGATTTTATCTCCTGACATGAGCAGTAATTCAAAGAAGCTGGTATATGATCCAGTATCCTGCATATTCACTGCAGGCAGGAAAAGACATTATGAGATAAGGGAGATCTACACATCACTTGTTATGAACACCTCATAAAGATAAAACCACACACAAGAGGAGAGTTTAGGAAGAGGACCACTCTTGGACTACTTTCCAAGAGGCATCAATTAGTAACTCTCTTCGCTCATTTTTCACACTACTCCACAGTGTCCTCCTGAGCCCCCTTACTCCTGTTGCCAACTGCTGATGCAGGGAATCCTGAGGAACCAAGGATTCATAGTTGTTCCATCAGTAGTCCTTGGTCAGCTCTCCCTCCCTGCCCCTTCTGTTTTGATCCCACTAACCAAATTTTAGTTAGTCTGAAAAGAGGATGGAAACCTCCGCAGCAATTAGTTTCTAAATATCTTGCAATGGGCAGCTTGTAGGAGCCCCATCTCAATGCCCACAGCACAGGAGGCAGGACTGCTTAGCCCATGCACTAGTGCATTTACCAGCACAGATGTAAGCCCAGATCTATGCACACCAAATACAGGCTCTCAGTTTGCACAAGGAGGCATCCATGGAGCTGAAGTATTAGGCAGATATTGTGGTGGGGCAGCAGTTATTGAGACGCCAGACAGAAAGGACACAGATAACGTGGCAACTCAGCTTTACCATTATGACTGATGATGGAACATCTAATTTCACTGCTCAAAAGAGAACTTCCATATAACTGGAAAGAATGAAATTCACAGGGGAAACCACACACAGACACACACAAAAGCAATACAAAGGAGATGAAGGATGGTTCACATACTAGTGATTCACTCTGAGACGCAAGCAAATGAAAGAGTATCCCCAACCATTTGCCTCCTGAAATGCTAAGTATATAAACTCATTGCTGTGATAACTCTGCCAGACGTGAGTCATACACTGTAAAACCTTATGGGGTCAATCAGTTTAACTTCATAAATTCATTACACCAACAAAAACAGACCATCGTGTCCAGGCTGGTTCATTTCAGCTCTTCAAAGCTGTTGGTAAAACTGCCTGAGAGCTGAAATGCTTACCAGCAAAAGCTAAAAACTGTAAATCAAATGTAATAGGCTGGCTTTGTCTACTGTATAGAAATGATGCCTGAAAAAAAGAAAATAAAAAAGAACGTAAACCAGAACAAATGGAATGGCTACATAAAACAGCCAGTACTGAAACAGCAACCCAACCTGGTTGCAGAATGAGAGAGAAAATGAGAGTTCACCAAAGTCATGGGACAGGACACATGTTCATGTTCATGCTAACACTGAACCCAAGTGGCCACATGAGGACAGCATCTAGTAGGAAATCAGAAAAAAGCATCATTTCATACGTCCCTTGGGAAGGTGGCATCTACCAGGGCACAGCAGACCCGTGTGTTCAGTAACAAGTCTGATGCTTCAGAGCCCAATGATGAGCTACAAACTGGGGTTTAACCAATGCAACACATGGAGGGAAAATCTGTCTTGAGCATAAAGAAGAAAGAGAAAGGTATCCAAAAGGACTAACCAAGAAATGCCCAAACTGCCCATGAAGCATTTCTTCCCGTGGTGCAAAATACCACAAGAGGATTTATTTGCTCTTTCAGTTAAACATAAAATGAACCTTTAGGGTAGCTGATGTCTTGTCTTAGGCTGCTCAGCATGTGGATGTTCCCTGATCTTCATATTCACACTTGTGAATAATGAGACTTCTCTTATTTCCCTGGGAAGTAATGCCCACTTTTTTACTTTGACAGAGCTCCTTCCCATCCTAGAAGGGAAAATATCAAGTCAGATCTCCATTAGTCCTTCCATCTCTGCACTCAGCAAAGGGAGCCTTCAGATCTATGCTTAATTCACCCACTCCCCTAGAATTAATGGAACTGTGCTTACTGGAACATATGCTGAAGCTTAAGCACAGTGCAGTGTTTTCAACATGAAGGAATGGCTATAGAACATGCATAAATTCTGGCTGACCTATGACAGCTTAAAGCACTGCGGAGGACTGTTAACAAGCCTGTTTGGACATCACCTTGAATAAATGACGTTATCCCTAAGTAAGGGAAGGAACAGCTGAGCACCGGGGAGGTACACAAAGTGCCAGAGCAAATTCTCACACTGTCAGGTGCAAAGAAAACTGAGATTTCACCCCAAAAACCCAGTTCACAACAAGGCTACAAAATCCCGGCTGAGAATTTCTGTGTTAGACTTGAAGCTCAAGACTGTACTGTAGTTCAACCAACAATATTTTGTGCAGCATGACCTAAAAAGTTCACAATAAAACCAAAACAAACTTCAATTTCAACTTGATAAATGAACTCGGGACATAATAACAAAGAGTGCTGATCTGGGCAAATAAAAGAGCATAAAGAAAAGAGAGCAGTGAAAAAGCTATCAAGGAAAAGCTCAGACTCGCATCCCTTGGAAGTGAAATTAAAGGCTCTCATTCATTTCCAGAGAAGTCAGAAAGGAAAATACCATTACATGCCATACCTTGAACCACTTGACGTCCATGTTGGGCCTGGACAGCTCACACTCAAATGTGACCTTGTCCTTCTCAATGACGCTACTGTCTGCCAATGGTTTGCTGATTTTCACAGGCAATTCTGAGAAGGAGAAAGAAGAATGTGGATTTAGTTGGGAACTTAGTTTTGTTCATAACCAGGTCCATGGGTGCTGTTAAATGGATCCTTCCAGATGGAAAAAACATTTCAGGTGGCCTCCTAGATTTTACCCCTTTTTGTGTTGCACGCAAGACTGAAAAAAAAAATTACTTCTGCAAAGTTCTTCTTGTCATAAGGAAACAAATATTTGGGGAATGGCAGAACCAGGTAAAATTTTCCTTCACGTCAAGAAAGTATAAATTTCACTCTCATGCTCTTGGTGTGGTTTCTGCTATGATTATTTGGACTAATTAAGCTTCTCCCTGATGAAAGCCTAGAAGTATATCACAAGAAGGACCAACTTACCCGTGACCTTTTATTTGTCTTACTCAAGCATCTCCTCCTGACCAAAACTGACAATAAAAGATTCAGCCAGACTACAGGTTTGAGCAGCTGAGTTGTTTCTAGGACCTCCTGCAATCTCAAGCTTGGAACACACACTTGTCTTTTGACTAAGTGTCTCTTATAGTGCAGTAAAACAACAGGTTTTCACACAGCGATTCCTCATTTACCTTGATCTGAAATCATTCTCAAACCATGTGGGATCAGTCCAGGGAGAAGGGGAGGAGAGGGGAAGGGAAAGGGGAAGTCCACAGTCCTCTAAAATCAGGCTTCTTAGCCTAAAGCTCAACAGCAAATAGCAGTCCACTTCCCCACATTGCTAGACTCCGAGCATTTAAAGAACATCAGCTGACCTCATTATGAGCTCTAACATAGCCAAAGGAATTCATATATTCAAATATTCTCTTGAGTGATGAGAAATATGGAGCATAACTTCAGACTTCTGCTGTTAAACTCTCACTTCTATCATAAACCAGAGTAAGAGTTCAATGCTGTTTTAGATGGAGGACTCATATTTTAAATAACTCATCTCATTAAGGCTTGGATTCCCTACTACAATTAGTTAAATTCCAGTTTGGATCATGCTTCACCTTGGATCACTTAGGGCTTCAGCCACTTATTGGAACTAACTCAATTTGTCTACAGAGAAGCTGTTTTCTATAGCAACAATAAGCTGTGATTGCAACTGGATGTCGGGAGAGCACAAATCCCGCAGTTATCCTGTACCAACATCCTCTCCTTCCATCAGAACAGCAAGTTTTTAAACCAGACTCATGCAAGCTTGCATGACACACCTTGTGCAAAACTGTTGGCAGCCATCAGGACAGCCAGTTGCTTCCTGTATAGACACTGTTCTATCAGTTTTGTTTTTTTGTCTCGCTAGAACAACAGCCAGTGTCTGAAAACTCCCACAACTGAAGCAACCACGCTGATATACCGCAGTCACTGGAGGTGCTCAAGAGCCACGGGTATGTGGCACTGGGGACGTGGTTAGTAAGTCCAGTGAGGGTGGGCTGGGTTGGACTCAGCTATCTCAGTGGTCTTTTCCAGCCTTGGGTGCAACTTGTAAGAGGGAATGAAGCAGCAAACTGCCCAGCACTGAGCTGCATTCTTCTGACACATGGTATCAGTGAACTGCTGTATTTCCCTATCTTCTCTGGAGCTATTGATCTAACCTAATTGAAAAAGTAAGCCTGAACCTAGATATAAATCAGGATCATAGTCACCCATGGTTGCTTATATATTCAGAAAGACACTCCAGAGGGTAATTCAGCGCATCTAGAAATTAAAGTAGAAGCTCCTTAGTCAAAAATATTCCACAGCCAGATTTTCACCTCGCTACCACTACATTAAAAAGGAGAATCCAACTTGTGGTGTGGGTCATTGATGTTGTTCCGGGGGGAACTGTGGCTGTTCCATGCCCACAGGTTAGAAGACAGCCAGTCTTCCTCTAAGCCACATAAAAAGCTGCTTAGTGCTCCCAAAGCGAATGCTCACCAGTTGTTTCCAACTTGAAGGTCATCTTCTGGCCAGCAGCCTCGCAGATGTATTCTCCAGCATCTTTCTTCTCCAGCTGCTCCACAACCAGACGCCGTGTTTTGCCCACAGATTCCATTCTGAACTTTCTGGAGGAGGCAAGCAGTCTTCCATCCTTGTACCATTTTACTTCTGTTGGATCCTGTGCTACTTCACAGCTGAGGGAGGCACTTGCTGCCAGGGCAGCACTCACCTCTTTCTGCACCTGCTCCTGGTTTATAAACACAGGTTTTGGCTCTGAGGGAAGAAAAGAAAAAGTATTGACTGAGGGACCGAAATGAGACCAACTTGCAGGTTTGTATGTACAGGTTGGAACAGGTTTAGGTTACCACTTGTGCCCAAACTAATAGCCTTCACTAGAGAATATCAGCTCTTCTGTTGAAACAAAGTGTCAAATCTAGGCAAGAAAGAACCTAGGAACTGAAGGAACCAAGAGGGTCCTTGAACACCAGTCCCATGGTTGCAAGTCACTATGCAAACATATTGAACCCAAAAGAACATCTGTCCTGCAGGCAACCAAAACCTGAGTTCCTTTTACTTAAGACCCACTGTGAAACATCAAAACACATAAACATGTGATAGTCAAACCACTGGCTGCCTTTTCATGACCCAGAACAGTACTCCTGGCTTCCTGAACAGACTCCTCATGGCCTCTACCATTGCCACAACTGTGACTGTCAAAGGCACAAAGGAAATATGCTCACCAACGCAGTCCTTTGTTCTTCTGTGTGTGATTTGCAGATATCTATCTTACTTTGAGCTCTGGCAATAGTCAGCTCTACCAGGTCTCTTACTGTGAGTAGCAGACTCACCTATCCAGATGCAGCCTCCAACATAAAGGCATAGTAAAAAGGCAGTGTACTACTAGGAGAAGTTCCTGCTTCTCCTGCCATGAAAGGCTGCACGTAGAACATGCACTCCAGCCTCACTGCACATACTTATCTTAGTCAAATGTTTAGGTGAACAAGAATTACAGTTTGGGATCTCAGGCACAGGAGAGATTTGAATAATATCTTGAATATTGCTTCCACTGTACATATATTACTAATTATTGCTCTACAGACAGACTGAAACAGGTCTTTGTGTCATACTGAAACCAAATACTTTCTACAAACCCAGGCAATCAAGTCTAGGGAAAAAACCTCAGCACAGACTACAGTGATCCAGGTGCAGTATAATAGAAACTAGATTTTACTTTACTGTTCTCTGCTGTATTTCATACAACACCTGTCTTACCTGTGACATGAATCTTGAAGGTGAGTTTCTGGCCAGCAGCCTCGCAGCTGTACTCCCCTGCATCTTTCTTCTCCACCTGGCTCACCACCAGCCGACGCTGTTTGCCCTCTGACTCTACCTTGAACTTCTTGCTCGAGGTGATCAGTTTCCCCTCCTTTTATCACTTGACCTCTGTGATAAAATGTTTGCTCATTAAGACCGGGATGTGGTAGCATTGTGGTGGAGTGCTTGTTCATTAGGACCGGGATATAATGGTGGAATATGGAGGCCACAAAGGTTGCAGAACACTCTAATTTTATGGGTAGATTGTGTACTCTGCGTAGTTACAGGCAAAGCGCGCCCCGATGGATACAAAGTTCCACGGAAGGACCAACCAAGGAACGACACACCAAGTCGCACGATCACAACCGACCAATTAAAGGACAATACGCTCGGGATGGACAATACAAAAGAAGTTGCAAGGGACGGGACGGCGCGGCAGTTGGAGGAACAATAATCCCCCTGTCGCCCAGCGCTGAATTGCCTTTTAGTTTTACCCGCTACAATTAATAAAAGTTTATAATTGGAACATTATTGGCTCATTGCTTATAAATTGATGACAACCTCCATCTTCTCCTGCGCCACCTCGCAGCTCAGCGTGGCATTTTTCTGTTGTTGCAGCCTTCACCACCTTCTGTACCTTCTCCTTGTTTGTAAATACAAATTCTGGCTCTGAAAAGAGAGAGATACATTAGTTTGGCCTCTTGAAAGAAGAGCAGGTTTTGGGGAAGGAGTCAGAAAAATGAATCAGTTCTCCCAGTCTGATGCCCCAAGAGAATGATGTGGAGAGAAGTTGTGCAATTTATGGATGCCCCATCCCTGAAAACATTCAAGTCTAGGCTGGATGGGTGTTAGAGCAACCTAGTCTCAAAGAATGTGTTCCTTTCCAGGACAGAGATTGGAACTGGATGATCCTCCAGGTCCCTTCCAACAAAAGGCATTCTGTGATGCTTCTTGTATGACTCTCATGACTCTTTCGTCCCCTAGCTGCCATTTACTTATGTCTTCAAAACATCAACTTATACAAAACATTCCTGTAGTATTCTCTCCCATGCTAAATGAGCCCTTCCAAGACAAAAACATGTTACATAGAGCACACCCCCTAGTGCTTGACACAAAGCCCCTGTTCTGAAACTTCCTGAGACGCAGCTGCATTGCAGAGTTGTTCTAGTGGTACAGGCACGTGGGAATGGAGAAGTGCAATCAGAACTTTCTTGTCTATGGCCTCATTCCCACAGCAAAAGGAAATTCCTGAAGATTTTAAAAGATGGAGCTGCCTCACAACTGTATTTAGAATAATTTGTTCAATTTCCTCATCAGAAATTAACCACCCCAAAGTTCAGCTCCAAAAATTTTAAGCATAGCAGGGAAAACTTACAAACTAATGACCGTTTTCTAAAACATTCTAGAATGAAAGGCCAAAATGTGTTCTCTCTCACCTGTGACATGAATCTTGAAGGTGAGTTTCTGGCCAGCAGCCTCGCAGCTGTACTCCCCTGCATCTTTCTTCTCTACCTGGATCACCACCAGCCGACACTGTTTGCCCTCTGACTCCACCTTGAACTTCTTGCTCGAGGTGATCAGTTTCCCCTCCTTGTACCACTTCACCTCCATCTTCTCCTGGGCCACCTCGCAGCTCAGCGTGGCATTTTGAGTCAGTGCAGCCTTCACCTCCTTTTGTACCTTGTCATTGTTTGTAAACACGTCTTCTTTCTCTGCAGGGACATCACAACAGTCACACCATTTTGCTGTAGTCTGCTGCAGAGCTTACTCCAGTTCCCCATTTTCATTATACTTGCCCTTCACAGGGACCATCATGATGCCTCATTAAGACAGGAAAATACTTTCCCCTCTATTTTGCCTTGGGAAATGAATAGGCATATCATTTCATATCATATCATAAATCTAAACATTTCGCAGTCTGATAGCAGATTTGGACATGAGATTTAGAACACCTGCATGCACTGCTGAACCTCCTCCCTTCTCTTTGTTTCTTCTGATGTCTCTCTACATTTCCAGTAAATCAGAAGGGAATGGCCCTCTAGAACAGGTTGCCCAAGGAGACTGTGGATGCTCCATCCCTGCAGGCATTCAAGGCCAGGCTGGATGTGGTTCTGGGCAGCCTGGGCTGCTGGTTGGCAACCCTGCACATAGGAAGAAGGGGGTTGGAACTGGATGAGCACTGTGGGCCTTTGCAACCCAGGCCATTTATGAGTCTGATTAGTGGCACTTTCCACCTCATTGTGTCATTCAAATTTTGTAACCAGATCTCATCAAACACCTCCCCTTTTCTCACTCCTTGCATGCCTGGTGTGCTTTTGCACTGTAACCCTGCAGACACCAGCTGACTACAAGAGCTGCACAAGTTACCCTCCTTGCCTATTGTTTGTTGCAGTAATTCATTCCTGGATGGAAAAGCACATGTAGAAAAGTGTTGCTATGACACTAGATGACAAAGAAAGTCCTATAGCCAAAATGTTTTGCACCAGAGAGGCTGTAAGTTGATCCTCCAAATGCAAGACACACAAAATGAAGTGTTCCTTTATCTCTGGGATTCCAAGCATTTTCTCACCTCTGACTTTCACTTGGAATGTTGCTTTGTCATCTTTTGTTTCACAGCTGTAGCTCCCTTGGTCTTTCAGGGTCACATTTTTGACCATGAGCTTGCGGTGCGTCCCCTGGGAGATGATGGTTGTCCTCTGGTCCTGCTTCACCTCTATTTGATCTTTCTTCTATACGACAGCTCCGCTTGCAGCTGACACCTCACACACCAGCTCCAGGTCTTCAGAAGGACTGACTGATATTTCTGGAGTCGTTTTGGACTTGCTGACAAAATTAATGGCTTCATCTGAAGAAAAAAAGAGAAAGTGGTTTACATCCTGACTCAGGCTTATTCAGCACAGCATTAAGATACAGTTAGAACTGATTGTAATGTCTCTGCTCATTACATCTGGGGGATCAAGTTTCACCTCTGGAGGTACTCACATACAAACGTGTGCTTGATTCTCCTGTGTAAGGAAAGAGTAAGTTCTATGCAGACAGTTCTTATTTCTTCTAATCAATTCTGTATTCTGCACATGTTCTTCTGAAGCTAAAATGAAGGCAGCTAAGTAACCTGTTTGCAATACATGAACAAACCAATTCAACACCTTGTCTCTAAGCTAACAAGCAGCGTTTGATGAGCACATCAGTATTTCATGCCCTTCATTCCATCCAGACTGTATTGGCAATAACTATGCTGGTATTAACAAGGATAGCAATTACAAGCAAAATGGTAGAAATACAGAAGATATAAGGAAAAGGGAACTCACCAGAGCTGAGGCGATCCTCCCTGGTGAGCGATCTCCAAGAGATGCTGCCTCAGTGAGGGTCAGCCCTTAAATGAGGTCTCAGAGGAGGTGGAGTCGAACTCCACCCCTCCAGGGAGCACAGCTACATAACTTTCACCTGTGCTCCCACAGCTGACCCCACACTTGCCTCAGCTGATCAATCAGTGGTTCACATTGTGATCTCCCATACACTCCACCCCTTCACAACGTGAACCAATGATTAGGTGAGTTCCCCTTATTACAGAGACCCAATCACGACGCTGATACAATCTCCCATCGCATTAGATGTTGATATTATTCAAATGATGATGATTGGATGGGTGTTTATGATCTTCCATGGGCCAGTGCTTGATAGATGTTACCGGAGACAAATCATCTTGAAGTGCAGGTCCGTCTGCGTTTCATCAGTCCAGAGTAATGGTCCTAGAGGCTTAGAATCAATCTTAAGGGGAGTAATATAGATGTTTCAAGGGTACTAGGAGGGGAAGATCCGCCCTCCAGGGCAAGATATAGGCCGTATTCTTATCTTGGGTCAATACTTCTGCTTGTACTGGATTATGTCCCGGCCTCCGATACCATACCCTCTGGCCAGATATCTGTGGCTGTATAACTATATCTGGCACCAGAGGAGGAGTCTTGATCTGCCATAGGGACATAATAGGTGTTCCTTTAGCAATAAAGGCCGGAGTATTGACCACGATGTCAGTAGGCCATGTACCTATCACCGAGGGGGTGACTGAACCTCCCACCTCCAATAATCTCCCCCAAGGTGCAAGTAGGCCACACCATTTGGGTCCTACCTGCACCTTCCAAGGCCAATTTATCTTATGGATTCCCGGTTCTAAATTCTCAGGGGCAGGGAGCAGAAGATTATTTTCAGTACCAACCTGCGGTTTTACCTTATTATCGGTGCCTGTAATTTGGATCCTAAGAGGGGAGGCCCATATAGTTTGTAACATTTTCAGGGCACTGGGTCTGCCATCCCGAGGTCTTTCATTCAGGTCCCGCACGGTTTCATATAATCTTTTTGTCCACCCCTGCAGGGACTGAGAGTCTGTTTTCAGGGCAGCCTTAAGGATACCATTATAACGTTCAATAAGGCCTGCCCCTGTTGGGTTATATGGCAGGTGGAATCGCCATTCAATGTTGTTTTCTTCTGCCCAGCGCTGTATCATCGCTCCAGTGAAGTGAGTCCCTTGGTCACTCTCGATAACTTGAGGTGTCCCGTATGCAGACATCAGTTTAGTAAGTGCCTTAATTGTGTATGCTTGATTTGCCTTTGGTACAGGATAGGCTTGCAGCAGTCCACTTACAGTGTCAACGCAGGTCAGGGCATATCTCGCCCCCTCAGACCGAGGGAGGGGCCCAATGTAGTCGACCTGCCATCTCTGAAGAGGACTATATCCTCTAGCAATGTGGGATGTTGTTTCAGGCAACGGTCTCGGTCTCATCTTTGAGCAAGCATCGCAATCCTGACATGCTTGAACGATATCAGATAGTTGTACAGGCAGCCCCCATGCTTTAGCAGCTGCCCACATTATCTTCTGTCCAGCATGCCGTAGCTTCTGATGTAACCAACGGGCAATATTTTCAGATTGTGAATTCTCAATCCATCGGATTCGGGCCAGTGTGTCAGCTTCATCATTTCCTGGTGACTGCAAGGGTTGATGACCAGAGACATGGTAGACACATACTGTCCTGTGTTTGACCGTATTCCAAATGTCTACCCACATGTCTTTACCCCAAATCGGTCGGGTGTGGAGAGTCCATTCCTGGGTAGCCCATTGCGTAATCCACAGAGTGAGCCCCCGGTACACAGCCCAACTATCTGTACAGATGTTCAGGACGCCGTCACCAGGTTCTTTAGTTATAACCATCCACACGGCTCGCAATTCTGCCCATTGGCTGCTTTGACCATCCCCCTCATCAAACCAGATGGTCTCAGTAGAGGGATGGTATGCTATTGCTCGCCACTTGCTCGGGTTGCCTCTGCTGGACCCATCCGTATACCAGGCATCTTCAGGAATAGGATATCTTCCTTCCTGAACGGGACTCTTCTCTGGTGGAGCAACCATCGGTTCTTTTGATGTATCACTGTGATACGTCACTGGGCCTAGGATCTTCTGTAGTTCTTCTTTAAGTGGAGATGAAGACAGACTGCTTCTCTGGCTTAGATAGGCGACCCATCGTGCCACCGTTTGTGCTTGGGCCACCCCCATCTTAGGAAGGTGAGTCAAATCTCTCACCCACCCCTGGATTGGTAATGAAGTCTTAACTATGACCTCTGCTGTTTGCGTTATCGGCTCTACTGCTTGTAATGCCGAATAGGCAGCCAATAACTGTTTCTCAATCATGCTATATCGTTCTTCTGCTCCGTGCCAAACCTGAGACCAGAATCCAATGGGGGTTCGAACAGAACTCTGGCGTTGCCACAGGCCCCAGCCAAAACCATCTTGAGTAACATGAACATCTAGTTCAGCTGGGAGGGTCGGATCAAATATACCCAACGCCTGAGCTTGTTTAACTGCCAGTTTTGCCTGTTGGAAAGCATCCTGTTCTATCTTTCCCCAATTCCATGATTGACCCTTCTTTGTAAGCTTGTATAATGGCCTTAATAGCTGAGCTAAATGAGGTATAAAGGAGCGCCAATACCCCAATATACCCAAACATTCTTGCAATTGTTTTGATGTTGTAGGGACTGGAAACGCTTGGACTTTATCTACTACCGCACTGGGTAGTACTTTGGTTTTCCCGGACCAAATTACTCCCAGGAATTTTACAGATAGCCCCGGACCTTGCACCTTCTGTGGGTTTATAGCCCACCCTCTTTTCTGCAGGTAAGCTATCAACAAATCTGCTGCTTGTCTCACCGCCTCTAACGAATCGGATGTTAACAGGAGGTCATCAATATAATGATATAAATTGACATTATTTGGCTTTTCCCACTTAGCCAGATCACGTGCCACTAAATTATGACAAAAAGTGGGCGAATGTACGTACCCTTGGGGTAGGACCTGGAAAGTCCATTGCCTCCCTTCCCATGTAAATGCAAACTGATCTTGCGATTCTTCACTGATTGGAATACTGAAGAATGCATTCGCCAAATCCAAGACACAGTGATATGTTTTGATTTCCCTGCTTAGTGTGTCCATTAGGGAGGCAATATTGGGTACAGCCGCATGAACAGGTGGCGTGACCTTATTTAATTCCCTATAGTCTACTGTCATCCTCCATGTTCCATCCGGTTTTCGCACTGGCCATATTGGGGAGTTATATGGGCTATGTGCAGGCCTTATAATACCCACTCTTTCTAATTCCTGCACCGTCTTTGTTATTTCATCCTGCCCACCCGGGAGTCTGTACTGTTTCACATTAGTAATCCGGCGTGGCTTCGGCAAACAAATAGGCTCATGTTTTGCATGGCCTCTCAATATTGTCTGGATTGCCCGGATACTAATGCATCTCTGCCGCAATCGGAACTCTCCCACTGTTGTATGGAGAGCCAGACCCCACAGGATATCAATTCCTAATATATACTCTGGAATTGGGGCAATGGATACCTTGTACTCCCGTGGTGGAAGACGCCCGACCCCCAGTTTTACCCAGGTTTGGGTGACCGGAATGGTTTGTCTCCCAAAACCTCCAATCATCACTCTATTACCTTTAAATTTAGTTGGGTCTCCATATATTATAGATGTCTCTGCCCCGGTATCAACTAGGGCCATAACCTTCTGTATATTCTTTCGGGACCAGTATATCGTCAGTTCCACATAGGGCCTCCGGTCCCGTCTAGAGGCCCTAGGAGGACTGACATCCCTCGTCAAGCCATGAACTGAGCCAGATTCAAGTCTTTTACCTCCGATACCTCCGGTGTCATAACCCGAGGCACCTGAGGTGGCTTCTTTTTCCTATTTGGAACTATAAAATCTTCTAAATTCCATGTTGTTGTTGGTCGCCGCTCTATAAATCTTATCCCTGGCCTTTTGGGTTTATTCTGAAATTTTTGTTCATCCTTCAGTTGCTTCCACAACTGAAGGAGAACCTGATTGGGCTGCCCATCAATTTTTGAAAACTGAATGCCTGCCCGGAGCAGATCATTAAACATTTGTTTCCGGGATACCCTAACAGGTCCTGCCCGAGAAGTTCGCGGGGCCGATCTTCTGGCTCGCACTATTGGAAAAGCCTCGGCATCCTCAATCACCCTGATATTGCGCTTAGCTCGTAAACGCTCAGTTTCTCCGAGGTCTGCTACCAATTGGGCGGCTTGTTGGACTACTGCCTCTGCGGATACTACTGGATTAAGTATGGAAACCAAGGTTCCATACATATGAGAGGGTGCTTACTGTAAAATTAGGTCCCTCATTCCCGCAGAAAATTTAACCATATCAGGGCTATCGAATGTGTCTTCGTAGATAGCCTCTCTCATACCTAATTCGCGTATATAATTTTGAAGGTCTTCCATAGAAGACCACATCCCTGTGTTTACTGGCATGTCAGTTTTATTTGTCCACACCATGCGGCAAGCAGCCGTTATCCATTCTACAATTGAATGGTTTTCTTCAGGGAACTGAGTCCCAGCATACAGTCTCTGCCGAAGGGCAGGATGTACTGTTATTGTGGCCAACTTAGATACTTCGGGGCCACTAACCAGTACACTATCTGCCCCTGAATCCCATAACCGTAATAACCAAGCCGGAACACTTTCCCTTGGCCTTTGCCTAAATCGTTGCACTAGGTCCATGAGTTCAGTAGGCGTATATGGACGGGCTGTTACATGTAAAACAGATTCGGCAGGGGGCCATTGATCAGGAGGCACTCCTGCTGGTCGATCTTGAATTTTCTTTGTTTTTTGAGTTATTACTGGACGGACTTCTAGTGAGTCCGTCTCAGATGGTTTTTCTAGATCAGATTTAGTGATCTTATTTTGATTCATTTCTTCAGGATCTTGATCGTCATTAAATGAAATGTATCTAATTTGAGGGTTGGAGGAAGAAAATGACGGTTTTTTTCCTGTCAATAGATTGATCTCGCCCTCCAATTTTTCAATACGGGCCTTTAACAATTCATTTTCATGTGCAATGTTGTTTGATTTTATCTCTGCCCAATTTAAAGCATTTAATAATGGCCAGGCTGCCATAGATGCAGCCATTCGCTTTTCTTTTGTAATTAAGATATCTTTTTGTAGTCCTAGAAAGTAATCAGTTAGACAATAGGCGTCCATGTTATTTGGTACTCTTAAAGGGCCCCATTGTTCAATAATTGTTGCTAATTGGTAATATGGGGACGCCTCAAAACCTGGAATTTGTCCAGGAAGGCATGTCCCTAAGGGGGTGGTCTTCTCCCCCTTGTATCAATAAAAGATTTTCCACACAAAGGACATTTTTTTTTTTCCTTATATTTCTAGATGCCAAGTCAGTGGCTCCTGCCTGGCTTGCCAAATGTATTGGCAATAACTATGCTGGTATTAACAAGGATAGCAATTACAAGTAAAATGGTAGAAATACAGAAGATATAAGGAAAAGGGAACTCACCAGAGCTGAGGTGATCCTCCCTGGTGAGCAATCTCCAAGAGATGCTGCCTCAGTGAGGGTCAGCCCTTAAATGAGGTCTCAGAGGAGGTGGAGTCGAACTCCACCCCTCCAGGGAGCACAGCTACATAACTTTCACCTGTGCTCCCACAGCTGACCCCACACTTGCCTCAGCTGATCAATCAGTGGTTCACATTGTGATCTCCCATACACAGACAGAACCTGCCTGAGGAGCAAGCTGATGGCTGTCAGCTACAGGCAGACCTAGCTTTGTACTGCATTTCTTAGAGCAACAACTGTTGCTTTCAGTCACTGAATATACCAAGGCCAATTACTATGCCAGGAACATTTATGGCATCAGTGAACAAAAAATGCGTTAAAAATTGTAATAGACAGGAGCCATTTATTCTTTTATAACTAGGTGACCAAAGAACAACAGTCCTTCTAGAGTCAAGCTGTTAAGAACTAATAGCATCAATCAATATCACATAGATAGATTACTTCCCTGCCCTAAGACCATCTTGCGACCATTTGGTGCTCCCAATTAAGCCCTCTTGATGGCATTTTGTCTGAGCCATGCGACATTTTGTGATAGGAGTTACTGCTAGTGTTCCCTTAACCCTACACCAAAGTAGGATTAAGGTATCCATTCTCAGGGAATCATGCAGGCTTCCTCTGTATTTGATGCTCAGAGACAGCCCCAGAACTTTTTAAATCTTAGCTTAGCTCTCATCCAATAATGTTCATCAAACAGTGCAACTTGTCCTTTGGGGATGCCTTTGTTCTGCATCAACCAGTTCCAACGGAGTCTTCTTGGCTTGTTTTAGATCAGTTTTTCAACAGATAAAGCCAGGGTCTTTGAATTACAAAGTGAAATTGCAGAATGCATGATTCTCAACCAAACAGAACAGCAGGTGGGATGCAGGGTGAATACCTGAACCAACACCACCTGCAAGCAATCCTTCAATATCTTAGGAATCTCTAGCCACCCCAAATCCAGTGTTGTGCTTGATCTATCATCTCTGCTGAGTTTTTAGCTAAGCTGATGGTGAGCATCACGGTGGTGATGGGTGAGCAGTCAGACTAGAGGGTCTTAATCAACCGTAAGTGTCCTGTGATCAGAGGAACGTGAATGTGCTGTTAAAGGTCACAAGCGCTGCACTGCAGCATGAGCATACACAGCGAAAGGCTTTCAGTAGAGCTTCAGTTCATAAATGAGGACTGGGTTATGGAAAATAGGCTCAAGATATAAAACAGAAAACAGATCTTAACGCCAGGTTCTGTGAATGCAACCAGCTGAATTTCACAGATATTGAATTTCAATGACAATTTCTTGTGTTATTTTACCCTCCAGCTCCACCCTGAACAGGAACATGTCAGTGACAAGCATTACTCCTCCAGGCTTGACCTAACAGTGCTTTACTTGCACTATGAGCTAATGGCTGTGCTTACAGCACCTCAGGGAGACACCTCAGAGATCACAATGTCCTTCGGGTACAGCAGGAGACACTCAACTCTCCAAATGTGGAGTTTAATTTGTCCAAAGAGGAGACAGGATTCCCATGCTAATAACTTAGGACCATTTCAGTCATAGGTTTAAAGATGATGTAAGTGCTGAGGCAATACATGAACTAGATGAATGAAGCCCAGATGTCAGGGCTCAAGTCGTGACTCCAGCCCCAGCTGGAGCTAAGGCTGTCTTGAATTCATCACAACACAGTTACATTATTTGCTCATACTGTGGATTTGCATAGGGACAACAGGAAGGTCAGAATTGCTTCAATAGAGCTATGCAATCTTTGTCCTAAATACTGGAAACCCACAGCGTTGGACAAATAAAATGAATTAAGTCTGAAGTGCTTTACATGGATTGTGATCCTATGTTTGCCTCACAAACTTACCTGAGACTTTCCAATCAAAAATCAGAGTGTCATCTCCAATTGTGTAGATGTATGTTCCCTCGTCTTCTTTCGTTACAGCTGAAGCCACAAGCTTATGCAGTTTCCCTTTATCTTCCATTGTGAATTTCTTACTGGTCTTGATTTCTTTGCCATTTTTGTACCACTTCACCATGACATTGGCTTCAGAGGTCTCAGAAACAAATTCAGCTTGTTTTCCAGCAACGGCCCTGATTACTCCTCCACTTGTCTCTTTGATTACGAAGTTTGCCAGTGCTGAAACAAAATATGAAGACACAAAATACATATGATGGTAAAGAACTGCAGGGACATTGGTGACCATGAGGCATTCATTTATCATAAGATCAAACGTGCACGTTTAATCCTAGTTCTAATTGCTAGATTCTAATTCAGAAGCTGGCAAATTGGCAGCTTTTATAAACCACGTACCAGATTACCTTATCTCCACAAGTTGAAGGACGTACACTGTACAGGGGACAGAGCCAAAGGAAGAAGCCCAAGGCTTCAAGAAAATGTCTAAAATAGGAAAACTGAGGAAAGAATTGGAACAAGCAAACTAGAAGGAAATCAATGGAGGGGGTATCTATTACTGCACTGTAACCCCCTGGCAAACAAATCAAGCCTAAAAGATAGAGATATCACTTAGGACTGAAAAGAAAAAAGAAAAAAAAGAATTCCTTTATGGAAATTAATTGGAGTGCAAAAGTTAGATGATAAAACTGGCCCTTATTAACACACAGTGGAATAATTGACTTCAAAGATTCAAAATCTCACCACTGTCTTAGCCAAAAGTTCAAGCCTAAGTCCACGGTCCTATTTTACTGAGGGTAATTGAGCTTGTTTTCCAACTTCTTGTTAACATATCATTTCAAAACAGCGCACACAACTGAGTTGGGTCTGTTGAGACAGCGCAGTCAGAGCTGCTAAAATCAAAGTCTGGATTATGCATGCATTTGTTCTGCAGTTCCAAGAACACGCATGTATAATACAAATTCAACAACGTTCTACAGAATGCCTGTATTTAGGAGCTCGAGAGCCAGCTGATGGACACTGGGATGACTGAGATCCTGTCAATACATTTAACTCCATCCTATCATACAGTCAAATTTCATTCATTTTTTCAGGAACTGTCTCTTATCATTGTAGTCCCGTCACCACTGCTGGATGTGAGCCCAACCACACAAAAGCAGCTGCTGGTTTTCACTGCAGATACTGCAGTAAGGAGAAACAGCCTCCAGACTGGACCAGCTGAGCGTGGCCCTACCAGGATTTGCTCCAAAGGTCTTATTACCAGTAGTGCTTCCCGATGAAATACATGGGGGTCCTCCTTTGATTCCAACCCCAACCCACCCCACCATGCCCCCTGATAACATCCATCAGGGCCACATCTCGACAGCTCCTGAACACCTCCAGGGATCCCACCACCTACCTGGGCAGCCTGTGCCAGTTAATTCTATGGGCAGACCTGCCAGTATGAAATATTATGCTAACATGACAAAGAGAGAGAAGAAAAGCAAAATTAAGACTAGCTGACAAGCCTTGGCAGGAAGTTCTGCTCTCCATCAATTTAGTCCCTGTGACTCTTCACAGGTGTTTTCTACATTTGGGATCACTGCTACAAAAAGAGATGTTGACATCATCTCTTGTGGCCACCCTGACAGAAGAGCAGGAAGGCTGGGATGCTCTTTTTCCTGTCTTTCCCTTGATTTCCTCTATATCTTAGGGACGAATCACAGGACAGAACACAGAAATCAAATGGCTCTACAAAGCAGATTGGCCAGTTCAAGTCAAAACAGCCACTGAAAACACCCCAGATGCTGTCTGACAACAGCTGGACTGTCGGGGAGTCAGGTGAATGCAGTCTGCTGGCCCTGGGCAGGAAGAGGACAGCCCAGACTGTCACATACCTTTCACTGAAAGCTGATAGAGCATTTTATCCCCCTCACAGATGCACTGATAACTTGCAGCATCATCCATTGAGTCGTTGTGAATTTTCAGGGTGTGTTTCTTCCCCACAATTTGCAGTTCATAATTTTCACTGGCCTTGAGCTCCTTCCCATCCTTCATCCACTCCACAGTAGCGCCTGTGTCTGAAAGCTCAGCCTGCAGTTTGGCTTCCTCACGCAGCCAAGCGCAGATCTTTTCTACATCTTTGCTCTTCTTGGTAAATCTCACTGCAGCACCTGTCAGGAGCAAAGGCCTCGTTATTTCAATTTATATCAGGCTAACGTGGTCAATGTTTGCTGCAACATCTCTGAAAAAGTATCACCTTCTGTTCCTGCACTCATCATTGTGTCAGTGCTGAGCAATTCACGATATTTCATTTGGTCTTCTTGCTGGATTTACTAAGTAAAAATCAACCAAACATCTCCTTCTACTGATTAATAATGCTCTAAACATGCTTCTGCAGAGGTTTCCACCCAATGACAAACAGGTCCTCCCATCATGAATGTTTATTTGTTCTACTTTGTCATGCAAAGCTGATTGATAGAGATATTATTGGAATGATTGCTCCCCTACTTCTAAACTATTCCAGTGCAATCAGAAAGGCTGTCTGAACCTGCAGCTGAAAGTACTGCTCTATGGTCATGCAGTGGTAAACCTGGTGACTGAATGCACTGGCCAATAGCTGTGAACTGCAGACATTCATCAGCTGGCATGCTTGCACGTTGTTGTAAGGTCAATAGTAAACATGGCATCCCCTCCAGGTACAGCTTCACCAGTTGTTAGGGGGGATTTCACAGCCAGGACTGGGTCTGAGGAAGAACATGTATGTCTTAATGCTCTTTAGATGCAAGTCTGGTATCTCATTTAGAGATGGAAGATTAAATCATAGGTACATTTCTACTTCTCCCTTTGCATGAGTGCTAGAAGAAGCACTTCTGTGCTTAAGATCTGTTACAGAAAGTTCTGCCTCTTGCACATGTGAGATATCAAAAGATAAGGATATTCATGTCTCTGTCACAGAAACAACTCGTATCACTTTAGTGGTAGCTGGAGGTTGATAGGAGATAGGAGAACTAGGAATAAAGGAAAGCCTTTGGTGTGTTAATGCACTGCTAACCTTAAAGTCAAAGGAAGCATCTTTAGGGAACCAACACAGCTGCTCAGCACACACTGACCCATTTCCATTGGGGTTTTTGTGCTTACCAAGGTGCACGCTCCCTGGGAATTCCAGAGACGGGCTCTGTCCATGCGCATTGACTGCAGACACTCGGAACTGATCATCAGCCTCTTCAGACAGATTGCTCACCGTGAACTCTGGGACGGGGACATGAGACTCGTGGCACCTCACCCAGGTGAAGCCAGTTAGTTTCTTGCATTCCACAATGTAGCCATCGACTGGAATGGGGCGGTGCATCTTCGGAGGGGACCATGCCAGCGTCACTGAGGTTTCTGTTTTATTTTTCACCACGGGGTCAGTTGGGGGCTGGGTGGGAGGTTTTCTGGGAGCTGAACAGAAATAAATTTCAGAAATATTAGCATAAGGTCATGTAGGCTGGAAAAGACCTTCAAAAGACCTTCAAAATCAGCAGACTCAACTTTCAGCATGACCTACTGAGTCCCACCATTAACTACTGTGGTACCTGAGGACATACATGACAAGCTTATTCCTGCAGGTATTTACATAGTGAATATATTCACCCTCTGGTTGCTTTGGAACATTTTAGAGGTTAAAATCCCATCAGACTTTTTCACTGTGTGCAGCCACTGATACAGGCAGGAGGCTGGGAATTACCTGATGGGCTCTAGTTACAGACTACTGACACAGTAAAGGATTGATTTCATTTAATTTTGGCCATCAGAAAGTTTGGTGTCTGGTTTCAGTCACCCATCTGGACTCCAATTATAATCATATGGAGAACAGCACATTCAGGAGAACTCATCTCAATAAACCTGAATGAAATCACAGAATCATAGGATCATGGGAGGGCTTGGGTTGGAAGAAACCTTCAAGATCATTAAGTGCTAGATGCCAAAGGTCCCACTAACACAGTATTAAGCCAAAAGCTAGATGCTGGAATCAGATCTCCTGACCTTACCATCAGAAACTGAGATGTCATATTTTGCTCAGAGGTGCCTGCTTGTAGGAGGGACAGCTTCCGAGCTTTTTCTGCTCCAGGAACCAGCTCGAGCTTCAGAATTTAAACAGCAGTCAGAAATTAAACTGAGCTTTGTCACCTCCATCAAATAGAAGGAGTGGTTGGGTGGTACAGCTTTCCAAATCGCTTAGAAACTGTCACAACAATCAGATGCCTACCTTTTCTTTTTTAACTTGTTAATACATAGAGCTTAATAGCATCAGAATGCCCCAAGCACTTCAGACAACAGGACAGCTGTAAACCCTTCTTTAAGGATTCCTTTGTTTAACCACTGAGTAACTGTAATTCAGTGGTGCTGGTAGGAGAAGGGAAGTCCTAATCTTCCCAGATGGTGAACAGAGTTGATGTTCACATGCAGACTGGTGCTGCAGCAGAGCCAGAAACCACTCATTTGGGAAACACAGCACCAAGAAAATAATGGGAATAGCTTCATAAAATCAGGAGCTTCACTCAAATTTCATGTCAGATCTATAATTCTTCCTATTTTCAGGAAGAAATGATTTCCCTTTTTCTTGTAGTTTTATTTTCTTTTCCTTTCCAGCAAGCAGCTTTGTAGCTTACAAATTGTTTTCTAATCACCTCCTGGTGTGGACAAATCACACAGGTCTGACTCCATGTTTTACATAGTTAGCATATTATATTTGTTCCACTATGGAACTGTACAGTCATAGAATGGCCTGGGTTGAAAAGGATCCCAAAAATCATCCAGTTCCAACCCCCTGCTATGTGCAGGGACGCCATCCACCAGACCAGGCTGCCCAGAGCCACATCCAGCCTGGCCTTGAATGCCTGCAGGGATGGGGCATCCACAGCCTCCTTGGGCAACCTGTTCCAGTGCGTCACCACCCTCTGAGTGAAAAGCATCTTCCTAAGATCCAACCTGATCCACAACCCCTACACACCCTCAGAGCCCCCTAGAGCCCCTAGTCCTCCTATTGCCCACCACAGCCCCATATGCCCACTAGAGTCCCCCTCAACTCTCTTTACAGGCCCTGCACAGCTCTATATAACAGTCTTATAGAACTACCTCTAGTAGAAGCAATCTCCACACAGAGATCCTTTCCCAGCACACTGCGCCACGGGGGGAGCAAAACGGGGGGGGGGGCACATACACACACAGCGCCGGGGGGGCCCGTAACCGACCCCCACCCATCCTTTAAAGGGGTGGGGGGTCCGTTTTAATGGGGGGGGGGGGGCGAGATCACCTTCACCCCCCACCCCCCCATCCCCACCCCATCCTTTAAAAGGGGGGTGTCCATTTTGGTGTTGGGGGGCAGTGACAATCCGCCCCCCCACCCCATCATTTAAAGGAGGGGGGGTCCGAGACCACCCCCCCCACCCCATCTTTTAAGGGGGGGGGGTCAGGGGCTCATGGGGGGCAGCACATCGTGCACAACATTGTGGGGGGGGGGGGGGCTTTAAAAGGGGGGTTTACAAAAAGCATAGCTCTCAACTATAGATGGGATTGGGGGGGGCTCAATCGATGGGGGGGGGCCCTTCATGCAGGGGGGGCACAGCGTAAGTCAGCGGCTTTGAGGGAGGGTGTTGGGGCTGTTTGGCCTTTGGGGGGGTTATTGTGTGCCCCACCCCCACCACCCCCACACACAATGGGGTGTTAATGTGGGGGGGGGGGGGCTTAGATTAGTTGCGTTCCCTATAGCACTGCCCCCCCCCGTCATTAACCCCCCCGCTTTATCCTTACAGCTGAGCCCCCCCCCGACAGCGCCCCATTCATCTTGATGGGGGGGGGGGGGTTTGTCACACGACCCCGGCGCGGCTTACGGCACATCGTCGACCCCACCCCACCCCCCATAACCCCACCCGGGGGGGGAGGGGGCGATGTGGTGAGTGGGGGGGGGGTTCCGGAGGTGGGGGTGAGCAAAGCGCAATATGGGGGGGGGGGTCCTATAACTGGAGGGCAGCGGCTGCACAAAGAGCCCGCGGGGGTCGGAGAGCAGCACTTTGGCTGGGGGGGGTCCACGGGGTCCGGGGGTAATGCTGTCCCACCCCCTCCCCCACTGCCCACTGCCGACCCCCCCCCTCGTTGCCCCCCCGCCCCAACGTCAGCTCCTGCGGCAGCTCCTCGTCGCTCTCCTCCTCCTCTTCCTCGTCTGGGGGGTCAATATGTGGGGGGGGGGGTCCCATCGGGCAGCGGCAGCTCCGCCGGCTCCGATTGGCTGAGCCGCAGTGCGCGGGAGCGGCTGTTGTGTGCCGGTCGGTGGAGGGGAGGCTCTTCATGGAGCTGCCCCGCAGCCAACAACAGCCTGAATGAGATCCTGGAGTCCCAGACGCTGGAGGATGAGCTGGGAAAGAGCAGAGGCTCCCCACAGAAGGGCAAATCACGTCTGATAACGTGAGTGTGGAGCACAGCCAGCCCCTTCCTCACATGTGTGGGGCTTCCATGTTCCTCTGTGCCCATTGCAATGTGCCACCCCAATCCTGCTGCCCAGCCAGGAGTGGATGGGATGAGCAGGTTGGGATGCACAGAGCAGTGCTCAGACATTGCTGGGACATTTGTGCACTGCTGTTGAGCTTCCCTTTGTGCAGCAGGGGAGAGGATGGAGGTTTACAGGTGGATGGTTGTTATTTCTATGGCATTGCACAGGTGGTAGAACCATGTCCATTCCCAAACTTATTCCAGGGCATGCGGGAATTTGTGCAGTTGTAGTTCCTGAATTGTGCTATTTAAAACCCTCCTGTAAATGGGGATGTTTTGTAATGCCTGCTGGGGCTGCAGGCAGCATTGCCTTCCTCCTTAGGGGGCAGGTTTAATCACAAGCCTCCCTATTTCCTATCACAAACGTCCTACAAACCATGTCTGGGCATTGCTGTCTCGGCCTGGATCTCAGCTCCTGAGACTGTCAGATGTGAAGCAGCAGCAGCTGGGACAGGGCTGGCTCTGTGTGCCCTCTCTGGGTCTGTGGGCACAGAGTGGGGCAGAGGGATGACTGTGAGAGGGAGGAATTGCCCAGCCACAAGAAAGAGGAAATCAGCTGAAAAGGGGAGATTTGAGAAGCACTGAGGCTGTGGCTGCTTTGACAGTAAGAAGAAACCAAGCTGTCACTGTGCAGATGGGAACTCCAGTAGGAGAGCTGTGGTGGCTTTACAGATGGCAGACAGCAGCTGGAGTGTAGAGCCAAGGGTAGGGGGGGGATCTTCCTCTTAGCAATGCCATGCAAAGAATGATGCAGACTCCTGCAGGGTCGGCTTTGCTGTGTGACCCTGCGTGGAAGCAGCTGGAAGGTCTCAGCCCTTCTGCATTATCCCAGGAGCTGGGGCAGTGCTCGGTCTCATCCCACCTCTGCTAATAGCAAATGCAGAATCCCTTCTCTGAGTGCCCTTTTCTCTCATGTAGAGTCACCAACCCTGGGAAGTTGACAAAAAGTTTGGGTGTTGTGTTGAGGGATGTGATTTAACTGGGAAGTATTGGTGATGGTTGGACTGGATGATCATAAGATCATCCAGATCATAAGATCTGAGATCATAAGATCATAAGATCATCCAGGTCTTTTCCAACCTTGAAAATTCTATGGAGTTGTAGCAGATTGTGGGGGTGTAGGTGTGGTATATATATGTAGACAGATGGGAATATCCGTATGGAAAAGATAGATCCATGTGTGTTCTGGGCTGCACTGAAAAAGGGGTGGCCAGCAGGAGAGGGAGGTGATTGTCCACTCCTGCTCAGCTCTTGTGAGGCCATATTTGCAGCACTGTGTCCAGGCCTGGGAAGGATGTGGAGCTGTTGGGGGGGGTCCAGAGGAGGGCCACTGTGATGATCAGAGGGCTGGAGCAGCTCTCCTATGAGGAAAGGTGGAGGGATCTGGGCTTGTTTAGCCTGGAGAATGGAAGGCTGTGGGGAGACCTCATTGTGGCCTTTGAGTACTTGAAGGGAGCGTATAAACAGGAGGGGGAATGGCTGTTTATGAGGGTGGATAATGATAGGACAAGGGGGGATGGTTTAAAACTGAGACTGGGGAGGTATAGGTTGGATCTTAGGTAGATGTTTTTTGCTCAGAGGGTGGTGACACACTGGAACAGGTTGCCCAAGGAGGCTGTGGATGCCCCATTCAAGGCCTGCAGGCATTCAAGGCCAGGTTGGATGGGCTCTGTCCATGAGCATTGACTGCAGACACTTGGAACTGATCATCACCCTCTGCAGACAGATTTACAGCCCCTGCACAGCTCTATATAACAGTCTTATAAAACTACCTCTAGTAGAAGCAATCTCCACACAGAGATCTTTTCCCAGCGCCCCTTTGTGACATCATAATGCCCCTTTGTGACATCATAACACCCTTTGTGACATCATAATGCACCTTTCTGATGCCATAATGCCCCTTTCTGACGTCATAATGACCCATTGTGATGTCTTAATGCCCCTTTGTGACGTCATAATGCCCTTTGTGATGTCATAATGCCATTTGAGACGTCATAAGGCTCCTTTGTTTTCATAATGCCTCTTTGTGACGTGATAATGCCTCTTTGTGACGTCATAATGCCCTTTGTGACGTCTTAATTCCCCTTTGTGATGTCTTAATGCTCTTTTGTGATGTCACAATACCCCTTTGTGATGTCATAACACCCCTTTGTGACATCACAATGCCCCTTTCAGACGTCATAATGACCCTTTTTGACGTCATAATTCCCCTTTGTGATGTCATAATGCTTCTTTGTGGTGTCATAATGCTTCTTTGTGATGTCATAATGCTACTTTGTGACGTCATAACGCCCTTTGTGACGTCATAATGCCCTTTGAGACGTCATAATGCTCCTTTGTGATGTCATAATGCTCCTTTGTGATTCATAATGCCCTTTGTGATGTCATAATGCCCTTTCTGACGTCATAATGCCCCTTTGTGGTGTCATAATGCTTCTTTGTGAGGTATCTGTGGTGTCATTGATAATGAAGTGTGATGAACTGGAAGGCTTTCAGTAGAATTGCAGCCCTAACATAAACAACGACTTGAACTCTGGAATTCTGTGTAAAATCATTAGCTAGCTTGTGGTCCGGGTCTTCAAACCAAAGGCTGTGAGGTGCTGCTCTTGTTGACGCAGGCTGTGAAAGATGACTTGAGCTCTAAGAGTAATTTCCCTTCTGCTCTTTATATGAACGTCAAATCCACAATTAGAATATTAAGAAGATAATATAAAATTTTGTGCTGCTGGACTGAGGACTTCCATTAGCTGTTAGCCATAGTTTGGAACTTGCAAAGCAATCATATTGGAGCCTTGCTGGGCAACCTGCTCCAGTGTCTCACCACACCCACAGTAAAGCATTTCTTCCTAATATCCAATCCTAATCTACCTTCTTCCCATGTAAAGCCATTTCCCCTCATTCTGTTGCTACCTGCCCTTATGAAAAGTCCCTCCCCAGCCTTCCCTGTAGGCCCTCTTCAGATACTGGAAGGCCACTCTAAGGTCTCCTTGGAGTCTTCTCCAGGCTGAAGAGCCCCATCTCTCTCAGCCTGTGCACATAGTAGAGGTGCTTTCAGCCCTCTCTGATCACCTTCATGGCCCTCCTCTGGACCTGCCTGAACATCTCCAAGTCCTTCTTGTGTTGAGGGCTCCAGAACTGCGTGCAGTGCTCCAGATGGGGTTTCAATGAGAGGAGTGTGGAGGGGCAGCACCACCTCCCTCGACCTGCTGGTCATGCTTCTGTGCTTTAAGCTTATGCTTTAAGGTCCTATATGCTTTAAGGTTTAGATAGTGCAGTCGCCTCACCTCTTCAGGTTTATCTGTGAAGGTCCCTTCCAAGTGAACCGTGCTGATCCAGACAGTTCGGATTGCTCATTAAAGTGTTTTAGTAAGTTGGGCTGGTCCTACGAAGCAGTATGACTGCAGTAAGCAGTGTACATGGTGCGCTGTGAGTACTGCACACATTCCTCTTGGCAGCTTGTGGAACAGAAACTGTGCATTGTTTGGATTGTGTAAGTATTCCTGTTGGTCTCTTGTGATGCTTACCTTCTTAGAGCACCTTTCCTCGTTTGGCTCTACATATTTTGGTACCTTACTTGTTCTGTTTGGCTTAGCAGGGAAGGTCTTCTTCTGAAGCATCCTCAGTCTTGGTCTGGGCAGCATACTTAGAAATGACATGGACGTTACATGAGTGGGTGGTCAAAGGGGGGAAGAACTCACCTTTCTGATCTGTTTCCTTTTAGAACACAGTCCTGGAGAGGATTTGCTTTCCTTGTTTCCTGGAGACTTGGATTCTTAGATGGTTTTGACTGCAGCTATTTCTGATGTTAATTCCTTTTTCTGTACTTTAGTAGCCAAGTGCAAGTGGAGTGCTTTGGGAATTGTCTGAAGTTGCCAGGTTGTGTGTGATCACATATGTAACGTGGAGTTATGTGTGGTGCCAGTGATAATTAAGTGTGATGAACTTGAAGGCTTTCAGTACAATTTCAGCCCTAATGTAAACAGTGACTTGAACTCTGGAATTCTGTGTAAAATCATTAGCTAGCTTGTGGTCCAGGTCTTGAAACCAAAGGCTATGAGGTGCTGCTCTTGTTGACGCAGGCTGTGAAAGATGACTTGAGCTCTAAGAGTAATTTCCCTTCTGCTCTTTATATGAACGTCATATCAACAATTAGAATATTAAGAACATAATATAAAAGTTGTTGCTGCTGGCCTGTGGACTTCCATTAGCTGTTAGCCATAGTTTGGAACTTGCAAACCAATCTTATTTAGACTTTAGTGGTGAAATCTTCTGATGAAATCTTCCTTCTAATTCTGCAAAAGAATCTCGGTGGAACATTTCTGTCTGAAAAGGCTCTGGCATATGAAGATGTGCCAGACTGCAGCCATGTGCCAGATGCGTTTGGATCCATGGAATTTTCTGATGTAGCTTCAGTGTTTGAAGAATCTCCACTCGATCTAAATACTCAGAAAACAAAGCAGGTGTGTGAAGATGTACAGCTAGTTTCTTACAGAAAAAATACAGCTCTTAATCTAGAAATCTGCTTCTCATTGTATCTAGTGCTTACTCCATATTTAAGTATCTAGTGGACCTTGACCAAAGGAAGATAAAGATAGAGCAAAGAAGTATGTTAAGCATAAATTTTGTTGCCTTCTACCTGTAGGCCATGGTTGGTTTGACGTGATCCCTAACTCCAGTGTTTGGTTTGCACAGAAACAGCAAGCAAGGGAACAAGTAAAGGAGTCAGTGAGGATTTTAAAACACAATGGGAAGCGATAAGGCACAGTTAATAAGATTCTGGAGTTAGGCTGGAGGTAGGCAGAGGTTGAAAGGTACCGAAAGAAATTCAATCTTACTGTGCTGGACAACAAAATCCACTGTGATATTATTCAAATTTTTAACTAAACCAAGTGATAATTCATATTTATGTTTAGATAAGCTGGTGAGGGTTAATCCTCAATGGAGAATTGAGATGAACAAATAAAAAAATGGTGTTTGACAGTCTATAAGAAACGAACTTATTCTAGGAGAGAATCAGAGTTTTCAACTGTTTTGTTCAATAGCCAAATAATGTATGATATTTTTATAAGCATTGTGTCTGACCTTCTCAGCTGTTAGAATTTCTTTGACAGTAACTTCTCCGGCTGTGATCAGAAAACCTTTTGTTCCGTCTCTGGCACCATTCGAGGCATGATACTCAACTGGGTGATATGGAATTCACACTGTCAACTCCAGTGACAAGAAAAGTGGCATCTAAGAAGCGTGCAAACACAGAGAATGTTGATGCAGAGTCAGTGTTAAGAAATGAGCTGCCCTTTGCATTTCCTGCTCCAAAGGCCTTCTTTTCGAAGAGCCAGACAGAGAAGCAAGTAGAAGGCATATCTTTTTAGGCGCCTACTTCCAAAGGTATGTTGTATCTAACAAATGGAAACCTAGAACATGTGTAGCTTAGGAATTTTTTACTTTTAATATGAATGCAGTACTTGTAGGTCCTAAAATTCTGAAAGGTTTCAGTGTGGGGTTTATTTGGTCACAGCACATACAGCTGCCATCCTGTACATCTGACAGTGCACTGCAAGCGGTTTAACCATATATCAGGGCATGGTACACGTCTGTTAATGATAGAAGTTCTCACAGTTTCACAAGGAGCATGCCTTGAGATGCATTCAGATAATGAGATAAGTGCTGTGTTCCTAAAACTAGCATGTGTCTCCACTCTCCATCGAGATTTAGTAGATAATTTCTTTAACAATTATGATGAGAGTTTTGTTTTGTTTTTATTTTTTTCTGGGCTATTATTTTGAGTGAAAGAAAAGGGTATGCTTTTATTTAAGCGAGCTTTTGATTGCATCATGCTTCTAAATTAAATGTAACCTACTGAATTCCTCATGATAGCATACGAGTACTTGCGTGTATCTGTTCTCCCTAATAGAGGGAGAAGAGACTCAGTGAACCTGGACAGTGTTACCCAGGGTTGTGAGAACAGCTAAATGATTGTTGAGAACTGGTCAACTCGTGAGCCTGAGACCTGGGATCCTCCATCCTAGGGTGGAACTTTACTGGAGCACGTGGGTGCCACAGCAACAAAAGGACTGTGTACAATAGACTGAGAGTTTGCTGAGTTTCTTGGTTTACAGAAAGCACAACTAACTCAGCAGCAAGTGACGTATTTGGGATAGGAGATGACAGCTGGACTTTGAACCTTAAGGACTGCCAAGAAAGAAGCCATCTGCTCAACCCCTGAGCTGCAAACTGCCAAGGAACTCCATACGTTGCCAGGAATGACAGGAGGGTGCCGACCATGGATACACAGCTACGGACTGATGGTAAACTTGAAACAGCTTGAAGTGAGTAAGGGATATCCAGGGTGCACTGGTGCTCAATATTCAAGAAGCCCATCAATCTACACTGGGCCAAAGGATACCAGTTTTAATATCTCATGCAGTGTTTACTGTATTGGAGGCAAAAGGGGGACATTGGCTTTCACCCCACAGAATCACAGAATTACCCGGGTTGGAAGGGACCTCAAGGATCATGTAGTTCCAACCCCCCTGCCTAGCAGGGCCACCAAACATACGCCTTTACTAGATCAGGTTGCCCAGGGCCCTGTCCAACCTGGTCTTGAACACCTCCAAGGACGGGGCATCCACAACCTCACTGGGCAGCCTGTTCCAGGACCTAACCACCCTTCTAGTAAAGAACTTTCCCCTAACATCCAACCTAAATCTTCCCTCCTTCAACTTAAAACCATTTCCCCTAGTCCTGCTATTATCAGCCCTTTCGAAGAGTTTACTCCCCTCCTGGGAGTAAGTTCCCTTCAGGTACTGAAAGGCTGCAATGAGGTCACCCCGCAACCTTCTCTTCTCCAGGCTGAACAAACCCAACTCCCTCAGCCTGTCCTCATAGGGGAGGTGCTCCAGCCCCCTGATCATCTTCCTGTCCCTCCTCTGGACCCTTTCCAAAATCTCCATATCTTTTTTGTACTGAGGGCTCCGCACCTGGACACAGTACTCCAGATGGGGCCTCACAAGAGCAGAGTAGAGAGGGACGATCACCTCCCTATCCCTGCTGACCACCCCTCTCCTGATGGAGCCCAGGATCCCATTTGCTTTCCGGGCTGCCAGAGCGCACTGCTGGCTCATGTTAAGTTTCTCATCTATCAGGACCCCTAGGTCTTTTACAGCCGAGCTGCTCTCAAGGACAACTCCTCCCAGCCTGTACAGGTGCCTGGGGTTCTTCCGGCCCAAGTGCAAAACCTTGCACTTTGCTGTGTTGAACCTCATTAGGTTCACCCGAGCCCAGCTTTCCAGCCTGTCAAGGTCCCTCTGAATGGCATCTGTTCACCCCAAAGATTCCCGAAATACCAGGCCATCCTGGTAGAGCAGGGTGATATAGAAATAATTGTAACTACTATTGCCAACCCAGTATCTTTCCTTAGCGGAACTCCCCTGGTGGAGAACCAGGATGACATCACTGCTTTGAAACAACTGATGCTGCACATTACATCCAGTCGGTCGGAGCTGAAGGACGAACCCTTAGAAGATGCAGAAGACGCCTGGTTTACCAGCAGCTGCAGTTTTGTGAGACAAGGAGGCTGTAAGGCAGGACATGCAGTAACTGCTACTGAGCAGGGAATGGAAGCACAACCATCAGCCGTGGGGACTACCCCTCAGAAGGCTGAAATAACTGCCTTGACGAGAGCCTTAATGATATGGACAGATGCTAACTATGTGTTTGGGGTGTCACACGCTCATAGTACCATCTGAAAAGAGCAAGGATTGCTCACACACAAGGAAAAGAGCATGATGTAAATGTACCTATGTTGTAGGGCACAGTTCTCTATCCAGGCCCAAGTCTGTGTGGGTGTCTCCTCTATCCACAAAGCTGCTCACACTGCAGGAGGCACAGGCTGAGAGGAGAGGCCAGAGCAGCTCTCCCACTGTGACACGGAGCAGCAGGATACAAGTAAAGGAAGGCCCCGCAGCGGTACTGGGAAGGTTCCACACAGTCATCAATTTTTCATCTGAAAGGTAAAGAGGAATTCCCTTTTCTGCCCCTATCATCATTGGTCGGGTGAGTAGCAATGATGCCCGGTGTGCTTCCATCAATGGAGCAGAATAGGCGGAAGGCTGGGGTGCAGGCTTTCCTCTGCTGAGGTGAGTGGGGGCTCAGGGTGTTGCTCAGTGGTAGATTTGTTCACACTGAGTTCTAACAGGAAACTTGCTCAACATCGAAGGCCTTGCAAAAGTCTGGCTGAGTGATGTCAGTTGCTTTTCCTTTCCCTACTGATGCTGTCACTCCACTGTAGAAGGCCACCAAAGCGACCAGGCTGCATGTCTCCGTTTCCGCTGTTTCTCCATTTCCTTCTTGTTGCTCCCTGTAACCAGCAGGTTCAGCCATGCTGCTTTCCTGCCTCCTCTGCTGTGTTTCGTGTGGTCGGGATGGAGCTCAGAGCTCCAGCTCTGAGAAAGGTTTTCTGAGAAAGTTACCATCTCTTTTCCATTCCTTTACCCCTAAAAACAGTTTTCCAGTGTCTCTCATGCAAGAATTCTTTGAACAGCCTGCAGCTGACTCTCCTGAAGCTCAGGGTCCTGACTTTGCTTTTTGCCAGGCACACATTCCTTGAGATGAGGAACTCTAGGAGGGCATGGTCACTACAGCCCTGACCACCTCCAGTCTTAACCCCTGCTGTTCAGCATGTCCAGTAATGCTTCCCTTCTGCTTGGTGTGCTTAATGCTTGGCCCACAAAGTTATTGTCAGTGCACTCCAGCAGGCTCTCAGACAGTTTGCAGCAACTGGGATTGGTGCTGGGTGGTTGCAGGGAGGTGTCTCAGCAGAAAAGCTGGGCTGGGGTGGGCGTGCTGTGTCAGTCCTCATCACAGCTGGCAGAGAGAGTTAGAGGAGGGTGATGGGTGCTGCCTGCTCTCAATGCTGCTGCACTGAATTTGGGGCACAGCAGCACACTGGTGAGTGAGCTGGGAGGGAGACGGACTGCTGCTGTGCATGGCTAGGCCAGAGCTGGAGGATTGTCAAACGTGAGTCATGCTGGTGCAGCCATTGCAGCTGCAGCAGGAGTAGAAGACAAAGAGGTTTTGTAGAGGACAGAGGGTGGTGACTCATGGTTTGATGTCCAGGTGGAGGCCGATAACAAGTGGTGTCATCCAGGAGTCTGTCTTGGGACCAGTGCTTTTTTACATGGTTATCAGAGACACCAATGATGCAATGGAGTGCACCCTCTGCTGTTTGCTGAGTGGTGCGGCTGACGCAGTGGAAGGAAGGGATGCCATTCAGAGGGAGCTCAACCGAGAGGTTGGCCTAGGTGAATTTAATGAGGTTCAACACAGCAAAGTGCAAGGTTTTGCACTTGGGCTGGAGGAATCCCAGGCATTTCTACAGACTGGGAGGAGCAGTCCTTAAGAGAAGCCCCGCAGAGAAGGACCTGGGGGTCCTGGTGGATGAAAAACAGAACGTGAGCCATCAGCGTGCTCTTGCAGCTCAGAGAGCAAATGGTCCCCTGGGCTCCATCAGAAGAGGGGATGGCCAGCAGGGACAGGGAGGTGATTGATCTTCATGATCCTTGAGGTCCCTTCCAACCCGGGCCATTCTATGATTCTGTGATTACACTCGCTGTCAGAAATAACGGCAGCTGTACAGATGTTGGATATATTTTGGGACAGTTCTTGTAACCAGCTGATTTTAAGACCTTGCCCGAGTCAAGAGTCTAAATTGAGTGTCAGAAGAAAGCTGGTAAAGTGGCTATTGCTCATTCTTTTTCATTTGCTGATTCTTTCATTCGGGTTCCTTTTCCAAAGGAGATTCTGGTGATGGAAGCAATTGAAGAAAGAAACAAAGCAGCTCTTGCCAAGAGTGCTTGAAGTCCCTGTGGAGAGAAGCAAAGAACTTGGGCTTCCTCAGGGATGCGCCCCACCATGTCTCAGGAAGGAGACAACTGCTGTTCCACTTTCTGCTTTGTGTGTGGAAAGGTACGTCTGGGTTTTCTTCTACTTGTTTTTCTTTCTTTTTCTGGCTTTGAAGGAGAAGGGGTGGAGCAAGGGGAGACCCACTGGTCATTTGTTAACTCAAGAGCAGGATGGATTCTGCATTGACTGTGAAAAACCTGGGCTAGTAGCATGGGCATATTTCAGGCTGGACTCTTCTTTTGCTGCTTGGTTTCCTTTTGGCTACAGGGAGACAGCTGTCTAAAGGTGTGTTTTCAAACCCACTCTCCAAAACCATGTTTCATTGTTGCAGGTGGTTCAGTGTGCTCTTGCAGTGCAGATGCTGTAGTTTGCTGTAGAATCTGAATGGTTTCTGTTCCTAGGGGAGGACTGGGAGGAGGTAGTGAGAAGAGAATTCAATGCCTTAGGTGTATCTTAGTGAGAAATGTTGGCATGAGGTGCTGAAAGTCTTGAGTTGTCAAAGGCCAGTGAGGCTCAGACTCCTTAACCTGCTGGAGCAGGGTGGAAGCAAGGAGTGGGCACTGCCGTCCCACAAGCTGCACTTGGTTCTGGTCTGCCAGGTCTGTGCTGGCCTGGATTTCTTCTGAGAAGTTTGTTGGAGCTGCTTGGAGTAGTGAAGGGTGGGGAAAAAGTGCTGCTCCAGAGCTATGAGACGTGCAGCTCCTTCTGAAGTGCTCCTGAGAAGGACGGAGCGCATTTGCTGCAGCTTTCTCTGCAGATGTGCTCCTCACCTTGAAATCCTCGTGGTTTGTCCTCAGCTCCTGACCACGGCCTGTTCTCTGTTTTGCAGGCTGATAACATGCAGAAGCCGCAGCTGGTGCGTGCTATGTCATCTTTAAACGTACCAGCATTTGCGGCAGCCCATGTTATTAAGAGCCACGTCGCCCAGGGGCCAGATGAGCTCTCTCTGGAGGTAAGCAGTTCCAGGCGTTCCGTGTTGTCGTGCATAGAAGAGGGCAGTCCTTTCTGCTTTGTTTTCCTACCAGATTTGCTGAATCTGGGATTGATGTTTCAATCTCTTTCAGGTCGGAGATCTGGTGAGCATTGTTGATATGAGGACATATCAACAGGCTGAGCCCCTGGTGGAGAGGCAAGCGTGGCTTTGAGGTAGGCACACGTTTTTGACTAGAGAGCACAACTTCAGTAGAGTTGGGAATCTCAGCTTGGAGCTGCTCTGCCTGCACAGGATGGCTGCTGGATGCAAACAGTTGCCCTGTGTCACTGTCAGTGGACCTTCCCTTTGGCTCTGGGCTCGGGCTAATGCTCACCTGTCTTTTTGTTCTAATTACAGGTTGGGCTTTTCCCTGGTGAGTGCATGGAACTCATCAGCGGAAAAGTTCCCGATTCCCTCCTCAATTCATTGCCAAAGCCAGGTGCGTAATTTACATTTGACAATGCGAGTTAGTCAAATAGGGTCAGAACGTTACTTTCAGGGGGTTTGTTTATGCCCAAGTTCAGCAAGCTTAGAAAGAGAACTACAGTAATCTCCTTGGGCACCTCCAGGGATGGGGAAAATCCATTCTTGCGTGTCCTTGTTGGGAATGTTCTTCCCGTTGTTACATGCTCTGTCGAATGCATTGCGCTCAGCTTCGTCCAACCGAGCCAGGCCTGAAATGAACTGGTTTCTTTGTTTTGTTGCGCAGAGCCAAAGAAATGGGGCAAGCTCATCAACGGCCTTTGTTCCCTGGTGAAGGTCAGCCCTGGGAGAGCAAAGCAGCCTGAGCCTCCGACATTCTCCAGATCCATGTCCTTGCTTGACATCGTTGAGAGGTATTTAGCCTTCAGGACTTGAGGGCTGAGCTGTAGGAATGGAAGCATCCTCTGCTGTTTGAAACAGAGGGCGTTTCTAAGCTGTGTTTCAGCAGAAAGCAGGCAGTGCCCAGAACAGGCAACTTTTGGCCAGGGCTCGGTGCAGCTCTTCCATCACCCTGCACCACGTCTGACAGCATGCTCTGTTTTCTCTGCAGAATGAGTTCTCCCAGGAAGAGGGCAGAGTCAGCAGCTGGCAGTTGGTGTTCCTGCTTCTGCCTGGGCAAACCATCCCCTGTGGCCAAACGCCAACTGCAGAGCAGTGCCAGGGAGCCCTCTGAAGCAGAAGTCTTGGTCCTGGCAGGTAAGGGTGCAAGTCCAGCTTACAAAACACTGCTTGTCAGCAACACAGGTAGAATTCATGCTTTCAGTGGGCTTGTACCTCCTTCTGGCGTTCAAGCCCGTGCCTGACATCTTCAGTTGATCCCTGTCTTTCCCAAATGAGTCTCTTGTCAACACAAGAGCTGGACCTGCACGTGGATCACTTTCAAGACAGTGACACTGTTGCTAGAAGCCTATTTGCTTCTGCCCACCACCACTACATAGCCAAACGTCAAGAATCTCCATGGTTCATCTTGCGAACGTTCGACACTAACTGCTGTACATCTGCTCCTTCCTAGGTGACCCGAGCCCTTGTATATCCCCAAGACGCAGGGCATGTTACGATGACGCATCTTCCATCAATGAAGAGTTGTTACTAAGCACAGAATGCTGCAGTTCAGATGAAAGCCTTCCGTATAACATCAGCTATCAAGAGAAGAAGGTCATCATCGTTGAAGCCTTCATTCATCCCATCCCTACTGAAGCTGCTGACCTGAGCCCACCAGACACCTCAGGCACCAGCCTGGACTCAATGTCTCTGCAGTGCAGCCCAGCCCAAGCACAGCCTGAGTGCCCCGACAGCAGCACCACCATGCAGGCTCAGGTCAGCATCACCGAGGAGAAGCTGAGCATCTCGCAGGGGGGCACAGAATCAGGACACGAGTCCCAGGCTCCGGGCAACAGCACGGTCTCTGAGCAGCTCTCATGATTACAAGAGAGGATGAGTCCCATCTTTCCTCCAGACCTCACACCCCCTCCTTTCTCCTATTGAATAAAGGCACGCTCGTGCTCAATCAACGCCTTGACTGAATTCCGAGTTTTCATTCGCAGAGATTGGGATGAGTGCAAGAAACTGCAAGGCAGCTCAGCTTACAACACTCTGGCTGTGGGGTTTGTGCGGCCGAGCTCTGGGTGTGTTCCCATTTTGCCTGACTTTGGGATGCCTGCAGCGAGAGCTCTGCTGCCGTTGTGTATGGCAGCAAATAGTCTCTAGCATCCTGGATGCTGCTCATGAAAACCCCAAGCTTCCTGGCTGTGGCTGTGATGCTTTTCAGGGCCTTTTGATGCTCTTTGATGCCGTGGCTGCTCCCTAACACCTCTGTCCTCCCGCCGTGTCCATTCCTGGCTCCCACCTGTGAGCTGTCCCTGCAGATCATCTCTAGCCCTGCCATCATCGCGCTGCAGCAGGAGGAGCTCGCCCTGACCAACATCAGGCAGTGCTGCCTGCCTCTCTCACTCTCTAGACCAAGTGTAACTACGCTGTCATGGAGACAAATGCTTTCTGTCACATCCTCCATCCCTGCAGACATTTACCGGTAGGTGGCTCTTGCAGAAGAAGATTCAAGCAGCAGAACCTTTTGCTCAGCTACAGCACACAAATGCTACAAAAGCAGGAATAACCCGCAAGCTCTGGGTCTGTTTGTCTTGCACAGGCATGCACTAACTGCGTTTGATGGTACCCCCCATCCTTGATTTCCTTCCCTGCTTCTTGTCTGATGACGCTGCTGAGCCAGGAACAAGCTGCCCAGTGTGGCAGAGCATGGTGCAGGGCTGTGCTGGGACCTCCTCCCCTTCATCTGCTGCAGATCAGTGCCACACACGTGCCATCGAGATGCTCTGGCACGGGATGTGCCTCCAACCCAAAGCTCCTTCCCACCTCCCAAGGAAAAGCAAAGCAACCCAAGCATCTCCAGCAAAGCTGCCCAGCAGACAGCAGGGAATGCAAACAGCTTCTGGCTGCTCCCCTGCACTCCTGTCCTAAGTAATAGACCCCATGAGGACTGGCTGGGAAATCAGTGCATGACACATGTGAGTGTGCACAGGATTGTGCAAAGCAGTGGGGTTCCATGAGTTTGTGTGTGTGTGTATCTCGGCTGTTATGAAGGCATGGGAAGACTGCCTTACTGAGTCCCAGATAATTACTTATCCTCAAATGATTTTTCCTGGCCAAATTTAAAGCCTCTTACAGGTAATCGAGACCAACAGGCTGTTGTTGCACAATCAACAGGCACAAACTAGATGAATAGCTGAGGAAAATAAAGCATCATGCCAAGGGTACTAGATAAGTGAGCAGCTTGAGATCTGCACATTTATGTGATGCTCATGGTCTTAGACAATATTTGCTTAGTGAGGTCACATAGAATGAAAGTAAAATAGAAGAAGTGCAATTGGTCTCAGTTCACACAGCTGGCTGGTTTGTCTCAGGCTAATCCTGAACTGCCTCAAGCGACTGCTTTGGTTCTCTACAGAACAGCAACTTCAGAGATCTCTTTCTATTACTAAGTTTTTGAAAGAGCAATTTGCTCTGTTAATTATCCATCATTTTTGTGCAGTCTGTTTTGTCAGACTTGTCTTTAGCTTCCAAGTTGTATGTGAAGAATTGTTTCCGTTGTAATGCACAATGTACTAAAAATTGAGAGATGAAAATGTGAAGAATTTTTCCAGCTTTGATTTCATGTCTGGAATTTTGGAACCCACTACTTGCAGTTGTTAATCTGTCCAAACTGGTCTGGATGGAATGCCCTCATCCTTCTTGAATCGCTGTTAAAGGCGGAGCAATTCCTACAAGTGCCATGGCCCCACTGTTGTTCTAATTCTTGTTTCTTTGTTTTCCACACGCTGCTTTTCAAGCCTACTTTTTCTTTACAGTCAAAGTGAGAACTGCACTGTGAGGTGTCTGAACCTTGTTGTGCCTGTACATAAATAGAACAGCAGCAAAGCCAGACAGGTGACTGTGCTGACAGCTCTCGTAGCCAGTAACACGTAACTGTGCTAAATCCCTTGTGACGGCTTTGATTTCATTTTTGCCAGTGAAATCCTTGTAAAAGGAAGTGCAGCAGTGTGATGAGCTAAGGTGAAGATGCTGGTTTTAGTAGTGCTCTAAGCTGAGTGAAAGGGCAATTGAATGAGGGTTATATGCTTTCTCTGGGACGATAAGGCTCTTTTTCCTGAGGGAAAGAGCCAACTTTTCATGGGCTATATGTGGGCTTTGGCAAGGGCAGACAATCCAGTCTGTCAGGAAGCCATTTGAGGTGCTTCAGGTTTGTAAGCTTGTCTTTTTGTTTTTCAGGCGGATATTTGGAGCATGGGTGTAGTGCTGTATGCTCTGCTGTGTGGGTTTTCCCTTTGGATGATGACAATATGATGGCACTCTACAGGAGGATACCAGTGGGTATCAGTGGTGCTAGAATACACTGAGAAGGGAAATAGCTGAGCTTGACAAGAGGCCTTGCTTTTCGGATGGCAGAACATGCTGAGCTGTGAGTAGAAAGGCCTGTCTGCTGAATATTGTCCCTGTTTTTGCTGCTTTGTCTACCAGTATTTAGTGGAATTGGTTCTACGCTTGGTTGGCCTATGTGGCACTGTAGCCTAATTCTGTACCATGATAGCATACAGAATTTAAGGAGAAGTATTTTCTTGCCAATGGTCTGGATTTTTTGTATCTGGTTCTTCAACTGGCTGCTCCCTATACTATCTGTAGTAAAAATACAGACACATCATTTGATTTCCCTGAAATGAATGTTCCTAAATGCCAGCTCTTCTCATGTCTACAAAGATCAAAGTTCTGCATTTGCTATTAGAATTTCCTCTTCCAGAATCAGGAGGTAATGTAGGACCCCACAGATTGCCTTCAGAATCCAGCAGTTAGTTCTGTTTCCTTTCGGAGTGCATAACAACCTGAGCAAATGAATTGAATGACGTGGCTTATTAGTCTGGTACAAACTCTGCTGTACACTGAAACTTGGTCCATTTGTAAGCAGGACTTTTTCCATCTCTGCAGGACAGCAGAAAACCCTTTGTGCTAATCATGATGCCAAGAAGCAGAATGCGGCAAATGGCAGATGATCCAACTGCTTCAGGTGTTCATTTCCTTAAAACTGAATAGTTTTGGACTGAGAGTTTGTAAGCAGAACGGAGCTCTTAAAGCTGTCAGAGACTATTTCTGCACTGTTCAATTCTATCTGCACAACATACACAGGATCTCAGAACTGCGTTGCTTGAATTGGTGGAACTTGTTGAAGTGAACTGGGATGAGCAAGTTTTAGAACTTAGTCAGAATGCAGTAAAAAATGGATAATCTCATGAGTATTAAGGTACAGGCTTGCTATTTCTGCACTGAATTTGTTTTTATTTTACATGGCTGTGATCTGAAAGTTGCTTGAAACGCAGGCACCTAGGCACTGTTGTGTAACTGAATTTCACACGATAGGTCCTGAAATATCCTGGAATCAAAAACTCTGACTTGTTTTAAGTCTGCTGCTTGAGTCTAATCAGGGTCATAGTGTCTGTGTGCAGTGTTTCTTTCCCTGTAATGCTCCACATCATTTCATTTTGGGAATATTGAAGGAAATGGACTATGTGCCATAACTGTTGTTAGAACAAAGTATGTCTGGTGTGATCTTATGCATAGGTTCTGTAACTGCTCTTCACAGCTCAGGTGTTTGACCTTCCTTTTGGTGAAGTGATGAAATACTGCTGGTTTCTATTTGTGCTTCTAGGCACCTTGAAGCTCTTAGGAATAGAACAATTGTCTCCAGTTCTTTTCAATGATATCAGTAACAGCTCGAGTGTTGCTGCCCACTAGGTAGACCCAAAGAAGCAGATTACAGTGAAACAACACACGAGCTGGACCTGAATGAGGATCACTTTCAAGACAGTGGCTATGCTGCTTCAAGCCTACTTGCTTCTTCCTGCCGCCACTCTATTACCAAGTATCAACAACCTTTCATGATTCAACTTGCAAATGTTTGAAACTAACCCTTGTGTTTCTATGCCTTCCTAGGTGATTCGAGCCCTTGTCAACCCCAAAGATCCAAACCAAGCAGTGTCTTTCCATCAATGGAGAGTTCTTATTAAGCATGAATCGCTGCAATTCGGATGACAGCCTTCCACATGGTAACAGTGATGGACACAAGGGGCTCATCCACGTTCATGCTCTCATATCTCCTGGCTCTGCTGAAGCTCCTGACCTGAGCCTGCCAGACACAGCAGTCACCTGCCTGGATTGTGACCCAGCGCCTTTGCAGTGCTGCCCATCCCAAGCACAGCCCGAGTGTCCCAGCAGCAGCACCACCATGCAGGAGCAGGGCAGCATCAGTGAGGTGAAGCTGAGCATCTTAGATGGGGACTTAGAGTCAGGCTGCCAGTCCCAGGCACCAGGCAGCAGCACCAGCTCTGAGCCACTCTCATCTTGACAAGAGGAGTCCCATCTTCACCCTTGACCTCTCAAGCCCTCCTGTCTTTTATTGAATAAAGTCACTCTCATGCTCAGTCATCGCCTCGACTGCATTCTGAGTCTTCAATCACAGGGATTGGGATGAATGCAACAAACAGCAAGGCAGCTCAGCTTGCAATGCTATGGCTGTGGGGTTCGTGCAGGCAGAGCTCTGGGTTCCCATTTTGCCTGGCTTTGGGATGTCTGCAGCAAGATCTCTACCATTTTGTATGGGAGCAAATAATCTCTAGCATCCAGGTTGCTGCTCATGATATATCCCAGTCTTCCTGGCTGTCACTTTGTGATACTTTTCAAAGCCTTCTGATACTCTTTGATGCCTTGGCTGCTCCCTAACACCTCTGTCCTCCTGCCATGTTGACTCACGTCTCCCACTTTTAAGCTGGCTTTGCAGATCATCTCCAGCCCTGTCATCATCACGCTGCAGCAGGAGGTGCTCACCTGGCCCAATGTCTGGCAGTACTGCTTGTTCTGCAGATGAGCAGCTGCCTCCTCATCTCTTCAGCTACAGTAGTTTTTCTCAGGGCAGTTAGATGCAGTCATGCTCCTCTGGATTTGGTGTGTTAAATCCATGCTGCATGGCAGCAGTCAGTGCAATACAAAGGTGTTCTGTGTGCCATAGCATTTCTCCAGGGGCTGCCAAAGGTAGAAGCACAACACAGCACCATCCTTCTGACAGTAATGTCTGTGAGTGTTAGACATGTGAGCACTGCATCATCCCCAGCGTGTCAGTGCTTTTCCACACCAACCTGACTCTCACACTCTGCACTGAATGTAACTCTGCTCTTGTGGAGACAAATGCTTTCTGTCACATCCTCCATCCCTGCAACCATTTGCCGGTAGGCAGCTCTTGCAGAAGAATCAAGCAGCAGAACCTTGTGCTCACCCTACAGCATGCAAATGCTATGAAAGCAGAAATAACCTGGCATGCTCTGGGTCTGCAAGGCTGCACAGATGGGAGAGGTAGATTGTGTTTTTGCAGTGGAAGTTTCCAGTATTTTCAGTACATAGTGTAGGCCCTAACTGAATGTATAACCCTCTTGTAAAACAGCTGTATAAGTAGTTTTTCCACCAAGAAAGTTGCTGAACAGAATTAAGTTCAGACTGGGGGCATTCTGACATGGGGAGAATTGAGACAAGCACAAGATAAATACAGGGTGGGTAGAGCCCAGCACAGGACAGAATGAATGTACTGACTTTTGGAAACATTGCCCTTCTCTGTCCGCAGAAAAGTACAAGGCAGACCTAAAAACAAGAGGTTGGTAATTGACCTTCTATGGAAATGAATCCTAGCCACAGTCTCGAGGAGTCTGTGAGCCTGAGATGCTCAACCAATGAGAGCCATGAGAGCATCACCTGCAGTGGGTTTAGGGCACAGAACAGAATTGATTTCACTGACTGGTGTGCAGTTTCTCCCTTGCCAATAGGGGATGTGCGCGCAGTATTGCAATAATGAATAAGCACTGCTGCTATCGCTGCCATCTTTGCCTAACTAGAAATCTTTGACTTTGAGAGTTTCTCACACAAGGGGAGAGGGTAAGAAAGTAAAGAGGCACAGAAAACTAAGGGAAACTGCTCTTCTTTATCTTATCTATAAAAATTGATACGATGCTGTTGTGCATTTTTTTTAATTTTATTTTTAATTTTTTGCTAATGTCAGTTAGATTGTTTTAAAATATCCACACACCAAAATCTGACTACCAAGCAAATGTAATGAAAATGAAATGAAGGTGAGTTAGTGGAAAGCACAAGGCCATATTATATTAGGCTCCAGCAAATTTACAGGCAGTCACTGCACGAAGAGGTAGATCTGAGTTGCACATTATATGATTCCCACAAAGATTAAGGAAATCTGAAGCTTTCAATATATTTTTTTAATTCTTTTTTCATTTCATTTTTAAACACCTGACCCAGACCCCAACCCTCACAGGAGCTGTAAAGATAACAGCATTAACCAGCAATGTAACTCTAATCCTAACCCTTACCCTGATTCTAAAATCGTCCCTAACTCCAAATGCAACAACAAAAATGATGCTAGAAGTTTGTAGCAAAAGGAACCTTAACCCTGATCATAATCCAAAAAAAAAATCATTATGGTAACAATAATCTTTACCTTAAGAGTAATATTAATCAGAGCCCAGATGATGCCTGCATCCAATCAGAAGCATGCTTTGCATTATTTAAGAGTTGTATTTTTTCCAATGAACTCTCTCTATTATCACGTTTATAAAGTAACAGAGTCTGTTCTTTTTCTCCTGACACTGTGCCTTACTCCTGACATCCCCTGGAAATGACCCAGATAGGGCACCATCAAAGTAATGCTAATAGTAATGTCAATCCTAAGGGTATCTCTAGCCTCAGTGTTAATGGGACGCTAACAACAATCCCAACAGCCTTAAACATTCTGGTGGTGTGAAAGAGGTGCTGCCTTGCACATGCTGGGCAGTCCCATTGCCTGTTAAATGCAGGCGGCAGCGTAGAAACATGATGCCCGTGGTCAGAATGCCCTGTGGCAGATCCTGGCACCGGAGAACTGACCGGAGAACCATGAGAGAACTGACAACAAATCACGCGACATCAGAACCGACCCAGTGGTTATTTACAAGCCTTGGGAGACCCAGACAGGATCTCAGAGTGGTGAATGTAGGTACAGAAGTTGTTACTACTCTGTTTTCTTCTAAAAGAAGTGTTTTTTTTTCATCTCAGAAGTTGGGGGGGGGGGGCGGGAAAGGGATATCAATTTAATTACTCATTAATTTATTGACAGACATTCACGTTTGCTACGTTTGGAGAAGTTTTTATTTGTTTGCTGTGGTTTGATTTTTTTTTTTTTCTTTTTTTTTTCCCCCTTCCCTCCTCTTCCATCTTTGTGTTCTTCCCCTATAATCAAAAGAGAACGGATCCCCAGGGTCTGTCCCGCAGACGTTCTTTCCGTGGTCTCTGCTGCCACCTGCTGGCCAATACACGGAACTGCCACTGTTGGGCGTTTGGTGCCACAGGAAGCACAACGCAGATCTGAGTTCTGACCGGTCTACGCAGCAAATCCGCCAATCTTTATTGTGATAAGCCCTCCACATGGCATTGCGCATGCACTCGAACACGCAACAGGCATAGATTTCTCTTAACTCCTTGAGGAGCAGGCAAGCAGAACAACTGAGTGCACCACTGCTTGTGATTGGGCCACCCCCATCATAGAGATGTGTGTTAGATCTTTTACCCACCCCTGGACTGGCCTTGTTGTTTAACGATAACCTCTGAAATCTGAGCTACTGGTTCTACCACCTGTAGTGTAGAATAGGTAGCCAATAAATGCTTTTCAACTGTGATGTATCTTTATTCTGCTCCATGCCAAACCTGTGGCCAAAACCTCATAGGGGTTCACAAAGAACTCTGGCTCTGCCAGAGCCCCCATCCAGACCCTTCTTGAGTTACATTCACATCTAGTTTGGCTGAAAAGGTTGGACTATAAATACTCAGTGCTTGGGCCTGTTTAACAGATATTTTTTCCTGATTATGCTGTCCATCGATCTTTTTAAACTGAACTCCTGCTCTAATCTGGTCTTTAAACATTTGTTGTCTCAAGACCCTAATGGGTCCAGACTGGATTACCTTAGGGGCTGGACGCCTAAGTCATGGCAGCAGATGGTTCTCTGCCTTTCTCAGACCTTTCCACCACCATTCAGAGCCTGCATCTGGCCGTAGGCACTCTTGTCTCCCCATCAATTGGGCAGCCTGTTGTATTACAGCACCTGAGGGCCACTGGGGGGTTCAGTATGGATAACATAGACCCATACTGATGTAAAGGTGATGGCTGTAGGATGAGATCCCTCGTTCCTGATGAAAAATTTATTGACTGGGCTCTCAAAATCATCTTCATAGATTGCCTCTTTCATGCCTAATTCTCTAATATAATTTTGTTAGTCCTCCATAGAGGACCACAGGCTGATATTTAATGGTATGTCATTCTTATTTGGCCATGTTATATGACACACAGCCATAAATCATTCACTGATCAAATGGCTATCCTCATTATGTTGGACAGAGCATACAGTCTTTGCCTGAGGGCAGGGTGAGTAGTAATGGATGTCAGTTTTGAAATTTCCAGTCCATTCACCACAGCGCTTTCTGCCTCCATGTCCCATAACCAGAGCAGCTATGCTGGCATGCTCTCTTGGTTTCTGTCTAAACCACTGTACTATATCCATCAGTTCAGCTGCTGTATTATGGGCAGCAGGGTTTGGGGGGTTGGATACTGGTCAGGGCACTCCCACCAGCCTATCCTGCATTTTTTTTTTTTTTTTTTTTTCATTTTTGGGTTACAATCAGTCAGATCTCAAATAGATCTAGTCCAAATGGAACCTCAAAATCTGACCTTTTAGTGCCTTCATTTACAGAGTCCATTTTATACAGATTCCCTTGTACAGGGTCCCCATGGTCTTCCAGAAAGATGTTCCTGATCTTCCATAGGAGAATGATTGAATTAGGTTTTTTCCCCATCAAAACTGCCACCTGTCTTTCCAGTTTTTCAACACTATCATTCAATAGCTGATTTGCATCAGCCTGAGCCTCTTCAGTTATGTTCAGACAGTTCAAGGCCATTAAAAGTGGCCATGCCACCATGAACACAGCTAACTGTCATTCTCAAGTTGTAAGTATGTCTTTGCTAAGACCATGGAAATACTCAGTCAGGTGGGCCAGGGACTCATGGACCCTCCCTCCGTCCCACACAGGGCCCCATTTTTCAGTGACAGAAGCAGTGCTGCATTTTGAAGATCCTAGGAATCCCAGGACATGCCCTGACAAAAGGTCATTCAAAGGGGTAGTCTTTCCCCATCCAAACAACTCCATGATATTCACAGAATCACAGAATTGTAGGGGTTGGAAGGGACCTCCAGAGACCACTGAGTCCAGCCCCCTGCCAAAGCAGGTTCCCTACACCACGTTGCACAGCTCAGCATCCAGGCAGGTCTTGAATATCTCCAGAGAAGGAGATTCCACAACCACCCTAGGCAGCCTGTTCCAGTGCTCTGTCACTCTCACCGTAAAGAAGTTATTGCACACATTAGTGCAGAACTTCCTATGGTGCAGTTTCTGTCTGTTTCCCCTTGTCCCGTCTCCACACACTGCTGAAAAGAGTCTGGCCTCAACACTTTGCCCCCCACACCTCAAATATTTATAGAACCTGGATCCTGTCCCCTCTCAGCCTTCTTTTCTCAAGGCTAAACAGACCCAGTTCCCTCAGTCTCTCCTCATTGGGGAGATGCTCCAGGCCCTTCACCATCTTAGTGGCCCTCTGCTGGACTCTTTCTAAGAGATCCCTGTCTTTTTTTTACTGGGGAGCCCAGAACTGGACACAATAGTCCAGATGAGGCCTCACCAGGGCAGAGTAGAGGGGGAGGATCACCTCCTTCGACCTGCTGGACACGCTCTTTTTAATGCACCCCAGGATGCCATTGGCTTTTTTGGCTACAAGGGCACACTGCTGGCTCATGGTTAATCTGTCGTCCACCAGGACGCCCAGGTCCCTCTCAGCAGAGCTCCTCCCCAGCAGCTCTTCCCCCAGCCTGTACCGGTGCATGCAATTATTTCTCCCTAGGTGCAAGACTCTACACTTGCTTTTGTTAAACCTCATCCGGTTTCTTACTGCCCGGCTCTCCAGCCTGTCCAGGTCTCGCTGAATGGCAGCACAGCCTTCAGGTGTGTCAGCCAATCCTCCCAACTTCGTGTCATCAGCAAACTTGCTGAGGGTGGTCATTGATGAAGATGTTGAACAAGACCGGACTGAGCACAGACCCCTGGGGGATGCCGCTCGTTACAGGCCCTCAGCCAGACACTGCACCGCCAACGACAACACTCTGCACTCTGCCAGTCAGCCAATTCTCGACCCACTTCACTGTCCAATCACCTATCCCATACTTCCTCAGCTTTGTTATAAGGATGTCATGGGAGACTGTATCAGTTATAGAGGTTATAGAGTTCAATTCCTGTAGTCAATTTGGCGGCCCAGGTGGGACCAGCTCTGTTCGCTGCAGGACCAGCTGAGAGGGAGACACTTTTGGCGCACCCTGAGATTTCTCTGAAGGACTCCCTTCCTCACCTGATCACTGCAGGGACAGACAAGGACCACCCATAGGTGGACCAGGTATGTGTATGGTAAGTGGAGCCCATATGTCTTGAGGAGACATCCTACACAGTTTACAGCCATACGTGCTGCTCCCAGGGAGGTGAGCTCATGGCTTTGGTTGCCAGCTGGGGTAGGAAGACTCCTTGGGTGAGTTCCTATGAAAGGGAACTGTATGTCATATGAATGGAAACAAGAACAAGTACTCTCTCCCAGGTGGGTGACAATAGGAGGGACCTAGGTTGGTCTCTCCTACGGGTATGGGATATAGTGGATAGCCTGTCAAATGGTAGCCAGGGTTCTCCAAGTTGTAATCACGGGGGTTATAGGTTGTATGTTCAATATTATCATCTGCTTTAAGTGTTTGGTACCGTGTGTCAAACCGACTCTGGGAAAAACATTAACGTTTGCAACTGGTCGACCAGAGTATGAGTGTTATTAAGATTCCAGCTAGAAAACGTTGTCAGCATTGTGTAGTATGAATAAACCATGGTTTTTGATCTAAATGTCAGAGTGAGTGTGGTGTGAGTGAGACACAGAACAGCTGCAGGGTGAGTGCCGAGTCCCGATCCATGTTTCCTTCCTCCTGTGAGGGAAATGGCCAGACACGGACAAAGTGAAAGACTGTGTTGTGTGTCCACTCATAAGTACTTTCTGCTTGTATGTAAGAAGACAGGAGTTTGTACTCTGTAGATTAGTAAGATTGTCCTGAGGAGAGGTGTACATTCCACCCGACCAATGAGTGTCAACCCATTTATGTAATACTATGTACTGCTTGCGAGGAAGTGTGTGAGGGAGGTGGTTCAATCAGTGCTGGTTCTGTGGCACAGTGTTTATAACTGAAGAATACAGACTGTATTAAGGGAGTTTATGTGAACTGAAGAACTGTACTTTTTGACAAACTGTTTTGATGGTATAAGAAAGTGTAATTGTTAATGATATATGAAAGTGTAGTTGAGGGAATGTGGAAGTGTATCTGAGCATAGAAATAGAGGAAGCATTTACAGAGGAAAAAGGATTAAAGTGAGTTTACCTGCATTGACATGAGAGCAACACCCTGCCAGACCGCTGCCCTGTGAGCTGAGCAGAGCAGAGCAGAGACACAGTCCCCATGTATCAGGTAGTGTTATTCTGCTTACCAAAAGAATGAGTTCACTACAGAAGAGGCAAATCTTCCCCTCTGCTCCATCTGTGGCATACTCTGGAGTTCAAGGCATTGCAAAGCTATGGCACATCTACTTTCTTTCAATGATGAAAACTTAGTGTGCTCTGGGCTCTCATTTCAATTGCATCTAAAGAAGTCTAGGGTCATACCAGCTGACAGGAAGCTGGCAAATGTTGTCTCATTGTAAGGAAGAGCAAGAAAGATGACATGGGCAATTATGGACCTGTCAGTCCAGAGCCTGGTAAAATTATGGAGAAAATGATGGTGGGAGTTATGGAAAAACAGCTGAAGGACAATTCTGTCATTGGTCGCAGCCAACACAAGTTTGTGAGGCAAAGGTCCTGTTTAATTTAAGCTCATTTTGTGACACAGTTATCCGTTTAGTTGACCAAGGGAAGCCAGTTGATGTAATCCTTGAGGATTTCAGTGGAGATTTTGATACTGTTTCTCACAACAACCTTCTGGACAGAATGTTCTGCATATGGCTAGACAGAAACACAATGTGGTGGGTGAGCAGTTGGCCAGTAGGTCAGTCCCAAAGGATTATAGTCAGTTTTTTCCATCAGGCTGGTAGATGGTCACTGTCGGGGTCCCCAGGGTTCCATTTTGGGGCCACTTTCCTTTCATGTTTATGCAGATGACTTGAATGCAGGACTAGAAGACGTTCTGAGCAAGTTTGCTGATGAGACCAGATGAGGAGGTGCTGTTGCCTCCACTGAGGGTGGAGAGGACTTGCAGAGAGATGTGGACAAGTCAGAGAAGTGGGTACCAGTTGGTACTAAGCACCAAGTGCATAAAGTATAACAAGAACAAGTGCCTGATTGTGCACCTGGGTAGGGGCAATGCTGGACATACACACTGACTGGATATGGGACACTGGAGAGGATTCTGACTGGAAAGGGTTGGGGTGCTGGTCAGCATCACACTGAATGTGAGTCAGCAGTGTGCCAAGGCAGCCGGGAAAGACAACAGTCCCCTGGAGTGCATGAAGCAACTTATTGCCAGCTGGGTGAGGGAAAGGGTTGTCCCTCTGCTCTGCATTGCTACTGCCTCACTATGTTCTGGGCACCACAGAACATAAAGGACTTCAAACTCTGGGAGAATGTGCAAAGGAGGGCACTGAAACCGAGAGATCTGAAGTTCAGAGTTTCACAGGGATTGGCTGCTTGTTCAGACTGGGCCCTTCTCACATCCCTGCTCACATCCTGCAATGAAACATAGGTCTCATATGGGACATGAACCTCACAGCGTCCTTGCACCACATGTAGAGCCTGGGATCTTCTGTCCCCATGTCTTTCATTTAACATCATACGGACCTCCAACCCATTGCCCCAGGAAATGCCAGGAGCCAACATGACATACAGGACCTCTCTACCACTGGTCTTGCAATCAGGGCTTGACCTGTCTGCTTTGTAAGGCAAAGGAGAGGTTTCTTAGCATGCCAGTGCCTTTGCCTGCCTGTAGTCATGGCTTCCAGTTATCTTCTCTAACAAGTCCCTTGGGAAGCTTACTTGGTAATGTTCCTCAGCGGGCCCATTAATACTCCAAGAAACTTCACTGTTACTTCTGACTTTGTCTTGTTGAGCACTTTGTGCAAACTTCTCTCTGCACTAGAGGCTGATGAACTCAGCATCAAATGCACCCTGGGACCATTATAACCTAAAGAATCTCCTGTGCCTTATGCCATCTTGTTATCTTCTTCAGGTTATCAGAACTTGTTCAGCAAAAAGGAGGGATATCTGGAGAGAGCTTAAAGAATCCAGTATAAATTTATTGTCTATTTATTTATAGTTGGGTTTAAAGAAGACATTAAAGCAGCACTGTGCAACTGATACCAATCCAGGATGTCCCAATGAGTTCTGTACTGTTACTGTGTTGACAAAGGTCCTTCTCAACCTCCCCACACAATTTCTGCTCACAATGGACCTATGGGACTTGCATCACTTTTCTTCACATCACTCTTCTCCTCTGCATTCATCCGCTCAGTGTTAAAACTGCTTTGCACCAACTCCCACTGGCTTTCCTCAGAGAACCAGCTACACATGGAAAAGGAAAGATTTCTCTTTTTTATCTGGCCAGCAAATGGAAAGAAAGGTGATGCAATTGAATGAACAGTAAAACACAGTGATCAACTGCATGCCATGTTCAAGCTGCATCTATTGAAGTTTGTCTTTCATATGGAATACTTTTAAAAGAAATGATTTATTCTGAGGTAGGATAGGATAGATTGAATCACAGTGAAGTAGTTGACAACAGAGGCCATCAGACTCTGGTAGATAGAGCAAATTCCAGTAATCTCCCTGGGATAGATCAGCCAGGTAGTTGAGAGGTATCAACTTAAAATTGATCAGGACTTGTGAGTATTTCACACATTGAGACGGGTTAACACATTCTCACTGATTCTCAGACTTTGGGGAGATGGAACAAATTCCAGTAATCCCCCTGAAAGTCAGAAATCAGACAGATAATTGGGAGGTATCTGACTGAACAAAGAGCAAGGGATGGAGAAATCTGGAGGGCAGTGGGAGTAGTTTGTGCCCAAATGGCCTGCTGAAAACATGCCCTTAACCATGGCCATTTATTTAGGAGAGCTGAAAAAACTTGGAGGATGAGACACATCAAATAGGCAGCAGGGAAGAGTAGTGCTGGGCACCGGGCTATAGTCACAGGGCATTGGCACTGGCACCACTGTCTGTGTCTCTGAATCTGAAGACATTTGTGTCCAGCGAACACAGTTCTGGAAAACATTGTAGTTTCAGTAAAAGAAAAAAAAAGACATCAAATCACCTCAAAGATTCATATTTACAACTTAAAATGGAACAAGACTCATGAGAATTTTTCATGTTGAGAAGGGTTAACACAATTTCAATGATTTCCATCTTTGTCTTCAATTATTTGTTTCAGTTTTATTGACATTTATGATCAACTATTAAGCTTACAGCCTCAAAATAAATAAAAAGAGATACATTTGCATCTTGCACGTGGCCTGATGCCCCTTTCACCTTCGCAGTTCCCACAAGTCCTTCCATGCCGGAGAGTATGAGATCCAGCAGAGCACCTCTCCTCTTTGGTTCCTCCACTGCTTGGTCAAGAAGCTGCCATCTGTGCTCTCCAGGGATCTGCTGGATGCCACATGCCCTGCT